>NC_059543.1:9200625-9514166 GCF_905220415.1 Colias croceus
GAGAAAAAGTGTTATACCTTTTTCTTCTCCTCCTCAATTTCCTTCTCAGTTTTGGGTTTATCTTTCTTTACAGCTTCTTTATCATCCTTATCTTTGGCATCTTTCTTTTCATCTTTGCCGTCTTTGCTGTCTTTTTCCACAGTTTTCTTCTCCTCAGTGACTTGTGGAGTTTCCTCTACAATGATTTCTTCCTTCTTGTCATCGTCTTTAATTTCGATATTATCAGAAGACTTCTCGGGTTCATCATCATCCACAACTTCCATCACATCTTCGCTCTTAGAATCTTTTTCTTCTTCAGCTTTGATAAGTTTTGATAGCCGTGATACCAATTGCGCACGTAATCCTATGTAAATAAATAATGAGGTATAATATGACACTTATGGTGCATTAAAATGAAAAATAGTCACATCAAAATTAATAAATAGATTCATGTTTCAAATGTATAAATTTACCTTTACAGCTCACGTTACGCGCACGTAATTCTTGTCTCAGCTGGTCCACTTTAATTGTCCTCAAATCGATCTTCGAATAATGCGTAGGTTCAGGTTTGTCCTCTTCGTCATCATCATTCTCATCGATAGTTATCGTACTGTCATTGAGATCCTTCTTTTCCTAAAAAATAAGAATTCATAAATAACCCTCGAAATCCAGCATCACCAATGCGTCAATTGACTTTAAAGAAAAAAAATTGTTTTAAATTTGTTTAAAATTAAAATTTAATTCCTATCCAAAAGCAAATAACTGAGTGCGTATGTTGAAGGCAGGACATCATTGCGTCAACAGTGCGGCGCAAGGCAGCCCGTGAGGTCCTCGTCATTCAGTAGCACACGCGGCAGGAAACAAAACGAAACAAAACTGGGAACAAACAATTTGGGATTTGTCCGCGTCGGCGTCCGCTGGCTGGCTCTGCGGCGTCTGCGGGGTCAGCGGGGCCTGCGGGGTCAGCGGGGCCGGCGGGGTCGGCGCGGCGATCGGGGCGAGCTCCTGCGGGGGTTGCGCGTCGTTGTCGCCGGACGCGGGCTCTTCCCCTTCGAGCGCTCTGACGGCGGCTTCGCCGGCCGCCTTATAATGATCTGTGAGCGTCGTCCACTCGACGCAAGAAGGCTGCACGGACCACACGTCGGGCAGGAACAACACCACACACTCGAGTCGCGATTTGCCGCCACTGCTCTCGCGCCAGTAGTAAAACTCCACCATTCGGTACCTGCGCGGTCAACAGTGTTAATAATAGATACTCACTTACGGCTCCCAGCATGGACACACATCCTCTACGCGAATATAAGCAGCGTATCGGTAGGCCGGTACATCGCTCGGCATCCAATTACTTGCACCTTTACCGATGTACTACCACCTTTTTATTATCACATATTGAATGTGTGCTGTACCATGTTTCATTTCTCAGATAAAACCAAAAGTTTCTATATTTCATGATGCATCATATGAATAGATTGGATCATGAAGAACTTGTAGAATCTTTTGGTTTATATGTTAGAAAAATAAGACACAAACAGTCTGAAAGGTGAAGTGTCTTATAAGGTCGAATTATAATGAAATGAACACTTACCATTGCGTGCAATGAGATAAATCAATGCCAGTGAGAGCTTTGCAAGTTCTAATGGCAGTTTTGACTAAGACTCCTGGATCTTTGTCTGGATTTTCTCCATCGTGTGAAGGACTCCATGGTCCACCTATAGCGAAATTTTCACCCCCTTTGCCTTTTTGCCCTACAAGGAATTTTATAAGCCTAGTGGGATGTAATGGTGTTTTACTACTACGTTTGTCCTTATCATCAGTTTTTGTAAGTCCACATTTTTGGTAAAGAGACTCCAGTGTTGGCATACTAATAAGCATAACCTAAAATAAACAATTGACTATAGTATAGAACATTAACTATTTAAAGAAGTAATTATTGAAAAAAAACAAAAACATTATAATACCTTAGCTGAAAATCGATAATCTGCATCGGGTGGTTCAAGTATAGCATCATTTGTATTGGGATTAGGTATATCCTTGTCCATTATATGATACTGACATGTGTTGTTCAAAGAAAATGGTGTCTGTGGTGGAAACGTTTCACCCCACTTAACATGGGCATTGAAGAAATCAGATGGTACATAAAGATTATTGTATCTTTGAGATAATGCTGGTACATCCAGTTTTTGACTGCAATAAACAAATATTAATTAAACATATTAAAATTAATAAAATTTTGGCTTTTATGAGTGGGAAAATGTTAAGTGCATATAATCAATTTCAAACATTTTCCAATTTCCATTATAAATATTAAATTAATACTTACATATCAAGTGGAATCCTTGGTACTCTCACCATATACTTGACAGGGGAAGGTTGGTGTACCACAGGGCGTTTGCGTGGAGGTGAATCGCGACGATTGCGACTGTCGCGACGATCTCGGGATCGTGAACGGCTTCTTGTACGTGAACGTTTCTGCAAAATCACTCTAATATTATACATAAATCCTATACCAAATTATGTAATATGTTATAAATGATATTCCTTCCAAATTCTCTTGTTAAGAGAGATGTAGTTATGTTAGTTAATGCAGTTTTTAAATTCATTAAATTAGTTAATAGATTATGATGGAAATATGTAATTAATTTTTAGGGTTCTGAACCTCAAAAGGAAAAATCGGACCCTAATGGGATCACTTAGTTGTGCGTCTGTCTGTTAAGACCCTTTTTCTCAAGAAGGTGGAGGGATCAATCTGAAATTTTGCCAATGCAATAAAAAGATGCGGCCGTATGCTTCAAAATTTTGACCTTCACAAGGAAATAAAAACCTATAGTTTTAAATAATCAATGAACAGACGAGTATTGAAATTTAGTAAAATAGTACAACTACACGAAATATTATTGAGAGCATACATTTAACATTACAACATAAGAGTTTGCTTGGAGCCCTCGTTGTGCGAGTCCAACTCGCACTTAGTATATGATTACATAATATCAAATGCATCTGCTTTATTTTTGAGTTTCTCAAGTATGATATTCTTTATGTCTTTTCATATTATTTAATATTCTTATTGATTTTAATATAATACTGAATATGTATGATGTTAGAACACTTTTCCACATATTTAAATTTTCAAGTAAATCATTATAATATTTCAGAACATTACTTCAATAATTGATAACATAAACAACAGAAGTAGAACACCCTAAGGAGTTAGCTTAGAAAAATATTACACAATGACTTTAGAGAATTGAATGTTTACAATAACATACCCTATCATCTCTTCTTGAAGGGCGGTCGTCACGGCGATCATCACGTCGGGATATACTAGAAGATTTCTTTGGAGGCGGTACAGCATTATAAACATTCGATTTTGCATTACTTCCTTTCTGATTTGGGCCATTTTTAGGCAGAACCTGAACGCGAGTTGCATTCCATTTGAAAGGCATGTTGGGATTATATGTTGCTTCCACTAGAACTCTGTCGTTCAGCTTCGGAATGACTCCTTTAGCACAAACCGAAGTTTGGTAGAAAACATCATGATCCACAAATCCAAAATCATTGTGTGTTTTCGTTACAGTACCGGTAAAAACACGTTGCTCATTCCCTTGTGGAGTTTGATTCGTGTTATTTTGATACATATTTGCATTCATTGCACGTGGAGTAGGGTATGCTACAACATTACCCGGGTACATTTGACCTTGAGTCATTTGATTCATCGGCATTTGACCCGCCATCGACATCGCCATTCCACTTTGTGCTTGCATCATACTTGGATTAAACACAGCTTGAGTTTGTTGAAACGGCATCATGCCCTGTTGTGACATCATGGCATTCGGATCCATTATTTGCGGATTCATGCCGGTTATGTTTGTATTAACATTTGACCGAGCCCACGGCGGATTTTTAGTACCACTTCCGGATTGCATTTTATAAAACTAGTGCTTAATAATACTGATATTTACTTTTAAAACCAATATAAAAAGATTTAAGTTTATTTAGAATTATGAAAAATACCACACACACAATCTCTTGATACGCGTGACGCTAGCAAGGACGAATCGCGATTCGCGGGCGGCGGGACGCGGGGCCGGGGGTTAGCAGCGTAATCAGTGTTACCAGCTTGAATAATTTAACAAGCGTTCATTTTAAAATACAATGTATAAGAATACATACTCGATGACCGCCTGTTGTTATCTTTTATTAACTATTTGTTTAACCTTCTTTGTTAGTTTTCTATGTGGTGCGCAATAAATAATTTTTGCTTGTTTGTTTGTTTCACAGTTTGTATATAGTGTGGTATATAGTATATTATATTATCTGTGGAAATATTAAATAATAATCTGTGTTTATTTTTCGCAACATCTTTCAACGAATCACGATCACGAGGTCAGAGAAGACTTGTGAAGATACTGTGAAATAGAAAAGTAATAATTGTAATATTGTTATTAATTGTACTATTATAATCAATTGAACCGAAAATAATAAAATCTTCACAAACACGTAATTCTACAATCAAATATGAAATTTTAAAATTCGCGCCATACTTTGGTTAGCTTGTCTTGTCTATGTCGCACGTGGATGGGTAAACTATGCCTCCTCCAAAGTCGTTATTTATATAAATCAAACGAATAATATAAAAAAAAAAACTATTCACCAATAATTATTATTTACTAATTATTATTCTTTTAGGTACAGAGTAGGTACGCAATAACACCCCAAAAAATTTTGATTTTGAAAATTATTGGATGGAAATATATATATATATATGTATATACGGATATTAATTTCGGAGATAAAAATATATAAAAGATTATAATTCTAGACTCTAAAAATACGAACTACTACTACCTTACCTACGTACCTTATGCCTATATAATTTATATAGTTTACCTTCAGAATTCTTAACAATCAATGTTTGAATTCATTGGCAAAAAATAATAAACGTAAGTTTTTAAATTGTTTATGATTTATTATTCTAATCAAGGTAGTTAGAGACAAATCCAACAAACAAAAAAATCTGTAAATTGTAAATGCTTAGACAATGTAAGTAAATGGTTCAAGTACTAACATTATATGCGGTCGGTGGTCATACCTACACAATATTATTTTTTTTTAAATATACCGGCCGAATTGAGAACCTCCTCCTTTTTTGAAGTCGGTATAAAAGCAATATAAGAAATAACGTAACTAGGAAAGACTTTAAAAAAAATAAGCGTCATTAATACATAATAATATGTATTAATGACGCTTATTTTATATTACCTATAAGCTGGATAGCGCGACTTTTCCTCCTAGAATGAGGAAAGAAGGCACTTACTTAGATACGAGAAAAAGAAAATATCAATATATAAAAGTATAAGTAAGTAGTTATAATACAAATCAATTTGGAAACTGGAACTCGTAAGATGTAAGGCATTTCTTATTTTCTCTATGACCGTTGGTCCGTGGTCGTGTGAGGTCGATAAAACTTTTCAGAAGGGAAATAAAATCAGACGTTACTAGCACCTAGGCTTAGTTACTAGGCAATGATATTATATATTTGTGTATATTATAGAAACAATAATTGTTACTAGGTATCCAAAGAGAATTTAAATCACTATGCTAGGTACCTACCTATCTAGACAACCGTTTGGACATTTAGGTTCCGGTCAGACTTTTTTACTTCCACGTCGACGCGACGTGTCAAATCGTCAGATCACAGAAATACAACAAACAAAAAAAATCATTTAGAATAGTTTCTTTTATAATATCCTCTCTATCTACTCTCTATTGCTGATACTGAAAGCTGTACATAATATTAGTTACTTAGATAATAATACAGCTGTAGGTAACTAGGTAGATGTTAGAGCTTTCTCTAGTTATCGAGTTATCGACATAATAATATTGTAAATTATTGGATTGTCCATTAAAATTTACCCAGATGTTACAAGGCAGATGGCTTTATCATTACTTATTCTTTTATAATATCAACATGTCTGTTTGAAATTTGAATATTTTACCGTACGTGAGTCGTGTAGACTCGTAATATTTGTTTAGGTTCGAACAGCGAGATATATCACTCGGATAACTTGGGAGACGAATGTCGAATTCATTCAGTTGCCGGTAACTACGATCGTGGAAGCGCGTTTCACCGCGACTAGTTTTCCCGCGAAAGCAGATAGTTACACACTTTTCTTATTTTCATTATAGCAAGGGATTGCCCAATTTTCTGTTTTTATGATTATTTAGATTCTATGAGTATTTTTACATAGATTGTGGATGGGTCAAGGTGCAGTGTATTAGAAATCGGGCATCATGCCAGTTTGTTTTGGTAAACATTGAGATATTAAAATACGCAATATTATAATTATTAAGTCTGCTATGGTGGCTCCGTATCTCGTACTATGATTGCTTACAAATAATAAAGTACTTTAATATCTAACCGCGCTATGTGATCTGGAATATGTTAATCGTTTAACATACGCAAGACAATTGGAAATAAACATCAAAAGTATTCAGATCAATAAGGAAATAACCTTAGGAAATAACATATTTGAGCGATGTTATCGTGATATAATTAAATTAGAACTGTTATGAAGCTCTAATAGTATGACTGAAGAGTTGAAATCAGCTACCCAAGAAGGGTCAAGCCAAGTAGAGATCGAGCCAATAAGAAATATAACCAAAAAAGTTCATGTGCCTCAGAAAACCTTGGAGTCGAGATTATGGGATCTTTTGCAGCCTGTAGCCAGATTATGGGGTCTCATAACGGCTGTAGGTAAGACGCATTTATCAACCTAAAACAATTTGAACATAAAATTAGTTATGTTGATAAACATAGGTAACAGCTGACTGATTAAACGAAACGTTTTTATAAAATTTACGAGTGAATACTACCTACCTTATACCTAGGTATCTAATGATCATGCCAAAGATGGGACCGTTCTCGAAAACACGAATTTTGAATTTACCAATTATAATTCATTAATTATAAAGTACCTAACTATATCTACATAGTATTAGATACGTCTTCTATACCATTAAAAAATCACTACCTAGGTACTAGGTATTTTGTTTCGACCACAGGTTTCGTAAAATATGTTTTTCTTCTCAAAACAATACCGGGCCTAAGCAATTTATCATCAAAAGTTTTATTTTGTCGATGAATGAATTCCATTTTGAAATGAAAACATGATAATTGTAATAAATACCAACTTTTACTGCAGTAATGAGCGGTGCTGGGGCAGAGCTAACTGTATTGCAATACGACTTAGCACCGGCTTTGATGTAAGTACCTACCTAAACTTTATTCCTGTTTTTAGAAAGCGTGTAACGAGTAGTAATTATCACACTATCACATCTTTTTTTAACTAATGGAAATAAATTTGAATCATATAATTGTCTAGACATGTTTTTGAAAAATGTGTACCGAAGTAGATAGGTATTTAAAAATGCTAAACATTGATAAAGCGTCTCGTGTTTACCATAATAGGTATTATGTATGAAAACTGGAATTAAAAATTAAATGAAATATAATTTCCAAATTGGTAAACATTTAAGAGAAAGTTAGTGCGTTATGTTTTGTTTTTCTTATCGTGGAATTCATTGTAATTAATTGACTTCGGTGAATGGTCCAAAACTAAGTCCAAAACGTACTAAGTAGACCCATTTTAGAAATGTCTATGATGTAGGTAGTTGGCAATTATACTTGAGTGCAATGTGCTTTTTTGTATTCGTGAAAGTAGTGACGGATTTACACATACTCCACCTGCTGGTTTAACCAATTTATAAGTTGCCCCCTTGACCATACACTGTTACATATTATCATGCTAATTGTAATGATAAGGTATTTGCCTAAATGTCGAGATTTGAGTTAGTAAGAAGTATTGATAATATGGTCATTTAAAGACAAAATTGAGATTTTCTAATAAAGCAATTTTTACAAGTACACAGCGGTTAGCGGGAGTCCGCTCCTTGGACATATTATTATTTATTATAATGCGTCCTATCTGCAACTATTTTCTTAAATCGGCCTTCAGACTTGCATTGCTGGAAACCAAAACAGGGTTAATCCGGCCCTGTGTATCACTCACGTTATTTGCAGACACGTCTACTTAATAAGCAATACATATCTCTATCCTGAGGAGTCTGGGGTCAAATTATGTCAATACAATTGTTCCGAGTGAATTATTAATTATATTCTATTCTTACTGCTTTTCGCGACTTCACCCGGAGACCCGTGCAGTTGTTCAATTTATATTACCTACTTCGACACGCTCTACAGGCCAAACCGTTCGCGCTGGTCATACATACATAAACACAGAAAGATGTTTCGTTTTCATAAACATAATCATTATTGTATTTGTATCTGTAAAGTGAATATTTGCTACGCAGAGCCGGCGCTACCCTGGTATTTATTCTCGAGACTATGTGGGTTATAGCCCTATTCGTTGACCTATTGGGTCGGCGAGGCGAGTACACACTGGGTCTTCGGTGTTGGGACTTCATGAGGTGGTCCTGCGGGAGGGCCAGAGCGCCATTCTACGCGTGTGCAGCCACCGCACTATTGTTTGCCAACCTGACATTACTTACAACAATATCAGGTAATATTCCTTCTCTTAATTTTTGTGTCTGTGTCTGGGTGTTAATTATCTATATAAGTATTTATTTAAAATTATATATATAATATATACAGTATGTTTATCAGCCATTGGGTTTCTATAACACAAGCGACGCTTAGTATGAGCATGGACGAATATAATATATAGGTAGATTATATTATATAGATTATATTCGTCCATGGTATGAGATCAAATCGTGCCGTGTATGAAAATTGTCCTGAAATATTTATTTAATTCTTCTTAAAATATCAAGTAAATTAGTAATTGTCTATTGTCGTAGAAAATAAACAGTTATGTAATTGGTCGCTATCGCAGAATAAATATTTCTAATAGGTAGTTACCTACGTACAATATGAAATGATTCATCATCAAAGGAAATTTTATAAGCAATAGCTGTTGTCTTCCTTTATAGGCCAAGTGGCGTGACAACTATTGCTTATTATTTTAAATAGTAGGTACTTATTTAGTATAACATTTTTCTCGTAAAGGTACCTAATATTTTCAATGTGTAAGTTTTGATGGATCATTTAAATATAGATATTTCTTTCACAGCCACACCAAATCTATAAAATACAACAATAATAATTTTGTACAAAACAACACGTCTAAATTAAATGCAACTAAAATTTGTAAAAAGTCTTATCTATCCAATTATTTATATTCTTGCAAGGTCTAATCATTAATATATTATGTATCTACATATTTGAATTAATTTAAAAGCAATTGAGTTTTTTTGCAGCCAATAAACACCTATAAAAATATATAAATTCTGTACATATACAGATATATGTAGATACTGTTATTACTGCCTGTAATTGCACGTTTTTTTCTTAATCATAGTCGTTTATATTTTAATATTTTATTGCAGGTAATATTGTTTATCCAAATAGTATAGGAGATGAATTCTAATTAAGATTGATTATACTTGTTTTATCAAATATAATAATTGTACAAGTATTTACCACTAAAATGCATGTAATCACACGTTAGTACACTACTAATTGTAAGTAGGTACTTACGTCATTGATACAATGATTTATCCAATAAGAACAATCATTCGCATTATTCTCCTACTACTTATTAGTATTCAGTATATATGGCAGTATTAACATAAACTTTGTAACAAAAAAATCTTTTTTTTCTCTACATAATTTTTCATACGTTACGTGATACGTCCTATTCAAGTCCTATTGCATGCCATAATCGTAAGAATTTTCCCCTCTATTTTATAAAAAAAAAATCTCAATATAGGTAAGTATTATCTCTATGAATACGACGTTATTTTTGCTCACGCTGCGGCAAAAAGGGAATTTTATTATTTCATTTACAAGTCTACTACAGTCTACACGCCTCTGATAGTAAAAAAGTTTTATAAAACACTTTGTTTTTGTGCCAAAAAATGAGGAAGATTCACTAGATGAATGTTATTTGACATGCTGGTGTATTTTGACCCTTAAATGATTATTTTAATATGAAATTCACGTCACGTATAATACTGTGATATCACGTACTCGGGTAATGTGAATAGAAAATGTCATATCACATTTTTACATAAAATCCCAACACATATTTTCTTTTAAAACTTTCTCATAATGTGTTTCATTTTAAAATGATGCATCATATTGTGTACCTACCTGCTATGAAAGAGTTGTCTTAAGAAATATTTTCCAAGAACATGCAATTTTATATATTTCCTATTTAAAAATTTATATAAAATATATTTCTTACTTTCATATTCATTCATAGAAAACACTTCATAATTACAAAAGTCAGAATAAAAATCGGTGGTCATTTGGCATGTAGGTAGGTACAATACGTTAGCAATATAAATATTCATTTATTTTCCAAAATATCTAATAGGTACTGTTGGTACGTAGTTCTTAAATTATGTACTGTATATACAAGTTTTTCTAGGTGGTATGCTGCTAATCCTAGCAGCCCTTCGCGCCGCAGTTCCATTCTCTCCCTACGCCAACCACGGACCCCATTCGCCCAGAGCGGGGAGCTCTTTGCTCACCCAGCATGAGCCCAATCTGCCTGATGTTTATTATAATGCTGCCAATGCTACTGACGATAAGTAAGTAAGAACGACGTTCCCCAAAAAAGCCGATGTTTCTCATTTCGTAGTGTATTTTTTTCAATGTTGTGTATAAAGATGACCCACTGTTTTAAGATTTGGTAGGCTATGTTCATCATATAGGTTTATTCAAAGTTTGCAGAAAGGAAACTAAAATTATTTACTGGCTATTTAAATATGGCATAACTTATTAGCTGTGTTTACAAATAAATGATTCAAATAGACTTCTTTACGTTGTCCTAGGTCATAGCTTTAATTACTTGTCGTAGAATCCAGAATTATTTATTTACCTACCTACTACTAGTGAATTAATGATTTGATTATAACGCTTATCAGAATATTATCGAGTCTTGTTCTGACATTACGGCCTTAGCTTTCGAGATATAAAGGAAAGCCCTGTTTGTGTTATACAGGTACTTATATCTCCTTAGTACCTACAATTTCATAGGATCACATTCAAATAATATGTTAAAATTTTTATTTGAACAAAAAGTTGGTTGGTTATTAAAAAACAACGAGTGGTTTTCCACTTGCTGCTTTTTTCGACATTTTTAATTTAAATTATATTTAAAAATAGATAATACATATTTAAAAATAGAATCATAAGTTACCGGTTACATAAATAGAATTTGTGAAGTTGCAAGATATAAGTTATTATAATAATTTAAAGTTAGACAAGACGTATATTATTTTTTATCTATGAATTTGAATGTGCATACGATGTTATAAAGTATGTGCTCGTAGTCTTTCTATTAAAATATTACATA
The DNA here is from genome assembly GCF_905220415.1 of Colias croceus. Classification (NCBI taxonomy): domain Eukaryota; kingdom Metazoa; phylum Arthropoda; class Insecta; order Lepidoptera; family Pieridae; genus Colias; species Colias croceus. The sequence goes on from NC_059543.1 coordinate 9,212,046, forward strand.
TATAATATTAAAAAAAATATCGTGATTATTTATAAACTTTTTGAAACTTTACAGGTGCGAGGAGATGACCGTCATAAACGTAAAAACTCCAAGTAAATCACGTTCCGTTACGCCCAAGCCATCCCTTTTGGAACTTTAGCTTATTTTATGACTTTTAGATAATTATTGGTACAAATAAAGATTTATACAAGTATGAAAAAAAATACTCATAAAGTCATAATTATTGTAGATTGCATAATGCTGGTTATAATAACAATTAACACTGCACTAAATCGTTTGTTTATTGTGTTAAACCTTAGTGTTAAACGATAACCTAGGCATAATTAATAATATTATTATATTCGTTGAAATAAGAAACTATTTATATTTAGCTACAAGTTTTATTTATTTTCTACTTTTACAATGTTTTTTGGTTTTTCTAAAATAAAACCATCTGTGATAGTTTAATTTCTACATTAGGATATCTGTGCCCATGTTTTTGTATTTTAATTATGGTGTTTAAGAAATATTCGAATGATACCTATGTTGTTTTATTTTAATTGCATGAATGTGTTTGCTTAAACTTGTTTTTGGCTTAGAAAAGCGTAATATGAATATGCAGCTTTCATGATCTGAAAAGATAAAGTATAATTTTAATATAAAATTATTAATAATACTCAAAAATAATAACTTTAATTTGCCACACATCTCTAGATTTTGCTCATTCATTATTTAAAAAAAAAACAGAAGTATATCTTAAGTAGGTAGGTATCATTTTGTACTCACAAAATATATCTATAAGCTAATATTTTTTATACATTTATATAATGATTTGTTTGGATCTCTAGATATATAAAGAGAACTAGAAAAATATCTAAATACGGAGGTTATCTGGTAGGCATACCATATTAGTAAGTAACATACCATCTATATGTACACATGATTTCTTCATTTATAAGTACATATATGTACTAGTAAACAACGCATAGAATTAGAAATAGACCATGCGAACGTATGAATTGAAGAACAATTGTTGCAATTAACATCGTAAGTATTAACTATTGTTGTCTGTTTGCTAAGCAACAGGGAATCGGATATTTTATGTTTGAGTTTAAGTCAGCTGGATATAAATATTATGTCATTATAAAATGTAAGTACATAAGCACTTAATTCATGTTGATTATTTTGATACTGTAATTTTCAATTAGTAACCTAGTTTCTTTTTTTATCCATAACCATTTTTTCCTAGCATATCTAGGGATCAATAGAATGTTACCTGTTTACCTATACATATATTATTCATTTCATCTTTCTAATCGATTTAAACCCCCTAAAACATGAGTACATGTTTAATATCCCTTCAAAGTGAACACCGAATACCTACCTTGGACCTTCAGAATACTATGATCTCATTTTACTGAACTTAAGAGAACGTCACGTTTTACGTGTATTGCACTTACAGCTAGAAAGCAATTGTTGTCCATATTAGCGAAGCCGGCTGCAGTTAAGCGGAGCGGGCGTTGCGTCCTCACCATGGCAATAACAAGCATTCGACGGAGGCGCGACGACATGCGCTCCCATTTACAGTGCATTATTGCTTCTGACACTCGACCAGCCTGCAACCAACTTTCCTTATAATGGGCCCTCTACACAATGGGCAGCGTTGGCCCAACAGATGATTGTCGTTGGCTGCCATTAGGGCGATTATAAATAAACATCTACAGAGTACAGACTACAATAAGGCCGAACATAGATATTACACTATCGTGATTGCCTACTCGCTCAACGCTACCGATTGTGAAAAAGGCATTGGGAAAAATGAAATGCTATCGAACTATAATCTAGACTTTGAACTATAATTGCCATAGAGTGTAAAAACAAAACAAATGTCTCATTCAAATCTTTGTAGGTAAGCATTTAACCCATTGAGCCCCGAGCGGCCCGATCGGTCCACGACACAATAGATTTTCATATTTTATGTATATTAAATCTCCACTTTTCTTATCAAAGTAAGTAGAATAACAGCCGCCAACTAAAAACAATTAACGACTTATTCGGTATTCCCTAATTCATGAGTAGGTAATGAATCAATTAATTTCCTTAAGTAGGTTACCACAAATTAGTTAGTGTTAATTAAATGAAACAATATAGGTACAGTACCTATCTATACTTAAATTAAAGAACTATAAACGAAATAAATTATACGAAAGATTGATAGGTAAACTATAGACATAAGACAAGATTTTATTCCATTTATAACTCAATTGTTTATTCATTCAAGGATAAAGATGCTGAATCACTCTTTGATATTATTTTCTTAAAAAACAATACTATGTGGTAACTATTTATTAATCAGCAGATCGTAACTGCAGTTCTTGTTTTAAAAAAAGACCATAACTACCTATGTCTTTCGATGCTCAACCGTGAGGTTTTTTTTTATTTTGAAGTCCGAATCTCTTGAACGAGGGAACCAAGATAATATTTTTACTGGTAATGATTTGAGGAATGTTTTATTATAATAAAACATAAGAGAGAACAGGTTGCGAATTCAAAAGGAATTCTAAGACATTGAAAAATGCTTATTTTAAATCCGATTTCCAAGAAGGATTGAAAGAACAGTAAGAAGTAAGTTCCATTAAAAGGAATGTTTAATGATACAATTTTTATATGCAATAAAGCATTTTTATTATTTCATAACATGATATAATGAATATAAACATTGAACATAATTGATAAGTCAGCTCGTTAGCAGTGAAACATTGTATTGCCAGCTGTATGATCATCGCCGCGAAGAAAGCCAAAGAAGTAACCAAACGAATTGATTTAAAACTAGATGCGTCTTGCTGTAAAATAAATTTAGTCAAGTAAAATTATAGACGTGGGAAATAATGTAAAATTATTTTCATTTAAATCTTTCTATATAGTTAGGTAAAGCTAATTAATTATCTTATTTAGTAAGTAACTACATATTATATACCTAGGTAACTATTATTAGAATTTTTATTTATGCTACGATTACGACATGAAATGTAGATTAAACTACTATTGTATCTGTTATGCGGTAAAGTACACAGTATAACCACAACGTCAGTAAATTAAAATCAAGTAATAAGAGTTAAGACTTACCGAAACTTGTACCATTACTACGCAAATAGCAGCCATGCTTGATAATAGTTGTGTCATAAAGCCATAGGAATACGTAGCGGCAAATTTTTCTACACATCTAAAAGAAACCATCTGAATTAATTGACTCTATCTACGAACAAAAGAATATACCTACCGTGGGGTTTCCTCAAATAAATTTGTTAAACCAATGATTGGTTGGATGTTTCAAATTTATTTCATTTTTATAGTTATCAAGAGCATACCTAGTACTTACGCCAGATATAATTTGAAGATAAATGGTGTTTATATTTAGTAAATAGTAATTAGGTACCTATTTACAGGTTTTAGTCTAAGGTTTTAATCAAGCAACCTATGAGGTAAATAGGTATTTATAAACCTAATTTTCTACTAGACAGTGCAGTACCTAAACAATTACGAATTATATATTATCTTCGTCTTTATTAATAAAGTTGAAGAAGGTGAGTAAATCACACCGATCTCAAAGTTTCCATAGAAAAATTGAATTTTTTATGATTACACTCATACAACTAGATATTTATGGAAAGTAAGCTCGAAGTCTTTCATTTTGAACCAAGAGTGAATATGAAGTGTCGATAAAGTTGATTCAGGCGTAAGAAAAAAGCAACCAAGTGACAATATTTGGGATGTAATCCGTAGATATTACTGCGTGTCGTATCCTCCCTGAAAGCGGTTCGCTTTATTGCTTCAAAATTGATACTTTTTTACGCTACGTCTACATAAATTTTCTCCAGTCTGCCACACATTTCCTTGGTAATTTTACGTAATAATAATCGACGCAGAAATTTAAAATTAAACATACTTACCTAATAAACTTGTTTTACGACGTACATTAATATAATGTTATGTAGACACTGTAACTGTCCATTCGATAAAAATACGCATTTATTTAATTTATGTAAGTATGTATCAGGCTTTGGCTTCAACTGATTATTGTCTACTTGTCTCGTATAATTAGTGCTATTAACTCTAGATACGTATTAAAATAACAGTAGTTTACTGTTGACTCAAGTTAAACTCATGCCAAATCAGTTTTAATATCTTCAATGTTATACTTTAGCCAGATGTAGGTACTTAGATAAATGTATTGCAAATGAGCAAAGTAGGTAGGTATATTTTAATATTAAGTTTAAGGCAACATGAAGCTATCAATTTGAATTAAACACCTACTTTATACAGGTAAAGCTACATAATGTTTAGTGTTACACTTACGCAATTAATGACTGGTGTTGACGGAAACAATTTATAACAGCATGTTCCAAAGCAATTTCGAAATCTTCTAATATTCCATTTGATCTAATTGTTGCTAACAAATCTTCCATATCAGTCTCGTGAAACATTAACAACAATGATATATTATCTTCATTATGATGGCTTTGTATGCGTTCAGTAACTTTCCTTACAGTGCGGTCATAAACCGTTATTATTGCTTCTTGCAATATAACAAATTGATTACTCATATGCAGTATAACTGAACCAATGAATGTGTCTATTGTCATTACAATGTGACCAGTCCAGAGCAAACCTACAGTTTCTAAAATAAACGTGGAAACGTACGATTGATTAGACTGATAACTCCATGGAATGTAAATAGGCTGTGGTAATGTTCTCGGTGGCTTTTGCATGGAATCATTATAATTTAAAACTTCGCGTTTCCATCGGACATCCTGTATTATGCCATACACATTTGAATTACCAATTGTTATCCAACCAAAGAACAAAAACGCGCCTGTCAATAATCGAGTTATCTTTACAGTTCTCTTATTTCGTTCATTATTTTGATAAAACTGTTGCATGTCTATTTCTAAAGTGTGAACAATCTCCTGGATTTCTTTATTCTTAAAGAAAAATATATACAACTTGATCAGCGTAAGGTTGTGGGTTATGACAAATGAGAGACTAAACATAAAACGGTCTAAATCTTTATCTCCGACAAAGGGATCAATGGTCTCTAGTCCAACGAAACCAGCAACCCACACAAGTTCAGTCAATATAGAATAGTATAAATAGATTCCTGGAAAATTTCTAGTGTCCTCTTCATCGGGATGATGCCACCAACCTAGGCCCAGAAATCTTAATAGAAGATAGTGCACGGCAAAGTAACGGCGTGGACGATTTTCTTCAATATTTTGCATTTTACCAATTACCATCAAAGGACTTGGCAAACACAAGGCGGTATGAAGTTTAAATCGAGATTTAGAAACTCATTACAATAGTGGCTAATATGTATTCAAGCTATAAGCGAAAGCGATAAACTTGAGACTTGCGCAAAAGTGTTAAAAAATATGTTTTGTATAACAATTTAAAAAAGTACTCATAGTCACTTCAAAAGTCTACTTTAAATCAATAAACCGCACAATATGGAGTTATAATAGATAGGTATATTATGTTTACATTGGTAGGTATTGACTATTAGAATTTTATTGCATCGTTTGATCTTTAAGTGTGATATCATCAAAGACAGTCTGCAAACATGGGTTTTTTTTTAAATAGAAATAAAATGTGACGATCTCTTCTTATATATTCTTCTTATATATATTATATATCTATCTATGTACAAATATATTCCTATTCTTCTGTACGTTTTTTTCTGGGTAGACCAAAATCTATTGACAATTTTATGATTTATCAGTAAAAAATTTGTCATATACTTAGGTACTTAATGTGTACACATGTAAAAATTAAAATGGCAACAAAACACAGCTTACATCATTATATCCTACTAATATTACCTAGAATAAGACATTATCAGCTAACTTTTTCTCGCGGAACGCGGGCAAAATCGCGGGCGGAAATATATTTTTATCTATTTATTTTACACTTAATTAATGGTACAAATAGGAAACCTTAGAATTAATTACTTACATCTAAAACCAGAGTACAATTTACTTGGCGGCCTTATCACTAAGTAGTGATCTCTACCAGGCAACCACGGTAAAAGGTAACGAGCAAAGAGGTAATACCAGGTAATACATATAAGAGGTAATAAGAGGAATATAGTATCTACCTAAATTACACACATCACAAGTGATACTTAGGTTGTTTTTTATGAAAATGGTATCATTTCATTTTATTCATTCGATTACATATTTATAACTATTTATAACATAATTATTTTTACACACATTAATTTCTAACATAAAATAAAATAATTTTATTTTTCGCTACTAAATTGCACTAAAGCTGACACGATTAAGTATTCACTGAAATTGGTTAACCAAAGTGCTGTAATTGGTGGTTATCAATATGACGCTTAAAACGTGTGATTTAAAGTGAATATATATTCCCTAGTATAACTTGAAACTATATATTTTAGTAAGGTACCGATCACATGCATAAATTTCTAATGAGAACTTCGTATTCGAATTTGTTAAAGTTATATCATAAGATTATCCTTTCCTCATACCATTATATTAGCTACTATTAAGTATTCTGTGCTCATACTTTAAAAGTGGTAAAGCATTTGTAGAGGCTCTACGACGACTTTTGTAAATGTTGATGGTCTTACCATCAAGAGAACTGCGAACCACCAGCACGGTTGTTTGCTCTAACATAAAAGAAAAAAAAAAAATAATAATCCGATCCTGTTTGAAAACGATAGTACCTAGTCGTACGTAGTAGCTTACGACTAGATACCTACAATCTACATCTCTATATTGTGTGCCTGCTTCGTATAACGAAATTTGTAAGTTTACTGGCCTTAATAAGTACATATTGAGTGTAAAATTGGTTATTAACTTTATTTTACTAGGATGGTATGAGTTCAGACTATAAATAACTAGCTTACCGCCCGCGGCTTCGCCCACTTTCTCTAAAACGATTTGAGATTTAAACTATCCTATCTCTCAAGTTGGATCGAACTGCACATGGTGTGCGAATTTTATTATTATAATCGGTTAAGTGGTTTAGGAGTCCATTGAGGTCAAACATTTTTATATTATAATTTATACTAGATTTCCGCCCGCGGCTTCGCCCGCGTTTGCAAATGAAAACCCGCATAGTTCCCGTTCCCGTGGGATTTCCGGGATAAAAACTATCCTATGTGTTAATCCAAGTTACCCTCTATATGTGTGCTAAATTTCATTGTAATCGGTTCAGTAGTTTTTACGTGAAAGAGTAACAAACATCCATACATCCATACATCCATACTTACAAACATTCGCCTTTATAATATATATTAAGATAGATTTTGATGACCATCATAATGTAAAACTAAAATTAAGTAATTTGGAAAAAATAAAGTCAAGTTACGTGCCATGCATTGCTCAAGATTGCAACTACTTCGATTCCTGCGATTACTACTTCTTATTGGAATCTTTTTCAGATCTCGGTCCTTTTCAAAACTTTGAGTCTAATAATAAAAATTCACACACCAAGCATATTATGCATATACTTAAATCTACTTATTGATGCCCGATTAGTCCATTGAAATGTTACATGTTTTAGGCCTAATCGTGCGTTTTGTAGAGGACGCAATTTTATTTTTTTGATATGTAGGGGTCAGTGTGAAGCTAAAACCAAATTTGTGGGGTCACCACCCTTGTCCCACTGCCGCAATCTTGAAAATAGCGGTTGAAATGGTTTTTACGATATAACTCTTAAACTACTTACTTATTTAAGTAGGTATATATCCAATAAAAAAAAATTGTTAACAATATTTGTTGCAAATTAAATTCTCTACAACTTTTATTTGGTCCAGTAAGTTTTTGTTGTAGAACTATAAATAAAAAAGTTATAAGCGAAAATGTTTAATAATAAGAGTTATTTATATTTTACAATAAAACTTTTTTTTATCATTTTACGAAGAAATGATATCAGACCATTTTTGTTGATTGTTATTCGACAAACAACTTTTATACACAACATTTTTTCATTTCGTCAATAGAGCAATTAAATAATTAATTAATTAATTTTTAATAATTTTCAATGTTTTACAGCGCTCTGAAGTTAGTACTATTTTTCAGTAATATTTTTCATGTGCATTCAAGGAAAGTTAAATGAGCTTATTATACTGTCCTGCGAACCAATTACTGAAAAGTGAAAATCATTAGTTTCGATAATTATTTTATTCATTACGCCAATATAAATTGTAATTTAAAATTAATTCGAAATAGCTAGGCGCTATTTAGCTTACTGCAAGCTTACTGTTATATTTTCTCTGGTATTCAATAGATGGCGCGGTTGTAGCACAACCAAACATAATACCTAATATAAAGAAATTCAAACCATTATTCTGTTGGGCTATTTCAAATAGGTTATTGGTAGTGAATAATTAAATTTATGCACGCTAACTTTATAAATATCATACAATAATTATATCTTAAAATGTGATCATCAAATGGAACGTAACAAGTTATCTAGAGGTAGTATTCAAGCGCTAAAGCGATGTCTGCCGTGAGTAGGTATACAGAGTGTTTAATCATAAACTTTACTTGCTGGTGATAGTCAATCTGATAAATTATTTAGGTTTAATTTAATGTATTAAACGCAATCCCAACATATAGGTAATTAGAATTACAAATTGATATAAACTTATAGGTTATAAAACTCTACCTACCTATTGAATTCTAATATTAATTCTTACAAGATTATTTATGAGCAAATAAACAAGATTATAAAAGCTGCACAATAAATATAACACATATATATTTAGATTTAAGATTTAAATTGTGATTTAAATACACTCTAGGTCTAGGATATTTTTATTAAAGTGCTTAAAGCGCTAATGTAGAAAAAAATATCAGCTGTTCGACTTGGACTTTTGACGGTCTCGACTTCTGTCAAGTGTCAGGTACCTATAATAGTACTATATATTTACAATTTATAACCTCAAAATGGATTTAATCTTGACTGATATCGCACTTGGCTATATAAAGAATGCATGAAAATAAAATTGTATTCAGCAACCTGACTTCATGCAAGTAAGATGTGTTGTTAAATTTTCCAAAAAATAAAGTGTGTAAAGTGTAAGGAGTTTCCTGTTAGGGAAACAAATATTTTTTGAAGAAATGTCCTTAAAATTTAATTTAAAAAAAATACTATTTATGTGAAAGAAATGTGAATTAAATAAAACTGCTAAGTTTTACAAAGATTGCGTGAGATTTTTTGAGGAACAACAAGCAAGTGAATTGTAAGTTATGAAAATATACCAAAAATAAATTGATTTATAAGTAGAGCAATTAGCTCTACTTATAAATCAATTTATTTTTGGCACCATAATATTATATACAGGTTAGATATACAGATAAATACCGAAGTACCTAATATTATTGATCTGTGAGAATATTTTGTTTCGTAATAATATTATTCTATAATAGGTAAATTAATAGTTTGAGTTATGTGAATAGTTTTTGATGCAAGATTTTTTGGCATTTTCAATATAAAATCACCATTTATAACTCAGGAACGGCTGAACGGATTCTAATGGGTTTATCCGATTTGTCTCCGCTTGTACTACCTAGGCACAGAGAATAAAGGTATACGGAGTCAGGGCGTCCGACTCCGTCCGCGCGGAAAAATTAAGAAAAATTAAGATATTTTTTTTCTACGTATTTTTCCGGGATAAAAAGTATCCTATTTATGCCCAGGATAATAAGGTATAATTATACCAAGTTTCATCGAAATCGAACCGTTAGTTTTTACGTGATGCCTTCACATACAGACAGACAGACAGACAGAAAGACAGACAGACAAAAATTTATTTAATCACATATTTGGGTTTGGTGTCGATCCAGTAACACCCCCTGGTATTTATTATTTCAATATTTTCAATGTACAGAATTGACCCTTCTTCAGATTTATTATACCTATGTTTAGATTTACCACGAAAAGCGATATCGGCGAAAAACACTGAATCGTACCTACCTGTTTAAACAATAACTTGATGCACTAACTAAGATACTTATGTAATTAAAATTTAAATCCGTAGTATCCTTATGATGATCCTGATATTATACATAAGTACAACGTCTTTGATCTCGTAGCCCGTAGGTAGCAGGTAATTAACCGAAAACGTAAGACAATGTCGCGGTTGTCACAACTCATCGATAGTAATTAATATAGTAATGAATAATGATGAAATACCTAAGACATTAAAAATACGCGCCAGAGGCCCTAAAATATTTTATCAAAAGTGGCTAACAATTAACAACATGGGCGTACACCAGCTATGAAGCTTGAGCTCGTTCCTTTTTTTGTATCCTTGAACCAAAATGACAGAAAATTATAAAAGAAATTGAATGTCTCACATCTCATTATTTTTTTGACCACGCAGGTGACGGTTCCTGTAGTAGAGCAGATAGGTACCTAGTACCTAAGCTATAAATATATTCACCGGCCCTGACATAATATTTGTTCCTACTAGGTACCTATCTACGAATTTAACCTTCCTGCTAACTTTTAAGTTTGTAGCACGAACTGTTATGGGGAGTGAATGAAATCGGTGGTTCGTTAGGTCAGCCTAGGCTAGGTTTTAAATAATATAATAGTTTAAAAAAACTAAAAAACACGCTTTTTATAGAAAACCGAACTAAAAAATAGAAAATTTTATCAAATTAGTGTATTGTCATCGGTCCTCAATCTATACATATAATAAATCTGTAGAAGGGTCAATTCTGTACATTGAAAATATTGAAAAAATAAATAGCAGGGGGTGTTACTGGATCGATACCAAACCCAAATGTGTGATTAAAAAAATTTTTGTCTGTCTGTCTGTCTGTCTGTCTGTCTGTCTGTATGTGAAGGCATCACGTGAAAACTAGCGGTTCGATTTCGATGAAACTTGGTATAATTATACCTTATTATCCTGGGCGTAAAATAGGATACTTTTTATCCTGGAAAAATACGTAGAAAAAAATTAATCTTAATTTTTCAGTTTTATCCATAGACGTTGTTCCGTAGAACCGCGAACACACGTTGCGTATTATTATAGGCCTAGCCGTATTTGGGAATTGGGTCCAATAGATATTTATAAGATTTTATTGTCAGAGGTACCTACTCAAAATGGAGAAATAAACCATCCACGCGAAGACCGACATCCGCGCGGACGGAGTCGCGGGCGGAAGCTAGTAAATCTACAAAGTTTGAACGAAATCTGGCCGTTTAAAGTGGGTCAAAATCGCGCCCAAAGAAGTCGGTTACAAACATACAAACATACAGGTGAAGCTAATATAAAGCGTGTAAAAAAATCAATCAGTGAGCAATTCGTATACTTACCGATTTGCAATGTGAAGAGTTCCGCAGACAAATATTTTGTTTTATTACTAACTATCATCTTTTATTATTACAAAAAAAAACTAATTATTGTATTTAATCTTACGGCTCTACACATAAAAATAGTCTTATTTACCTACATCCCCTTCGTAATGCCGGTCGGCCGCGGCGGTCGCGCACATTCGCACGAACACGCAAAACCACAAGTGTCGTGTTTTCATAAAAAATATTAACTAATATAATAACACATTGATTAATGTATTATATTTTTTTGGAATAGTGAGGTGGGTATATTACATATTTTTTACATAGGTAGGTACTTATTTTACTCTTTTCTGTATGTGGTACTTACTGCTGTTCTGTTGATAAAATAACAACAAGTAATTTTATTACCGTAACTGGATACCGTTATAATAATACCTATGAATAATGAAACAAAGAATATGTTTTTAATATTAATTCGTATGTTATGCTAATTATTGCTTTAATTCTAAGCTTTATAATTCGCTACAAAGCGCGAACGTTTGCCAATCGTAGAGCATAGTACCACAATAGTACCTAGAGACACAAATCACACTCAGCACTTTCTTATGTACCTACTTTGCATTATACACTCAGCACACTTTAGATATATAAACCTAATACTGTGAACCCTTTTTGTACCGTTTGTATTATAATATTATCTGTGCCACTATAAATGAACTTGAAATAATGTTTCAATGTTCAAGTATAAAAGTCGAGTTCAAAAAAAGATAATATGGGTACAATCACGTACAATCGTCCGATGTCCGATGACCGGCTTGCAACTGCACGCAAAAACTTTGTTTTAACTTTTAGCCGTCTTTGACAATAAATATGGAGGTTCTCAATTCGTTCCGCTCTCTTTATCGATTATGGCCCCTTTTAAATTTTAGTCTATTTTTTATATGTCTGTATAGTAAACGCGATAATAGTGTGTAGGTAGGTATCCAAAAATTTGAGACGAAGTGCACTTGTGACTAATTCAATTCTTATTATTATACTTTCCCGCTACTGCAGAGTTGGAATTGTTTATTTTTCGATATACCTAAGTATTCGAAACTTCTTTCTTTATTAGGCAGGCGCCTCCGATATTTTGATGGCTGGACACATATTTAATTAATTATTTAGTGTAAATAAACTGACTTCTCCCTTGGTAAATTGGTTAACGCGTGAGCGTTGAACCGAAGGGTTGGATTCCCAATAGGGACGAAGAAAAACGATAAGTGAAACAGATGTATGAATGCATTATTGCATCTGCCCCATTCCCACTAGAGAACACGGAATTCCATTTTAACAATAACTTCACAAAAAATATTTCTACATCAAAATCGTCGTCCTTTGACACTCACAATTTTTCAACGAGCTACTCTTAGCACAAAGTATCGCGAATACACTCGCTAATCCTGCAGGATTCTGTGAAATAAGTCATTGTTTCTTCTTTATCACTCTTTTACCGCCTGCATTGTGCAAACTCTAGACTCCAAATTTGTCCAAATATTAACGCATGTAGGCACCGTGTGTTGCTCGTAAAAGTCGGATATATTATAATATGCTTATCGATATATAATAATCTAAGAATTAATTATTGTAGCAGATATTAACATTGTTTATAGTAGCCAAGTAGCACTTTCGTACATTTGATTATAGGGCAGTTTTGCTTTTCCTTGAAACTAATCCTTTTTTAAATAAATAAATAATTTAGAACCAAAGTTAATGATCTATTTTAGATTAGTACATATATGGTAAGATAATAATTATTATTTTAAATGAGTAATTGTAGTTTTTAGCTTTTATGCAACAATGTTTATTGTTTACTTATTCTTCGTTTGTTCTGTTTTTATTTACAGTTCTAATATTTATATTGTATGATTTTATATTGCGTTAGGCCAGTTACCTAAATTATCAATTTATCAGTTACCATTTATGACGACTTATGAAGGCTGTCATTGATATTCTGACATTTATTATAACTGCTCTATTTGAAATTTGAACTCAGTATAAAATTAGTCATTCAAATCGAGTTGTTATAAAATGTTACTATTGGTGTACTTTACGAAAGCTGATGATGATGTACGTCGAGATTATAAATATCTTATATATACCTACCTATTTAACTTGTGACTATCATCAGCCGTATGATAAAGCATAAGCATATTATCATTAAAAATGTCTTGTTATTGAGATAATAGTATTGTGAGAACTTAGTCTGCGTATTATGTGGCTTTATTACACAACAGATAAGCATTGACATAATTCGAGTATAGGAGTCATCTTGATAAAGGTTTGTTAGTTTATGACATCTGAGACAATACCTTATTTAAATAAATCTGCAATTGCGATGTCAATTGTAATATCCGTGAAGATAATAGTGTGTTTAATAGAGTTCTTAAACATTTTTTTCCATTATATTATACCTAAGTAATGTTTTATTTTTTATTGAAAACGTTTGCGTCCGTTCACGTTGCGTCACAGATTTTAAGGACGCTGTCACAAATCTGCGTTACTCAAATTTAGGTATCTAACGTCGCCACGTGGTTCGCGGGAACATCGCGCTCACGTAAACATAGCGCATTCCATTTTATAGACCATCTTCATACTTGATATTATTTTTTTTTATATTTTTATTGAAATTGATTCCAGAAGATTACTGGGAACTTTAAAAATTCATTTTGTTACTATTATTAGTAGGTACGATCCTTATAAGTATTTTAGTGTATTCAACCAACTTAAAAAAGTGTGACTATTTTACAACAATTTGAATATGAATTGTATTATTGTATACAATATCGAAGCTTTTTAAGAAATGTATAAAATACTTTTTTAAGAATTATTATCATACATAATATTATATGTTACCGGCAATATATTAAACCCGGCATTGTAAGCAATTCTTAGTAAATGTATGTTATTCCGAGAAACAGTCGGAATGAAATAAATTAAATTCGTTACCACACATTCACATTACCTATATCTTTAAATATGAACTTTTCCTAAGTAGCAAACACATTTGCAAATGTGGGTGGTTTTTGGGGTAGCTATTAACCAATATGAGGTCAAAACTAAAATCCAAGATGGCACCGACGAAAATTTTACATCTTTTCGTCATGGGTGTCATTTTCAAGGAGTTGGAGTAGCTATTAAATAAGTATTAATCAATATGAGGTCAAATCTAAAATCCAAAATGGCGCCGACGACAATTTGACATCATTTCGTCACGGGTGTCATTTTCATGGTTTTTGGGGTAGCTATTAACCAATATGAGGTCAAAACTAAAATCCAAGATGGCGCCGACAAAAATTTTATATATTTTCTTCATGGGTGTCATTTTCATGGTTATTGGGGTAGCTATTAACGAATATGAGGTCAAAACTAAAATCCAAGATGGCGCCGACGATAATTTTACATCTTTTCGACATGGGTGTCATTTTCATGGTTTTTGGGGTAGCTATTAACCAATATGAGGTCAAAACTAAAATCGAAGATGGCGCCGACGAAAATTTTACATCATTTCGTCACGGGTGTCATTTTCATGGTTATTGGGGTAGCTACTAACGAATATGAGGTCAAAACTAAAATCCAAGATGGCGCCGACGAAAATTTTACATATTTTCGTCCTGGGTGTCATTTTCATGGTTTTTGGGGTATCTATTAATCAATATGAGGTCAAAACTAAAATCCAAGATGGTGTCGACGAAACTTTACATCTTTTCGGCATGGGTGTCATTTTCAAGGTTTTTGAGACAGCTATTACCAAATCCCCAATGTAACCGTCGATAATTAGGTATATTTTTCTTACTCCTTTAAAGTAAACTTAAATAAAATAACAAAAACGTTAACAACCACAGTTTTGTAGAAAGTCTTAAATAAAACAATTTTAAAGAACATTGAAATGCATATTTAGAAATTAAATATAAAACGCAACTCTGTGGCAATCATGTTAATATTCTGACAGATATTAGTAACTTTAAATATATTCGCTAAACTTTATTTAAAATAAAGTTTATCTAAAACATTTAAACGAAGAGAATAAAATAAAAAAGAACGTGTGTGCCGAGAAAACGTGTCAGGAGTGAAACTTCTTTGGCGAGATTCATAGATACCAAAATCGCCGCCTTGCTCCATAACGCGACAGTATTACCATGACGCGATCTTGAAATTCGACGACCATCTTGGATTTTAGTTTTGACCTCATATTCGTTAATAGCTACCCCAAAAACCATGAAAATGACACCCATCACGAAAAATGTCAAATTTTCGTCAGCGCCATCTTGGATTATAGTTTTGACCTCATATTCGTTAATAGCTATCCCAAAAACCATGAAAATGACACCCATGATGAAAAGATGTCAAATTTTTCGTCGGCGCCATCTTGGATTATAGTTTTGACCTCATATTCGATAATAGCTACCCCAAAAACCATGAAAATGACACCCACGACGAAAAGATGTAAAATTTTCGTCGGCGCCATCTTGGATTTCAGTTTTGACCTCATATTGGTTAATAGCTACCCCAAAAACCATGAAAATGACACCCATGACGAAAAGATGTAAAATTTTTGTCAGCGCCATCTTGGATTATAGTTTTGACCTCATATTCGTTAATAGCTACCCCAAAAACCATGAAAATGACACCCATGACGAAAAGATGTAAAATTTTCGTCGGCGCCATCTTGGATTTCAGTTTTGACCTCATATTGGTTAATAGCTACCCCAAAAACCATGAAAATGACACCCATGACGAAAAGTTGTAAAATTTTTGTCGGCGCCATCTTGGATTATAGTTTTGACCTCATATTCGTTAATAGCTACCCCAAAAACCATGAAAACCCATGACGAAAAGATGTAAAATTTTCGTCGGCGCCATCTTGGATTTCAGTTTTGACCTCATATTCGGTAATAGCTATCCCAAAAACTATGAAAATGACACCCATCACGAGAAAAAGCCAAATTTTCATCGACGCCATCTTGAATTGTTTTACCCCACCAATCTATTCAACAACCCATAAAAAAGAGGATCTCAGGCAAGGTAATTTTAAAAACATAATTTTAAATTACAAATAATTGGAATAAGAAACTTATACAGTTTACTCATAAAAAGTATCAAATATTTCAAATCACGAAAAAGACAGTGCACGCACAATAATCTTTTTTATTTCGTTTTTATTTTTGGCACGAGGAGCGATACACCCGTCCTTCCAAGAGCGCTTCTGAGCGCGGTCTGACGAACCGCGAGAACAAAATGTATGAAGAAATCGACAAGTATTTTTAATTTAGCTCATTATTGAAATAAAATTTTGATTTAGATTCATAAAAATTACACCATATATAAAGGACTATATATCCCTCAATAAGATATAGTTAAGAAGATAGATTAGGCTCTTAATTTTCCTAAAATGGTACCGGTTTAGACCCCATTTTTTTGCATTTTATGCGTTTATTGTGATGGAAAAAACGTATTTCAGCGACAATTTTGTATGACGTCGTACAATTTTTATAAGATGAACGTAGAGCTGAATATATTATCTTTAAATTAAGATATTACTATGTTCTCACGTGTAATTGCTTTAAGTTAAAATGGTACCGAAAAACAGCGTGTTTTTGTAAAAATACGTTATAGCGTCCTTACTTATAGATTGTACTACCATAGATACACGATTAACTGTTAGAATATTTATCTATGTTGTCTATACTAATATTATAAAGAGGAAAGGTTTGTAATTTGTATGTATGTATGTATGGTTTTCACGCATATACTACTGAACCGATTACAATGAAATTTAGCACATATATAGAGGGTAACTTGGATTAACACATAGTTGGTTTGGTAACACATGGTTTTATCCCGGAAATGGGAACTATGCGGGTTTTACTTTGAAAACTCGGGCGAAGCCGCAGGCGGAAATCTAGTTAATAATAACTAACATAATATCTACAAATACGAAATTGATACCTATCTATTCAATTTATATGTAAAAATAGTTTTTTGTTGTTAAGAATGTTTTAAGTGCATAAATTATACTATCTACGTCGTCCGACGTTTCATCATATTCACATTTTAATTTTACAAATAATAATAATAGAGTTGTTCTGTATTAGAAACGGGAAGAATGGTGCAAGTATTATTCGGACCGTGGGACTATGTCATCATGGCCGCCACATTAATCGCCTCAGTAGTAATCGGACTTTACTTTAAATTCACTGGCGGGAAACAAAAAACAAATGAGGTAAATATTTTTCTAATATAATTAAGTATATATTTTTAAGTACCTAGGTCGTTCACTATTTTATCTGAAAAAATGTATAACTTTCAGGAATACCTTTTGGCCGATCGGAACATGTCTATATTTCCCGTTGCTGTATCATTGATGGCTTCGTTCATGTCCGCCATAACGTTACTTGGAGTATCGGCGGAAAACTATTACTATGGAATGATATTTGTGGTCATAAATCTGTCCTATGGTATTGCGACACCGATCGCATCGCATTTATACCTACCAGTCTTCTTTGGACTTCAGAAGACTAGTACATATGAGTATTTGGAACTTCGTTTTGGGCCGAGAATTCGAATGTTGGCTTCACTGACGTACACGCTTCAAATGATACTCTATAATGGAATAGTGCTCTATGCTCCTTCGATTGTTCTAGAAGCCGTTACTGGTCTAGATAGAGTAATATCTATATTAGTTATAGGATTGGCTTGCACCTTCTATTCTACCCTAGGCGGCATGAAGGCCGTACTATTTACTGACTTACTTCAATCTTTTCTAATGTTCGCTGCTGTGTTCAGCATAGTCATCTTTGCGATGATAAAAGTCGGAGGTCTAGGAAACATTTTTCTCATAGCCAAGGAAGGTGGACGTCTAGACTTCTCAAAGTAAGAAAAATAATAATTATTACAAATATTTAGTATCAATTAATTTGAATATGTATATTTATGTAGGTATGTTACATTTTCAGTATAAGTGTGGATCCTACAGAACGACACACATGGTGGTCCTTAATCATCGGAGGCTTTATAACGTATCTATCTTTAAATGCTGTTAATCATACGCAGGTAGGTAAACTCACATTTTTACCCAAGTTTATATGATGATTACCTTCTAGTAATAAATATTAATGAAAACAATTAATTTGTAGATTCAGCGGTTATTAACAGTGAGTTCTCTATCTCGTTCCCAACAATGTCTATGGTGGAGTTGGCCGGTACTATCAGTGTTGAGCGTCGTTACTTGCACCAGTGGCCTAGCCATTTACGCAGTGTATAAGGACTGTGATCCGTACGTCAGTAAATCTATCACAGCGGTGAGTATTGATTATTACAGAATGCTTATAGTATCTAACAACGGGAATCTGATTTCATTTGACTTTAAAAAATATTTGTAACGTATGGCACACGATTTATTTCCGTGCTCGTTTTGTAGGGACCAACGGCACATCATACTATTATTATAACGGTGATACAAACTTGATATTATAATCGTTATGAGGTTAATTATAAATATCTAAAGAATTTTTATTGTTTTTTCATAATATAAACATAACAAATCACGTCTTGTTTAACCTAGAAAAAAACAAAAGACAGAAACAGTTTTAAGAAGTTGTTTATTCGTAAGTTTAAACCGCATAGCGTATAATTTAATTTGAAATAATATATTCTACGAATAAGCCTAATGCATATTAATATATAACACTTTAATAATGTGGTTCCTAAAGAATTCATTCACGTGAGATTATTTAAATATAGCTTCTTATTTCACCTTAATTAAAATATGTTGAAACCGTAGTTTATTTTTGCACATAAGAACATTTATTTTTGCAAATAATTTGTCTACCATATCTCAACGCTATAGGTAACATTGTGCAAGGACAATTAAAACTACTCAAGGCAAATTGTCTCGTACAAATCAAAATTGTTAACGTTTAATGTGCTAAATTGAAAGCATGAACTCTTCATTATTTCAATATTATTTCAATAGATAGATCAGCTCATGCCCTACTTCGTGGTAGACACAATGCGATCGGTTCCTGGACTAGCGGGATTATTTGCAGCGGGCATTTTTAGTGCATCCTTGTCCACTATATCGGCTTCTTGTAATGCGTTAGCTGCAGTTACCCTCACCGATTATGTAAGCAGGTTAGTAATTTAGGTAAATACTTAAAGATTTTTAGTGATTACATCCCACCTTAAATTTAATAAGGCGAATGTTTTTTTGTATTTCTTTCACACCTGTGTGCGGTACACACAACGGAGAGATTTTATAAGATTATGATTTTTCAAAAGCGAAGGCGGGGGCGGAAAGCTATGCTTTGCTTCGATTTGTATTGTTGATTTTCATATGTAAATTTTTATCACCGCACTATTACACTGGTTAAACACAGCTCTACTAATCTAGATCTTATCTCAAGCATCTGTTTCTTAAGATTCAGAGAGACAACGTTTAAAGGTTATATTGTACAGTACATGATAAGCCTTATAAAGATAATTTCACATGAAGAGACTGATAATGTCTATTTGCAGATGGTGCACTGTACGTGAAGCGTACATAGCATGGCTAACGAAGTTAGCAGCATTTGCATATGGGATGGTTTTTCTCGCCTTGGCGTTTTTAGCACAGTATTTAGGGGGTATTTTGCAAGCAGCTCTAACTATATTCGGAGCGGTCGGTGGACCTCTGTTCGGAGTGTTTACTTTGGGAATGTTTACTACATACGCTACGGAAATGGTTGGTAAATTAGAAAGATTGAATATTTAATATCACTGATATTTAATGAGCAAATAAAATTGGGTAACTCATCAGGGTTGCCCAAAAGAAAATCTCTTAAAGTGAAATAATTTATTTCAATATTTCTGTGAACAGGTTTGTTTATTATAGAAACAAGAATAACGATAACATATTATTTCAGGGTGTTTCAGTGGCTTTACTAAGTGGTATGTCTATGACTCTATGGATGAGTTTTGGCAGTCCACGACCGATGCCTGTAAAACTACCGCTTAGTACGGAAGGATGTTTGAATGCAACCATACCATTGGCTGTGACGTCACAACCTTCAGATTACTTCTACTTGTACAAAATATCCTATATGTGGACGAGTCCGGTATGTTTTTTTTTACTATTTTGATATGGAAACCAAAAAATGTACAAAAAATAGCGGGTTTAATTATATAATGTTTACATACATATAAATATTTCTTAAGTTTGGTGCGAATAAGCAAATATTGTTGAATGTTACTTGGCCTCTTGTCCTATCCGTAATAAGTAGCTACTTTTATACATAGGTAATATACACTTAACTTCCTTATATTTGCTTTGCTATAAATGTGATGACGTCACCAAACGCAAATATTGAAGGATAATAATTCATATTTATTATTTATCCTCCTGCAAACGGAAAGTGTGCAATGACGTATTTAAGCTGTCTTTAAAAACTTTCCCGAATTATAATATAATACTTAGATCCAATTGTTAAAGACGGTAAGGCTTGTATTTAATTTTACGAAAATATGTTTTGTCATTAATTTCCATTTAACATATCAATTAGCAAAAAGCCTGTTCAAATAGGTACATTGCTTATATAAATGCTTTTATTTCGATATAAAATAAAGTGAACGATTGCACATTTAAAATAGTTTACAAAAAATGTAGACTGAAGACCTTGTTAGTTACTTCAACATCATCTTGAAAAAAAATAAGTATATGTACTTAGCTATCGATACAATTGAAAATTTTTTTCAATATAATAATTACCAACACGTACCTGTGACGTAATCTACTGAAACCATTAAAGTTTATATGTGGTTTATATAGGTTTGCTAATATGTAACACACACAACTAAATTGATAGCAAACAGTATACTGTTACCTATCTAGGTTACCTATAGGTATTGAAAAAAATATCTTGTAACCATTAGAGGTTGAATTCGATCGGATATAGGTAGTGGTATTAGGTAGGTACCTACCTCCTAATCCTAAGTACTATAGAATACTAGATTTCCGCCCGCGTTTGCAAAGGAAAACCCGCATAGTTCCCGTTCCCGTGGGATTTCCGGGATGAAAACTATCCTATGTGTTAATCCAATTAACCCTCTATATGTGTGCTAAATTTCATTGTAATCGGTTCAGTAGTTTTTACGTGAAAGAGTAACAAACATCCATACAAACTTTCGCTTTTATAATATAAATATTAGATTTAACTTTTGGCAGATTGCTCCTGATCCTGATTGCTAGGGATTAAGTTTCTGAAAAGTTTATACCTACTTAGCATGTTTTTGCTGATACTTGGCAGAATACTAATGTCTATTCAATAGACTCTATTGAAGTCTATTGTATACTCCATGATAATCATGCTCCTCTACCATGATCTGAAAATGTTTTGTAGCGTCAATAGGAACAATACACAACTGTGTATTGTTCAGGTCGGTTTCGTATGTGTTCTGTGTGCCTAGTGCGAGTTTTCATCGAGTACGAAACGTTACTATCGCGTCTGCGTCACAGCGAAATTTGTATGGGGAATCAAAGCTTCCCCATACGTCCGCTAGGGGCGCTGTTCGATTTCCCATACTAATTCGGCTGTGACGCAAACGCGATAGTAACGTTTCGTACTCGATGAAAACTCGCACTAGACACACTGGGTTCACTGTGTGCCTAGTGCGAGTTTTCATCGAGTATGGGGAAGCTTTGATTCCCCATACAAATTTCGCTGTGACGCAGACGCGATAGTAACGTTTCGTACTCGATGAAAACTCGCACTAGGCACACTGTTCTCGTTGGCGTGGACGTATATGTAGTCAGAAGTATACTTGTTACTAAACACCAAACTATGTTGCTTCGTTATCAGGCTTAGGTTTTGTTGCGTGTTCTGTGAAGGTGGGTGAATAAAAGGGTGCGTAATTGTCCAGATCGGTTTCGTGTGGGTGCTAGTGGTGGGCTCGCTGGTGTCTCTAGTATGGAGACACACACAGCCGTGGCAGCGCGCCGGCCGCCCGCACCCCGACCCCGCGCTCTTCACGCCACCGCTCGCCAACTATCTGCGCGCTAAATATAAAGACGTGGACAATGTACAGGTAAAGTGAAGTTATTTGCTTGTGCTGGTCGCAAAGCAGATTGCTTTTTGTTTTTTTTTCCAGTTTTGATATGCTTTGGTTACACGCAAAAGATTTTTTAAAACTATGCAAAGAATTAATATAGTAATTAATTTATGTTATGGTAAAGTTACAAATGTTGAAATAAGAGAATTTGCAAATTAACAGTTAATACTTTATTGAATTCGCAAACGTTTCGTTTTAAATTCCTTTTCTAGATTTCATGCATTCACTATTATCTTATTAAGCCGCAAGCTGTCTCCGCAGTGTGAAATCTCTTATCTCAATACTACCAATGTTTTGCTTTGAATGCAGTATTTAAACATGAGTTGCTTTTGCTCATTTGCATTGGAACTAATAATTTCGCATGAAAGTTTTATTATTCTACAGATTATGCACAGTTTGGTTATTATTTTAATGTTTCGGTTTTTAAGTGTTATTCACATATTTTGTGACCATTAACATTATGTACTTAAATGTTTATTGGAATAAAATGACAGCGATAACTTCCACAGATGAAAATATGTATATAAGTAATTGTAATAACAAAAATAAACTTACAACAGTGCATCAAGATACCTAATAGTCACAAATATACTGTACTGTACTAAACCCTGTACCTTGGGTATTGCAATTTGCAACAAATGGCATGCATGCATTTATTTATTTAAATTGATATAATACAGCAGTTATAGGTAAATGGGCTTTTTGAGTTTTCTTATCTGTTTTGGCAGAAAACAAATTAAGGGAATAATTATTTAGGTACATATCTTTTCTTTAATGCTTATTGTTGGTATATTCAAGGTTTAATTGGTTTTATTGCTTGTTTTGATTTGCTGATTTTTTCTAGATGGGCTAAGAGAATGTATACTAATCATCTTCTGCCATGCTTCGGGAATTTTGATACCTTTATTTTAATGAAAGGTAAGGTATTTGAAATGAATTTTAATGTTTTAAAAGGCATGCTAATATATAATGTGGTTTAAAAACTCAGGTGTTAATAATTGTTTTGCTTGATTTATGCTTTTAGTTCCGGTTTGCTCCACGTATCGCGAAGATATTTATACTTTCATTATGTACCTACCATTTTAATAATTATTATACATGCATCTACAATGAAATGAAGCTTTACCATCGCGAAACGTGTAGTAAAACGCAAGGTATATAGATAAAGGGTATCTGTAGATTAAAAAGAAAATCTTATTTATATCTGACAATTCTACTCAGTATAAGTATTATAGGTACTTATTTGCATAGAAGTATCAGTACCTCTTTAATTTTGAGAACCTAGTATAAAAGTTACAGTATTCCTAAGCTTGATTGGGAGATATTTTATTATTTAGGTACCTATGTATTTTGGGAGAATCAAGCAATTGGCACGAAATGGGTTTTCTCACATCAGGGAAGGTCTCACACCCTCACAGAAGAACAGCGTTAGATGTAGTATCATGCGAATGCTACAGCGTTTCGTAGGATGAGAAGAAACCGGAGGCCGTATCATTTTCCTCATCCTTCCGGGTCTTTTTCTTTACCGTCATCATGCCTTTTTTCAACCTAAGTATATTGAGTTGAGCAAACGTTTAAGCACGTGATGTCTAAAGGTATGTTCAATAAATTAATGAAAGAAATATATTCATTTTCAGAGCCAACTCCTGCAGAAAAGTGGCAGTTATTGACAGCCTGTATGAAGAAAATTTATAGTTTCAAGGAAATATTCTATTTTGTTAAATAAGGACTCAAACCACTGCACTGCACTCTTAGTATTATTTTTGATATGAAATAACTATAAATATCACTTTTTTTAATTTGTTTCAATAACGGTTTAACCAGAGTTGGCTATAGCGTGTTGTGGCAGTTATATCAAATATCAGCAGTGTTTTAAAGTGATATAGAATGATAGTATGACAATATATTTATTCAGTATGCGTGAGTATGAATATAAGCATTAAAAGTTATAACGAACATCATTTAGGTGCTGAAAACTTTATGTAGTAGACTTGAGACTCGAAATGGTGGTATGGGTTGACCATTTATTATATTAGTCTGTGTAAGAGTCATAAATATGTCAACCTATATTTCTAAAGAGAATAAAAATACTAAATTTAGTCATTAGACAAAAACAGAGGCGGCTCGTGACAAAATTGAATGGGTTGTCACTTGAAATAAAACAACGAAAATAGCAGGATAATCTAGCTAATTCTAGCTAATAGCAGCGTTAGCTGGATAATTTATTACAAAAAAAATGAGCACCACATTATAAATGTAATAAATAAACACTAAAAATTATAAAGTATTTCAAAACGAATTAAATTATTATTTAGCAATAATTAATAATCAGAAAATCCCCGAATTTCCATTCGCGAGCGTATTCATAGTTTTTGTTTATAATATAGGAGTGGCAACGTCGCGGCTCGTCCTAAGGAGCGCTGTGCCAGTGAACTCCCATAAATAATTATAATAAAGTTATACCTGCTCATTATTTAAAATCTATCATAAAAAAACTCCAATACTAATATGAATAAAATAAGTACCTTTACACATTACAAATAAAATACATCATTACATACACTCTTGTTCATTTCATAAGTAACGCGCGAAACAAAGCTTACGGAGCGCTCTCGATTGCGCTCCTATGAAAAAACATTCAGTACATTGCTTCCATACGAAATCCAATAAGAGTGAAAGAGAAATTTCGCCACAGTCCTGCGCGTGAAACAAAAGATTTACTATGGAAAATTGGAAAAATAGCCATTTTCGGAGCGGCGCTCTCAAGCGACGTTGCGCATCGCATGACAGCAGCAATTTCGCGCGACGCGACGTTGCCACTCCTATATTATGTATAAACAAAAACTATGAATAGGTACGCTCGCGAATGCAAATTCGGGTATTTTCTAATTATTAATTGCTAAATAATAATTGAATTCGTTTTGAAATACATACTTTATAATTTTTAGTGTTTATACTATAGAAATTTATCTCTATTCTCTCTATTCATCTATAATGTGGTGCTCATTTTTTTGGAATAAATTTTCCTGCTAACGCTATTGTATTTTCATTGTTTTTTTTAAAGTGAACACCCATACAATTTTGTCACGAGCCGCCTCTGGTTATAATGCATTGTTAACCATCAATATAGTGGTGTTTGTTATGAATAATTAGGTAGGTATAGCAACTACCAGTAGCTATATCTATAATTATGTAGTCTAAAGTTTTGTATAGTTTAATGGTAATAGACGTTCGAATTCGTTTAATCGCGACTGACCATATTTAAATCAACATACTTAAATACGCCTAATTAATTTTTATTAGTTCGTGGACTTTAAACCTAAGCTACGAAACTCAAGACAAGACTGAAAAGTACAAATCAGCAATATAGACCAGAATAAGCAATAGTAGGTAGGTATAATTCATAAATATTTTCTATTTTTGAAGTGTTTTGTATCGCAATTTTTTTAACGAAATTCGAGCGTCTTGAGGGTGTTTAAGATCCGATCACACTAGGCGTAACTGCAAGGCAGCAGCGTAGCGAAGCAACGCGACACGGCAAGCATTAAGAAACCTCCTTTTTTGAAATCGGTTAAAAATAATATTGTTTCTATGATATTGTATCGCACTACGCGCAAAGAAAGGTTGTGTTGCGTCGCACAGACGTCTAGTGTCTACGGTCTAGTGTGTTCGGACCTTTATTGTGATGTTGTGAGGTCGTTAAACGACGGTCATATTCCTAATTGTGTTCAAATTTATTGTGATTTTATTGTTAGTAAGTATCTATGGACGGCTTCTGTTTAACTCATGTGTCAGTAAAAATGATAGATAATTTATTAAAATATAAGGGGGTCAGTTTTAAAGGACATGTCCAAAAATGTATGAACCAAAATGGTGTTTCATTCCTGTCGTTTCTAGGTCATTTTTTGGACACCTTTCTATTATATTATGTATCTGCAAATGGTGAAACCGACCCTTTTTTATTTTTATTCAAGTCATTTTGGTTGAATTTCAAATAATGTTTAAATTAATATCTATTTTAGAATAATTATTATGTAACAGAAATTGCACCAATGTGCAGTTTAAAATCTACTATGGCTATTTTGTAGTCTACATTCAATACAACATAAAATTGCAATTTGATATAAGTAATATTATAGATATAATACCAGTGAGTTTGTACTTAATGTATTTTTCTTTCAATTTACTGCCAACAATAAAATATGATGTTTTAAATAGAATAATTCTCATTCAATATTAAGATAAATACCTATAGAAAGCCATACAATATTATGATCATATTGTGTAATCATAAAATATATAGTAATCATTTCACGTTCCATTTTATATGACTGATATATAAGTTACTACTTTTGACTAGAACATAATATTATTATCATTTAAGTACTTTGGAATATATATTAAATGAAGGTGACAACGAATTCCATTTATATCACCATACCAATCAAATGACCACAAAACATAAACACATTAAATAAGATTTATTTATATTTGTATGTATAGATCTTTATTGTTACTCCGCTATTTGTAGATTAAGTAGATACTTATAAGACAAATGTTATAAAATAAATGCAGCAAAACAATAAAATGCATTTGATATTTATTGGTTTTTGAGTTTATTTCACACCAAAAATAAAACACAACACCTTTAAAGTTTATACTTCCCTCAAAATTATTAGTTAGCCAGATTTAACTAGGTAATTTAGTTTATTTGTAAACCCATAAAAAGACAGCACTATGTGATTATAACACCTAATCTGGGTTTTGTTTACTAATACCAATACTGAATAACTCTATCCGGTGACGATGCATTATATTTTTAACATTGTTATGAATGAAGCTCTATTCTTCATAAGTAAGACATGTTGCATGAATATTAAGAACTTAAAGATGTAACTATAAAATGCGTTTCTAAGTCAAGAAATACATAAGAGTTATTATTAAATTATTAATTCCAAGTTACTTGCCAGCAAGAGCAAGTATTACATAGTAAACGCAACTATATAATTTATGTATACTCAATAGAACACAAAACACAATAATTAATAATTTAAAGTTGATGAATTTACCTTTTTTATTCATTCGAACCAAAGAATGCGAACTTTGAAGTTTGAACTTGGAACCATAGCTCAAAGCCATAGCTTGCTGCTTGGAACTTGGATTTTGGAAGTTTGCGGTTTGCGCCTTCCGGCGCGTCATAATTTTTGGTGGTAATGTTGACATTGACAAATGACACATACAGACTATTAAATATTTATTATTCATTAAAAATGTGACTCACAGACTAAACATAAGCAAAATGTACAAAATAACACTTTTAATAGCTCCTTATTTTTCAAATATACATTATTAAATTCATTAAAGATGTTCTAATCAGGATTATTATTTCATTTTATTTTCCAGATTATATTTAATTATCATAAATAAGCTTCGTAAATCGTTACGAATACCCCTACTTCACTGACTACAGACAAAATAAGTATAAAATACTCCAATAATGTGTTTTGATTAATAAAATAATTGTCTAAATTAAACGAAACTTATTTTAGCTGAAAACACTACGTATTCTTACTTACAGCCTCCGCTAGGAGTACCAGTGTTCTGTGCTTACAGCTGATAATATAACCATTACCGAATAACAACAATAATCAATAACCTCAAAATTTTATGACATGAAGTCGGCACTTAAATTTCAATTAGTACACAACAAACGATGTAATCGTTAGTAAGAGTTGTGTGTTGAGAAATAATTTAAAATAGGTATTTAGTATTATTTAAAATGCACTGCTAAGTTGTACTTAAATGATTGATTTATTTTTGAAGTGCTAAGTTGTAACTTGTAGTGTAACGTTTAGGAACCTTTGACTTATAATTCATTTACATAAAAAATCTCCTAACGAACATTGTGAGTACCTATATCAACATTTTATATTAATAACATGGACTACAGTAACCACACAGTAACTGTCTTCATTAGTATGTGTAATGAGGTCTATGTGACCTATTTTTCCAATTTCATAATAATGTTTCACACAATTTTTCTATTCTACTGAAATTTATATTCTATTTAACTTAATATGAGTCCTATTAACTTACCAAATGCGTTCAACTGTGAAATTATAGTGTAAAGTGTTAGATTTTTTTTTTAGTTTTATATTATTATGTTTTTAGAAATTACATCTGTCAACAACTTTATTGATGAGAAAGTGTGGTGTTCATCATTAAGTGTGGTGTTAATCTAAAAAGTTGTCTATGCCCTATGATTACGTCACAAATAGCGCGATTATTTAAATTAGGTATTTTTAATATTATGAATTCATACAACTTAGTCATACAATGTCTTTTGTTATTGTTAATTTAATTTCTCTTTAAATAGATCAGTAGTTTTGTGAAAATTTCTAGATATTAAGTGAAATTACCTACTTATATATTATGTTTATTTATTTAAACAGGAAGATGAAATAGTAAAATCACTTATTCTTTATTAATTATTTAATTAATTTGAATAAATAGAGACACACATATAGACCTACCTTATCATAATATTCGCGTTCGTAACATTTTAAAATTTCTCATTAATTTTGCGTGTGTATATTTTATTTGGTATTTACGTAACTAAGGACCTATATACCTACTCAATTACTAACCAATCAAGAATATTAAACGTACGACGGGCATCATACAATATATTCTCAGGGTTGTCTGATATACTTAATTGGGTCTCTTTAGTTTATTTTATTTCTTTACGGACATAATTACTACATAACTACCTACATGAATCCTTAAAATATAGCATCATTGTATATCACCATATATCGCAAACATTAATAAATGAATATATCTTATTTTCATAGAGAATAAAATTTCTACATTCCCATAAAACAGTAATTAGTAATAACTAGTAAGTATCTCAATGCATAAAACACTTTTTTTTCGTTTTAATTTATTCTCAAGTAGGCATTGAGGCTATAAGTACCTAGTGTTAAAAGTTAAATCCAATAAATATTTAAAAAACATCATTTATTTCGTTAGTTCATAGTTTATAATCAAAGGTACATTATGAATTGAGAACCTCCCCTTTTTTGAAGTCGAATGAAGATTAGCTAACTATTCTCTAATCATTCTGTGCTTGTAGCCTGTTTCTTGGCTGCGCGTTACAATATTATTCACATTAGAACAATTATTAAATTGCTTAAAATTAAACTGTACCGTATATTGTAGAGTATAAAAATTACTTTCAGGTTGCGCTCCGAGTAAGGATATAATATTGTAATTATATATATGTTACAGGAAATGTATGTAATCCGTCATTGTATACAATTCCTAGGAAATGTATACAATTCCTAAAATCGTACGGAAATGTGTGAAATAAATTATTTTATACACATTTCCTAGGAAATCTATACATTTCCTAAATAGCTATCGGAAATGTAAAACATTTAAGATATTGATATGTCGCAGGCAAGGGTTGGACTAAAGCAAAGGGAGCGCAGGACTTAAAAAATTTTTGATGGAGTTGGTGTCATTATAACACCTATTTATTATTGTTTTATCGTAAAGATTACGCTTATATAAGCATGTTTTATAGGAAAAACTTTTCTCTAAAATCAAAAATAGCCGAGATATTCGCCCTCAAAGTTAGGTTAGGTTTAGGTTAGGTTAGCCGTTAGGTTAGGTTAGGTTAGGTTTGTTAAAAAAAAACTACACAGAAATAGGAGCCCCGCGAAGCGGGGCTCCGTCGACGAAGATAGAACGATCGAAGATAATAATATGAACATAATATTATTACAATTTTACGGTATGACTGTTACCCGATTGTATCAATAAGAGCTATAATAAAAAAAAATAACAACGTGTTTTATTACAGAAAGCATTTACTTTACACATTTCCTAATACGATATAGGAATTGTATACAATTCCTAGGAAGATTATACATTTCCTAGGATATGTGTGCATTAAATAGTTTTTTAAACAATATTTTATACATTTCCTAAATGGTATCGGAATTGTACATACATTTCCTAGGAATTGTATACAATTCCTTGATTTCATACATTTCCGGTAACATATATAATTATTAGTAATACCTACTTCCTCTGATATTAATACTGTTAAATATAAATACCGATATACTTTGTTTGTTTTCCCTATATGAAACACTTAAAACAAGTTTTAGTTTATTGGTGAAGCGTTATTTGGAGACTCGGTTTATTTTTCTCCGAAATGCAATTGACTGATGCTTGTATTCTTTATGTGTATGGGGAAGACATCTAAATAATAACATAATTACTAATTATGTTATTCTCAGAACAATCTTGATCACAGGAATCAGGATAAGAAATACCTACAAGATATTATGTTTTATACTATACCTAGTAGGTACCTATACAGACGTTTATTATAATAATGACGATTATCGCGTGCAAAAGTATCTTTTATACGGAAATACTCGTTTCCAATGTTTTTTATTAGTATTTATTATGAATAAAAAAATGTAAAATTTACTAACTAAATACTTACTACTAAGTATATTATATTATATAGTATATAATCTTGTAACGCGCTGTACTTGACGTTCAATCGTAACCCGGGGTGGGCCCCTTCTCCGTCCCCCCCGCCTCGGCACCGCGCACCCCGCTCGCCCTAGCAGCGGCGCGGGCCGCAACAGTCTAGGGATGTGACCTCGATTCAGAAAAATCGATTAATCAATAATCGATTTTTTTTGTTTAGAAATAAATCGATTTGTGAAAAATCGATTTTTGAAAAAAAAATAATCGATTTTTGTTTTCACCTCGAATTTTTATGCGAAAAAACCTATTCGATGTAAGGTAAAAGCCCCAATACCGGACCATGTACCGGACATGACCCTGAACACTCCATGCATTTATATATACCTATATATTTGTGAATATAGATATACAAATACATGGAGTACAGATGGCGCTGATTTTTTTATCGACTTGTTCAGTAAACTTACTTACCAATTATTTCATAATACTGAAGTTAGCTGTCAGGTGTAAATTTTAAAATTTTATTACAGTAAAAAAATGCTTCTAAAAATTTTCATTTGTAATTTTTATTAATTTTCACATGTGAAATTTTTGAATTAATTTTTTGAAGTGAAACTTCTTTATCGGGGTTGGAAAAAAATGTAGTGTAACATTTTTTCGTTACGCATGACATTTTTTCCGTTACGCGCGATCTTTTTCTTATCCCTACCACGCGTGATTCGATGTATTTCTGTAAAGTTGCATATAGTAAATTATTTTTTGAAAAATAAGGTCTTAAAGAAGTTTCACTTCTTACGTTTGTACACTAGTTCATGCACACATTTTTTTTATAATAATTTAATTGCCATCAAATATCATGAATATTTTTAGTCTGTCAACTTTAGTCTCATAATTTGTCATCCATCGCACAGATAGCACTATTTACAAAAATCGATTTAAATTGTGTAATTCTTATAATCGATTTATTAAAAATCGATTTTTACCATTAATAAAATCGATTATAAAAAATCGAAAATGGAAAAAAAATAATCGATTAAAGTAATAATCGATTATTTATTCACTTCCCTACAACAGTCGGCCATGATTCGTGCTAACGGTTACCTATGCGTCGCGCAGCAGCGCGTACGCCGTTAATTGTATTTTGATAATGTGTAAATGTAATGGTGGCAGTACACATGGGGCCAACGTGTTGGGCCAACGGGTTGGGCCAACGTGTAGAGAGCTACTTGGCGGTATGTTGGCTTCATTAGTGTAGTTGGCGCCAATATTGGCAGGCCATCCGAATGTTGTCGGT
This sequence comes from Colias croceus, assembly GCF_905220415.1. Lineage (NCBI taxonomy): Eukaryota > Metazoa > Arthropoda > Insecta > Lepidoptera > Pieridae > Colias > Colias croceus. Next base: position 9,244,291 of record NC_059543.1, read on the forward strand.
TTTTTGTGCACACTTCAAAGGATCTTGGCGCGCTCCGCAAACAGCGTTCACACGTTGGTGTGTTCTTCAGTTTGTTGTTACTCATCAGCGGAGACAGTATCGTTGCGCGTCAATGAAATTTACGTTTCCATGTTCCGATAGCGATGGCGGCGCCGATGTGGACAAGCAATGAGGTTTTACAATTCGTAGAATTGTATCGACATGAATGAATAATTTGGAATCCACGGCATGAACTACACAAAAATAAAAACCATTTGACTCAATAAATTAGATGTTTTATTTTCTATTTATTATATTATTCTAGACTAAGATTCTAGATGTTTTTCATAACTCACTTTCATACATTTTCGATAAAAAATGAATAAATTTATAAAATGAGTAAAATAGTATGAAACGGTTAAGTAGGTACTTGTTCTTAAAAATTAAATAACAATATACAATGCGCATGATTTTGATCAAATATCAAATTGTGCTTTAGGTATTACATAAATAATATTATCAAATATCACCAATCAATACATCCGTCCGTACTCTTTAAAGTTTCGTTTTATAGTTAAAATTAAATGTAAAATGTACAAATTTTAAACATTTAAAAAAATGTAAACATATTTTTTTAATAATGTTTTATTTGTACAGAAATAAAAAAGGACAATAGAGATTGGAAAATGGTATCATCATAGACAGCAGAGTACACTCAATGTTATTGGTGCACATGTACGTAATAATTAAACGCACTGTATAAATAAATTGCCGCGGCTGCAAGAACTTCTACGGACTACGTCCATCTTTGAAGCGCCAATGCAGAATGATCAGTACGCCAATGTGTGAACAGGAATCTTGAATCCTTCATTTTTACCCAACACGTTGGCCCAACGCCTTGGCCCCATGTGTACTGCCGCTATAAGAAAATGTTATAATTTTATGTGTTAATGTATCTTAATAACATGTGTGTTAAAGTAAATAAAGTACTTTCAACCTTCAATGTTATAAGTGGCGCTCCAACTCGCGGCCGCGAACCAGTTTAAACAAGTTCGTGCCGGTCGACCGTTACGGTTTTCTTTGTTCCTGTGTTCCCGTTCTCTGGTACTAATACGTAAAGAGTGAAGATGCCTCCACGTAAAGTACGAACGGACACAAAGGCAAGTGACGCTGACGCGCAGTCCAGCTCGGATGAAGATACCAACAGACCTTCGCCAGTGCTCATGTCTGGTGACCAGCTGACTTCATTTCTTACCGCCTTCGCGAAGACTCAGGCGGAAGCAAATCGGCAGCTCGTCGAATCCCTCATGGCATCGCACGCGGCAGGTGGGTTTTCCGCGCCGACGCCCTCACCGACACCGTCGTCGACTAACAAAACAGGGAACATGTCCAAGTGTACGGCACGCTTCGATGGTTCTAACCGTGACCCGGAAGTCGTAGAAGCCTTCATCGACTCCGTCGAGATGTACAAAGAGTGTGCAATGGTTACTGATGACCTTGCGCTTCGTGGTCTCCCGATGCTGCTCCATGGTGAGGCTGCAGTATGGTGGAGAGGGATCCGGACGGAAGTGTCCTCGTGGTCCGAAGCCGTCAGACGATTACGAAGTATGTATGGTACTCCGTGTCCGGCTCATAAGCTATATCGGAAGATATTCGCTAACGAACAAAGTGAAGAACTCGCGGACTCCTTCATCATACGTATACGAGGCATGATTGCTAAATTTCCTTACGTATTACCCGAAGAAGCTAAGATAGATATGATATACGGATTATTACATAAACGTATTCGCAAGCGATTACCTCGAGGTATGGTTAGCAGTATTGAGTCGCTAATCGACAAAGCCCGAGATATAGAAGAATCCATTACGGAAAGTTCCAGTGCAAGTACTTCATCGCAGCCGGCGCCGGCGGGAACGACGCGCGAGCGGCACGTGCGGGAGGCCGGTACGCGGCCGCCGCGCGCCGCCGCCGCCGCCGCCGCTTCGTGCGTCAATTTGGCGGGAAACGGTGTGACGTCCCCGTCGCTCAGTGGTACTCAACAGTCGATCGCGCGTTCGCAGGTTCAATCCGTACGTAATAATATGTGTAACGAAGTGCAAAGTGTCGCTAAAAATAATACCGCGAGTGAAACAAAGTTATTCTGTGCGTATTGCAAAGGTCGAGGTCATACGCGTGATTTGTGTCCAAAGAAAGACTATAAAGTATCGTCTTCTAATAATAATAAGTCTAGCCTTGTTTGTTATGGTTGTGGTGAAAAAGGGTATGTACGAACAAATTGTCCAACATGTAAAAATAACGTATCGAGTTTAAATTGTAATGTTCACAGTTGTAATGTAAACAGTTGTTGTAATGTTAATAGTTCAAATGAACCACAACCTTTACGTAATGTATTTTATTCAATAACTACGACACAAGATTGTTTTAATGTTTGTAGTACGTCGAATAATACCATCGCGCAAGACCGCCCTATTTTAAATATTGAGATTTTAGGTTATTGTGGTTCAGCGCTTATAGATACTGCCGCCCGGCGTAGTATCGCGGGTTCATCGCTATATGCATTATTGTTACGTTTAAATGTTAAATTTAAATCACAGGCTATGTCAATTAGATTGGCTGATGGTAGTATTCGTACGAAAACTGTATTGTTAACATGTGTTAATGTGAATAATTGTATGTCTTTGTGTATTCCTGTTGAATTTGTTGTGTTTCCCGATGCGTCAAACAATGAAACGCTATTAGGGATAGATTTCATTAGTAAATCTAAGTTAGTTTTGAATTTTGATTCCATGACATGGTATACAGCTGATCGGCCTCAGTTCGTTCACCCCCTACTGACGGAGAGTTCTCGTGAGGTGGTGGATTGCGCCTCTCTCAACCTACTGAGGGAAGATGAGGGCGCGCTGTTGACTGAGGAGGAGCGTGGGGGTTTGCAGAATCTTTTATGTGAGTACTCAGATATTTTCGATATAGTCGGAGAGCCGACTCCATTTGCGGAACATCACATCGATACCGGCGACCATCCGCCTATTGCTTCGCCCCCGTATCGCGTTACGCCTGCCAAGAAGGAGGTCATGCGCGCCGAGTTAGACAAGATGTTGGCGGAGGACGTGATCGAGGAATGTGAATCCGCCTGGGCAGCACCATGTGTCTTGGTACCAAAACGTAATGGTACGTATAGGTTTTGTGTCGATTACCGAAAGTTGAACGCGGTCACTAAGACGGATGCATACCCCATGCCGCGTATTGACGAGCTCTTACAGTCGACCAAGAAGGGTTGTGTAATGAGTTCCCTGGATCTTCGCAGTGGTTACTGGCAGGTGAGTACCGCCGATCGTGACAAAACGGCGTTCGTCACGCCTTTCGGTATGTACCGTTTCAAACGTATGCCGTTTGGCCTTAAGAATTCGCCAGCGACGTTTCAGAGGCTTATAGATCGTTTCCGATCAGGGTCTACTCTTGGCGGTAAGACTATTTTAGGTTATTTGGATGATCTTTTGGTGATTTCGGAAGACCTGGAGTCCCACCTATCAGATCTGCGTGCTGTATTTGAGCGTCTCCGTGTGTTCAAGCTTCGAGCCAACCGAGAGAAGTGTGTGTTTGCCAGGGACCGACTCAAATACCTTGGGCACGTGATATCTCATGATGGTATATCACCAGACCAAGAGAAGGTAAGTGCTGTTATAGAAATGAAGGAACCGACAAACCTGCAGCAACTTCGCACCTTTCTCCAAACCTGCTCATGGTTCCGCAAGTTTATCCCAGAGTTCGCCAAGGTGGCTGAACCACTTACTCGCTTAACAAAAAAGTCTCAGGCGTGGGTATGGAGTTTGGAACAAGGTAAGTCTTTTGAAACTCTTAAGAAACTCCTGACCACGGCCCCTATTCTTGTTCAAGCGGATTATACGAAACCATTCGTATTGCGGACTGACGCCAGTAATTATGCACTCGGCGCAGCCTTACTCCAGGGGGAGTCACCGAATCAGGAACATCCAATTGAATATGCCAGCCGTCTGCTCACTCCGGCCGAGCAGAATTATTCCACCACGGAGAGGGAGGCTCTCGCAGTGGTGTGGGCAGTAGAACGATTCCGAGGTTACATCGATGGTCACCAGGTTAACGTGATAACAGATCACCAACCTTTGAAATGGCTCTTCACTCTCAAGTCCCCAAGTGGCAGATTAGTGCGTTGGGCCTTGAAGTTGCAATCTTTCGACCTGCGTATCGACTATGCCCCAGGTAAGGTTAATGTACTTGCCGATACGCTCAGCCGTCCCGTGACATCAGATGGTCCTGCATCTGAATCGGCTATCTGTCCTGTTGTTGTTGATGTACCGCGCTGGAATGCAACCTCCACCCGTGATGCGCAGTTAGCCGATCCGGAAGTTGCAAAAATCATCCAAGACCTTGAAGGTAAGGATGAACTTAATATAAATCGCTGGTCTGAGAGAGGTTATCTCCTGAATCAAGGTGTTCTGTATCGGTATATACCTGATACTGATTCCGAGGAGCCTCAACTCGTCGTACCGGAGAGCCTGCGGAAAGAAGTCATGATAGAATGTCATGACTCACCTACCGCCGCTCATGGTGGTATTGATAGAACAATACACCGTATCTCGCAACGTTTCTATTTTCCTGGGATGAGACGGTTTGTAACCGAGTACCTGAAGACCTGCACCGAGTGTCAACGCTACAAGCCATCAACACTCAAACCAGCCGGTTTGCTTCAAACTCCTGTCCCGTCTCAAAGGTTTGAAACTATCGCAACTGATCTTTTTGGTCCGTTGCCTAAAGGACCCCAAGGTGAGAGATGGATCCTCATAGTGGAGGACACCGCTAGTAAGTGGGTGGAAGTCTTTGCTCTCACCGAAGCCACAGCAGAGATGTGTGCTAAAACTCTGGTCAATGAGGTATTTATGAGATTTGGTCTTCCTAGACGGATGATTTCTGATAACGGAGTGCAATTTGTGGCAGATGTTATGCAGAAGGCGATGTTTATTCTAGGTGTCAAACAAAGTCTGGTGCCACTGTATCATCCCGAGGCGAATCCCGTTGAGCGGAAAAATAGGGATCTAAAGGCTCAGCTCGCCATCTTAGTGGAAGGTCGTCATCAAACTTGGCCAGAGGTACTACCGTTTGTACGGTTTGCTTTCAATAGTTCAGTTACTAAGTCTACAGATCATACTCCAGCTTACCTGACTTTCGGTCGTGAGCTACGGTCACCCATTACGGCTCAGGCAGACCTAAGAGCAGTGGTGGAATCCGAGAACTTTGTTCCCCAAATTACGCCTTACCTGCTCAAGCTCGCAGATAGCGTCTCGGCAGCCAAGGAGACTATAGAGCGGCAACAAGATGCCCGTAAGACATATGCCGATAAGGGTCGGATGTCTATCCATGAATACCTGGAAGGAGACTTAGTCCTAATGCGGACCCACACGCTTAGTAACGCCGCAAAGGGAGTCACTTCGAAGTTTAATCCAAAGCGAGATGGACCGTACGTCGTCTCTAAAAAGGTGAGTCCCACTACCTACCTCCTAGCTCATGATAAGACAGGAGAAATCGTCGGTAAGTATCATGTGTCAGATTTGCGTCCTTACCATGCTAGGGAGGGTGAATGTCCTGAGCCGATTATTCCTAAACGTAATAGAGGTCGTCCACGGAAGGTGACTTAACTGCAGCGCGCTTGTCCTTTTTGTTTGACCTCTCGGGAGACCCTTCCCTGGTCAAAAGGGGGAGTGTGTAACGCGCTGTACTTGACGTTCAATCGTAACCCGGGGTGGGCCCCTTCTCCGTCCCCCCCGCCTCGGCACCGCGCACCCCGCTCGCCCTAGCAGCGGCGCGGGCCGCAACAGTCGGCCATGATTCGTGCTAACGGTTACCTATGCGTCGCGCAGCAGCGCGTACGCCGTTAATTGTATTTTGATAATGTGTAAATGTAAGAAAATGTTATAATTTTATGTGTTAATGTATCTTAATAACATGTGTGTTAAAGTAAATAAAGTACTTTCAACCTTCAATGTTATAATCTGAAATTTGCAAAACACTTTACATGGTTTAATGTATCGTAAAGTATTTAATGTACTTATAAGTACTTTTTTCAGACAATGGCACGCATGGTTTTTGTAGCATGGGATTATGTTATTATGGCCACTACCATGTTAATATCTATCGGCATTGGTATTTATTTTAGATTTAGTGGCGGCAAACAGAGAACAAATGAGGTAATTAAAAAAATGAAAACTTAATACTTAATTGCCTTTTTTATTACCTAATAATTATTATTTTTTTCCAGGAATACCTTATGGCGAATCGAAACATGTCAATATTTCCCGTAGCGGTGTCGCTTATGGCTTCCTTTGTATCTGCAATCACAATTTTGGGACTATCTGCTGAAAATTATTATTATGGAATGCAATTTGCAGTTATAAATATATCGTATTTTCTTGCTACTCCAATCGCCTCTCGATATTATTTGCCAGTATTTTTTGGATTGCAAAAAACAAGTACCTATGAGTATTTGGAATTAAGATTTGGTCCGCGTATAAGAACATTGGCGTCATTAACATATACCTTTCAAATGATATTGTACAATGGGGTGGTGCTTTATGCTCCGGCAATCGTTCTAGAATCGGTAACTGGATTGGATAGATTAATTTCTATATTAGTGGTGGGTTTAGCGTGTACATTTTACTCAACAATAGGGGGTATGAAAGCGGTACTGTTTACGGATTTATTGCAATCATTTCTTATGTTGAGCGCTGTTGTTAGTGTTGTTATATTCGCTTCAATACAAGTTGGAGGCTTCGGGAACATATTCGTAATAGCGAAAGAGCGTGGACGTCTGGATTTTACAAAGTAAGCAGTTTACTATTGAATTTATAGGATGTTTTACCGTACGTGTTTTGGTGTGTTATTAAATCGATAATAATACTTTCCAGTTTTTCATTGGATCCGACAGAAAGACATACATGGTGGTCATTGATCGTTGGAGGTTTTATTACGTACCTATCTTTATATGCAGTTAATCATACGCAAGTGAGTTAAAAAAAATTGACATTATCTATAGTAGACTGTAGAGTAGGTACATTTCAATGATTGTCTTTCGTAAACGTTTGAATCTGTTTGAATGTTTTTCAGGTACAGCGTTTGTTGACAGTCAGTACATTGTCTCGGTCGCAGATGTGTTTATGGTGGAGCTGGCCAGTTCTGTCGATTCTCAGTATTGTGACATGTACCAGCGGTCTTGCTATATACGCTGTTTATAAAGATTGCGATCCTTCGCTCACTAAGAATATAGCGGGAGTAAGTTATATTTCCTACTATTTTTTATTCGCAAAGCAAGTCAGACATGACAATAATTGATTGGGATCAATAGGTACCTAACTTATTAATGCAAACTTAAAGGGTATCGGATATTTTCATGGATTACAAGCGTATTCCATTATTCATCCATATGAGCGACGTTCTAGACTTTACGCCTAAAACAGAGGTCATATTAATGACATATTGATTTTATTCCAGATAGATCAGTTAATGCCATACTATGTGGTTGACGCGATGAGGTCAGTGCCAGGATTGGCCGGTTTATTCGTGGCAGGCATTTTTAGCGCATCACTATCGACTGTTTCTGCATCTTGTAATGCCCTTGCTGCTGTGACTCTTACGGATTATGTTAGTAGGTGAGAAACTTTGCAGAAAATCGATTCTTCATTTTATTCGCTGGTGTTTAGACGTAGTGGCCTTAGTCACTATACTAGGAGATAGATGATTAATGATTTGCGCGATCCACAATGTTATAAGGAATATAAAATTTTTATAATTATATTAACTAAGTACTTACGTTCAGGTATTTGATAAAAATAATATATTTTAAGACAATTTATGTTTACGAAATTTTTGCTCTTGGTAATGAGTAAATTCTTATTACGTTTCAGATGGTGCAAAATAAATGATTTATATATCCCGTGGTTGACCAAAATAGCGGCATGTGGTTTCGGTCTCTTGTTCCTAGCGCTAGCATTTTTGGCAGAACATTTGGGAGGGGTGTTGCAAGCGGCTTTAACTATTTTCGGCGTCGTTGGTGGCCCGTTGTTCGGAGTTTTCACTTTGGGAATGTTCACCACTTACGCTACTGAAATGGTAAATCAATTAATTTTCTTTTATTAGCTAGTTAATGCATTTGTAATGTTTATTAATATTTAAAACTGTTCTTAAAAATCTTATCTGCGGTGTACCAACCTTTAACTATCACAAACCTATTGTTAGTGATATTTATCCCATTTTATGTTTTGTAGAGTTATTAATTCTTTAATCATATATATACGTTTCTAATCAAAATAAATTACATAAATTGATCCTGATTTTAACAATATGTCGTTTTGTCTATAATTTTTTCAGGGTGTGTCCACTGCGTTGCTAAGTGGCATGTCCGTAACGTTATGGATGAGCTTTGGGTCACCCCGACCTGTTCCTGTGAAACTGCCACTAAATGTGGACAGTTGTCCTTATAATGTAACACTAACGCCGACAACTACCTCGAATCCTAGTGATTACTTCTATTTATATAGAATATCGTATATGTGGACAAGTCCGGTAAGTTTTTAACGTAATTAAAAACACTTTATGAAATTTTACTATTAATATAAATATACCACCAAATTGCTTGTACCTAGCTATAGTTTTTCCTTAAAGATATTACTAGCCAAAGTAATTAAATTTTTAATTACTTAGTTTCAATAACATTCCATTATTTTATTTATTTTGGAAAAGTACCTACTTAAAATATTACATTGAAAATAACGTCATCGGCTCAAGTTAATTCGTACGGGTTGTAAGCATAAGTGGTAAACGTTTGTATTGGCAGATCGGTTTCCTTAGAGTAGGTAAATGGTGAGCTCTTTTTTTTTTGTGTTGTGTCTCTCAATGTTAGCCAGAAGGGCTTCTACATTTTAACGCGGACGCGGGGGCGAACTGAAGGTTCACCCTGGTAGCGACATGCACAAGGGCGTCCCCCCTTGACGGGGATCTCGAACCTCGGCTTGGGCTGTCCCTTGAGTGGAGGAGGCCAGAAGGGCACTAATCGGACGGGAAATGGTGAGCTCGCAGATGTCGTTAGTGTGACAGTGTATCTTGCATGTAGGTAGGGTAGACGGTCGCGTCGGTAGGTCGGGACATGTGTATGTGTTTCGGTACGCATATCGGTTTCATTTTGGTGTTAGTGGGGGGAGCGCTGGTATCGATGGCGTGGCGGTTTAGAGTACCATACTATAGCTTCTTTAATAGGGTTAGGTTTTGTAGTGTATCTCGTATATTATATTATATAGAGGAGTGTTTGTGTTCTCCAGATCGGTTTCGTGTGGGTGCTAGTGGTGGGCTCGCTGGTGTCTCTAGTATGGAGACACACACAGCCGTGGCAGCGCGCCGGCCGCCCGCACCCCGACCCCGCGCTCTTCACGCCACCGCTCGCCAACTATCTGCGCGCTAAATATAACGTTCAGGAACCTAACGTGCAGGTGAGGTTATAGTATTATGTAGGTAGGTAACTTGTAACAGATTTGAACCAAAAAAATAAATATTTAAATACTTTAAGAATGTACTACTTATTTGTCGTTAACAGTATGATGCAAAAAGTTAAAGCAATAAAAAAAAATCATAAGCGAGAGAAGTAATTTGAAATTTTTCCCACTTTTAAAGTTTTCTTAAATTGTACTATTTTTATATGTTCATGGGTCCATATAACATAATTAGCTACAAAATCATATAAATTTTTAATTTGATTGTTTCAGCTTCAGCTAATAAAGAGCGATGAAGATAAATAATCTCAAGAAACTATCAATAACCATTTAGCAATTCCTTTATATTTTCATTGTTTCGGATCTGATTCCTCAATGAAGACGTAGTTTTAAGGCTTAATTTATACTTTATTCGTTTAAATAATATAAAAGATACTTAATCAGTGAAACTGTTTAAGGCTGTGATTTCAGTATTTATGGAATAATCGGGTAAGATATTTTGGTTGTTGGCTTAATGTGTTTGGGTATTATTTAAACTTAATAAACGTATTTATAGGATGACAAAATAAATAAGACATAGGTAATAGGTATATTTTTGATTGCTCTACATTATTTATATAAGGCGAAATAAACATTAGAGCACTGCCACACACTATAAATATAATGTTATATTTTCTTAGAAAATATTTACTTAGTGATAACTACCGCAAAGTATTCCTGTTACAGATTCTTTGAGTTTTTATATTTTATAAGGTTTCAAAGTTCTATATTATAGGATTTAAAAACTGGTTACAACACAATATGTACTTTTAAGCTTAAGGAATGGTTGTTTGTATAATGTATTAGGTATTTGATATTAGATTTTATTTAAAAATTGTGTTATTGTAAGTGATGGGTAACCTATCAATATTTATGGGGATACGGTTTCTAAGGTACTTTATGTTTACTGATTTCATGGATCTGAATCAAAACAATTTACAAATTTTTGTAAATTTATATTTTAAGAAATAAAACTATTTAAAATGTTCATCTTATTTTATTAGTATAACCTTATTTAAAACTTAAATTCTAGGTAATCTTTTAAAATATAAGAATATTATTTTATGCGGATAGGAAACCACGACTTTCTGATAATTCTTCCAAACGATGACGTAGAATTGTGTTCTGGAAGATATACAATTTGTCATTAAGAAAATATACAGGAAGATGATACGCCAAAAAAAAAACGATAAAAAGTCGTTGAAATTGCAGCATGATGAAAATTTTTATAACAAATTTTTGATTACCTCTCTTAATAAATCTTCCTCCCTTTCGGCTGCGATTTTGAGCATTTCCTTGGATTTTTCTAGAAGTAAATCCTTTTCATGAATACTCCTTTTGAGGTTCATGATCTCCGTTCTATATGATTCTATTTGGTTACGATTCTGAAAATTATCAAAAGAGTTTCTTAAAAATATAATTAGTTTTCTTATACAACACTCGTTTAAGATTGAGGAGAATGAGTTTTACTAGTATAGTATTACTAATTATATTATCTGTGGTTTTACTAATAGAAAAATACTTTAAACTCACTCTATCAACATTACTTTGCCCACTTGTTGGTCTTGAGTCGGAACGCTTGTGTCCGGAAATTGTTGACTTTTGATCTGCTTGCAATTTACTTACTAAACCTGTACAGTACAATTAGATTAAATTCTATCAAACAAATCAGATTTATCCGTCTCAAAAAAGTATATAAATACTATAATTTGTATAAATGTAGTTTAAACATCTATATTTCGAAGAAAACAACCCTTAGATTTACCCTTAGATTAGTATTTTGCCAAAAAATCGGAATAAATCTTGAATAAATAGATCTCTTCACCTGTAATATTTTATTGAACATACATCGTTTTTAAAGGATTTTTAATACAAATGTGACCAACCTCTTAGTGTGAGGACAGTTTGCTCCAAATCATTAACCCGTTGATGATGCACTGGAGCACTTTCAATTGTATTCAACTTTAATGTTAGTTGCATGTTTTCTTCCTTTAGCATTTCACAATAACTGTAATTTTAAATTTAAAAATATACCTAATAACCGATGAAATTATTTTTACCATACGGTTTTCATTTACATGTTGCTGATTACATAATACAAATTTAGAAGAACAGTTGAAGTCTTAAGAACTACTGATTCGTAATTAAAATTTAATTTTGTGTTGGACAGCTCATTTAGCTAAGCAGGATATAAGTAGTAGAATAGTATTCCAAGACTATAATAATCAGGATACGACAAACTGTAGCGACGCAGCAATGAAAAACGTTGTAAAAGTGAGAAAAAAATATTACGTTTCCGAGCAAGCAAATGTTTTGGGTTATCTAATTATGTACCTTTTCCAGTATTCGAGTTCTGGTTTAGAGTCCTGGTTAGATCTAAGTGGAGATTTAATTTGTGCTTCCAGTAATGCTGACTCTAGCTTTAACACTTGCCCCTTCAGTGATGTTATTTCTGCCAATGATTTTTCATACTCAGATACCAGTGGCTCATTACCCTAAGAACATCATCGTAATGGAAATTGTTTTAATTTGGTTTACAGTAAGCATAATTATTATTTAAAACTTTTTGATTTATTAAAGAGTTTTTCATTAAGCACGGGTAGATGTTTTCGGCCTGAGCTGGCCACCTCCTGTGAGTGACATCTATCAAAAATATATTTTATTGTTCAGCCAATTATTATGCCATTTTACTATGCCAAGTCACAAGAAAAAATATCGGGCACAAATGATAAAATTTTATGATCAAAATAAGTGTCCGTATGTACGTTTTTTTGAGTCAATTTCACGGAAGAAGTGGTGAGATCTTGTTGAATTTTATCATTTGCCTGTGTAACAGCATCAGTCGATTGTGGATTACCTCTTTAGACCTGCAACGTCAAGAAATCCTACAAAAAAAAAATGTGTAACAACCTAATAATCGCTAATTTGAAGCGTAAGTTCTAAGGCACGGCAAGAAATCACCTGCCTCAGGTTCTGCTGTGCATATCCATGGACTGCGGCAATATTCTCCGCCATTCTTGCATTCCTTGAACTTTCATGTATTGGCTTATTATTGTCCTAATCAATAGTATACAATTTCCCCACCAAACCTGCAGGAGAGAGCTGCGAAGGGGAACAAACTACGTCACTGTGAAATAGACGAAAAGCGTTGTTTTAACGGACATTTATTGTAATCGTAAAATTTTATCATTTGTACCTAATGTTTCTTTTTGTAACTTGGCACAGTAAAATGGCATAATTGGCTGAACATAAAAATATATTTTTGATAGATGTCACTCACAGGAGGTGGCCACCACAGGCCGAAAACATCTACCCGTGCTAAATGAAAGACCCTTTATATGAAGTAAAGATCAATTACTTAATAGTAGTAATACTACTAGATACAACTTACCCATGTCAAAGTTGTTTTACAAAAATATTTTAGTATTATAGAAAGTATTAAATAAAAAATATTTCATTTGAATTATTTTTTATACAGTACAGTTCGTTACCTTTTCAGCGATTTCCAGGGCAACAATTCTTCGCTGCTGCGCTTCCACTCGTTCCAGTAAAGATTTTGTCAATAGATGAGGTGGATTGTCGTAATATTCATGTCTGACTCTGTCCACACTCGATTTCTCTGACGATTCTTCGTTTTGTTTCTCTATAGCTAACTGTTTCTCATCTGCAAAGTATTGATTTATTTATTGGGTATTAGAGAGTGAATATTATATTCTTACAACTTCCTATTTAATAATACTTTCTTATGAAACGATTACTTAGTGTGCAAAAAGCGGTATTGATCGAAGCAAGTTCATATGAATATGACGTAACTTTTTACTGAAAACCATTGGGAATATTTTGCAAAAAATATTTTATACTTACTTTTAGTTTCTGATAATCTTGACAGCAGTATTCGTTTTTCTTTTTCTAATCGCGATATCGCTGATTTTGCTAGATTGAGACTGGATTCTAATTTTAATATTTCCTGACATTTTTCATCGTATCTTGCTTGCCAACGTTCCGAAGCTTGTTGCGCCCTAAAATCAGATTTATAGCCAATATTCATGAAATTCCTTTGACACCTGAACCGTTCCACTCAAGACTGCAGGACATAAGCTGCTTTATTTGTCCCATAATATATTCAGCTATATATTATGGGACAAATAAAGGCTCAGCCTCCTCACTCTATTTGATTGGAGTAACATTTTAGCTACGCATCAATTAGATCTCATGATAATAATCTTCGGGCTGTAGTTAGTTAACTAAATAAGATCAAAATAAACCTTTTCCATTTGTCCCAAAGCGCAACTGTGGAGTTTGCGTCTCGGCGTGCGCTCGTCAACTGCGCTTGTAGTGTCGCTATCTTGTTTTGAAGCACTGCCGATTCTGCTGACGGGACCTTTTGTCCAGATGTACTTCTGTAAAACGAATCATATCTAATATTATACCAGAAAAATAATATTTTGAGTATTGTAATATTTGAAATTGAGTAAAGAGAACTTGACTTTGCAAACTTTAAATTACTGAATTCCAGATGTATAGAGTAAAGAATACGCACATTCTAAAGACTTGATTTTTAAGATTCTGTGCATCAAGACGAGCCCTTCTCTCTCGACCAGCAAGCGCTTTGATTTGCTTCCGTAAAAGTGCATTTTGTTTGCCCATTAGCTGTTTCTCTCTTCTCAGTCGATCTATAAGAGGCTCTTGCCTGGAACGGACGTATCAATCATCAGAAATATGTATCTAATATTGCGCGAAAGGATTATCAGTAGGTATTGGAACGTAACGTCACGTAACTTGAATAAAATTCGGTATTTCATACACGGGCCGTACAAGCAATCTGAAAACTAAGCAAATCTTTTGTCTGTAATAAAAAAACTTCCATAGAATTATACTAAATTAATTTCATACATAAGCATGCAAAATACAAAAAAAGAGTGCAGTTTCAAAATAAAAAAGGTGTACCTAAATCCTATAAATACTAAATAAGAGAGAAACGTACCATATAGCAGTGGAACTGGCAGGAAACTTTTTCAGATCATCCTGCAAATCTGTCAAATTACCGGTGGATTCAAATTTCAGTTCTAACATGTCGGAATCCTGGTGCGAGATCGCGTCACTCACTTCTTCAACTTCTACAATAGCGGACAGGTCGAAACTTGGGTCGTTTATAGAAATCATAGTTTGCATGTTCACTATTTGTGTCTGAAAATTTTAAACTTCCTTTAGTATTGATAATTATTTGCCTTGTAGTAAAGTAAAATATGAGATTTTTAAGTCGTCCACGACCTAGGACTCCTTAACAAGTTTTTATGAAGATACCTAGGAACCATTTCTATTACCATGAATCATAATCAAATAAGTAGGCTAAGTTGTTGAAATTGGATTTTAATTAGTAAAAGTTTACCTTGAGGTTGTTAATGATAGCGCGAAGATGTTCAATATGAGCGTCCTTTTCAGCTAATTGTTTTAAATGTGCTGTCTTTTGTTCAGTTAATCGCGTTCGTAGTTCCATGTGTTCACGTTGAGTTTCATTAAGTTGTGAGAGCCAATGTTGATTTTCCGCTTTATATGAATCAACCTAAACATAAAATTCTCCAATATCGTTTTGTACAAATATCTTTCGTGCACATACTTATTACATATTATCTTAAATTGGTCTGGTGTATGAGAATTAAAAATGTGATATTAATATAATACAGTATTTTGCTAACATTCATCACAAGAACAAGGGATTACTAAATATAAAAAAGCAAGATACCATACCTACATCAGTACGTAGATAACACCATAAAAAAGAATACCTATATTTTAAATATTGATACTTTGTACTTACTTCCTGATTGTGTCTTTCCTGTAATTGTGAACTTAATTGTTCCATTTTCGTTAATCTTTCGGAAGCTAAATTTTTCCACCTTTCCAATTCACTTCTACACGTTTTCCTTTGGAAATACATAAAACAATACACATATTTACATAACACAGTTCAAAGGCAAGTAACTACAGTTATAATAAAAAAATGTTATACTAACAACTCAGATTCACATGTATCCAGGTTGCAATTTAGCTTGAAACACTTATCTTCTAATTCTGTAATATTTGTTTCCAATTTTTCGGAAGTGCCTTTGATGTTTACTTCATTTATAGTGTTAGTGTCGCTTCTCCTAGGAAAACGATTAAAAGTTATTAATATAGATTACCACCAGATTACCAGATGTTATCACGTAAGCGTATTATGATAAGATTGTTATCAAAAAATCTGAACTACGATAATGGATTACTCATATTACGTACTGATCAAGCTGTGCCTGTAATGCGCGAAGTTTAAATTGTAAATCGTTTATTAATTTTCCATATTCTTGTCTCTCATTATTTATTAACTCTTTGTATTCTTCTATAATTTTGTTTTTGCTATTTTCTATCTGTTTCATATTTAATATTAGTGATCTATTTTCTTCTTTAGCTTCGCTTTGCCATCGCGCTTGGCTAATATTATTATTTTTATATTCATTTAGTTGTCTTTTTAAACTTTCATTATTGGTCTGCAGGGTTTCATATAACTTATCTTTATGCATATTTGTGTTTATTAAAGTTTGTATTTTTTCTTGTAATTCTATTTTGTCTTTATTTAGTGCATTGTTGAGGTGGTTTAATTTAGTTATTTCATGCGCTTGCTCTTTATAAGATAACATTACTTCTCTAAGCTCTTTTTCGCGCTTATAATTATCTTCTGTAATCATATCTAGCTCCTTTTTAAGTTCTTTTATCCGTTCATCTTCATCAAGCTGTACTTCTTTATGTTCTTTTTTATTGTTATAAGCCACTGTTTGAATTTGAACATTTTTCATTTCTATCGGCTGAGCTTGAGTAGATTTTGTAATATATTCATTACTTTTTGGTGGGATAATACGTAATGTGTATGTTTCATCTCCTAAAATAAAGATATGAATTAGAATGACAAGATTTAATATTTTGAATTTGTTAATGTTTTATTTTAAGAAATTGAATGGAAGTTTTTACCTTTCTTACTAGAATCAGTATCTGAATGTATTTCCTCAACTTCTAAGGAATCGTTATTTTGGCTATTTGATGAAGTTTTATTTTCCACGATTTGTTTTTGTTTGGCAGGAATGAAACCTCGATTTATCAATAGCAAATTCTTTTCTAAATTATTACAACGGTTGACTAGAGTGCTTCGTGACTGTTCAAGAATTTCAATTTTTTTCTTATTGTGTTCTAATTCCATTTCGTTCCTTTTTTCCTTTATTGTAAGAAAAATATGTACATTAAATTCTTTGTTAATAATATGAAGCAATTAACTAGTAAAGTAGTAGTAATTAAATGAAATAGAATCAATAGTCACCATCATTAAATGTTTTATTTTGTGCGGGCAGAAGTCTTGTTCTTCTAGACACTTTGATAAATTAATTATTTGATCGTACACACTATGTTTACTCATAAGTCCTAAACGCAACTCTTCTACTTCATTCAGTTTCTCATTAAGATCTCTTGTTTTTTCTTGCATATAGTCAACACTGTTCATGAAACTTTCAATACTAAGAAGTGGTAGCACTCCTTGATATTGTTGCCTTAGGCTTTCATTTACTTCAAACATATTCCTAAAAATATTAATAAGTTTAAAAATTGCAATACAAATTAAAGTTATCTCTCTCTCTCTATCTCTATTAAACAATTAAACGAATTACCGAAACTTTACTCCATTCCGTACCACATAAACTTGCAATACTTTTTGTTGCTTTTCCAACATTTCTTCGGCGTCTATTCGAAGCTGGCGTTCTTTATTCAATGTCAATTTTAATGTTTCAATTCTTTGAAGATTTTCTACGTTTTGCAAATGTGCCAACAAAATTTCATTGTTTAATCTGAGAATAAACAGATAATGAATAATAAATTAATATACATACCTATTTTGGTATTTTAATGATATTGTGATTTTTTATTTTATTTTGTCTAATACCTAGATATTGCAGCTGTGCTTTGTCCTGGAACTTGAAGGTCGACGATTTGATGACGTAACATATTGACTTCTTTTTGAATACTCAAATCATTATGAGAATAAGCCTGTAACTGGTCAATTATTTGGGTTTCAATGAACTGTGTTAATTTTACGAATGACTTGAATTCATAAATAAAGACATAATATTATGAGACATAAGTATGAAGCAAGAAATGACCGTTCTAGTTTATTATCTACTAATTCACACATGGAACCTATTTGAAGTAAATTTACCTTCATATAAGTTTTATCTAATTCTTTCTTTAATTCTCGACACTGTTCTTTCAGTGCGTTGTTTTCAATTGTTGCGTTTTGTAAGCTTTCCTTCATGAAATTTATTTCTTCATTCGTTAAACTATACGACATCTTGTTCCTAGAAAACAATTATCTAAGTTCATTATTAATCAATAAATATAAATAAAATTCAATGTATTTAATCTATAATATAAAAATGAATCCCAAAATGTGTTGGTAAGCGCATAAATTTAAAACAGCTGAACCGATTTCTTTAATTCTTTTTTTTATTATATTCCTTGAAGTACGACGATGGTTCTTATGTAGAGAAAACGTGAATATGTACCACGGGCGAAGCCGGGGCGGACCGCTAGTATAAAATAAATATTATGTAGGTGCTGTGTATGTATTGAAAATGATTTTACAAATTTTTTTGTTGGTTAGTCACAGTTGTATGTTTTTAGGTAGGTAATTTATTTAGAAAATGTTCTTTCAACTTAGATACCTAGTAATAAGAATATAATCAATCTTACATTAATTCATTGTGAGTTTTTTCTAGCTCATACACTTTTTTGTTCAAATTTTCTATATCCTTTGTTTTGTCTTGAAGCTGGTTCGATAGTTCCACTATTTGATTTTGATTTATTGATTTTTCTAATTGTTTTTGTAATTCGTCTTTCACATTTCCCCCTGTTAATTTTAATGTAATAAGTAAACATTTTAAAATGTGCATACTTAAGTGCTGAATTGAGAGAATGATAATATGTAACATACCTTCGTTTATGTAATCTTTGAAATTATTTATTATTTCTATTTTTTGTGCTTTCATCTGTGTTAAAAAGTCTGATGTTTTAATATGTGTTGACGTATCTCTTGCAAGAAAATTTCGATATTTTAAATGAAAGTCATTAAGAGTAGCATTTTGTTCGAAAAATAATTCAATAGGTATAGATTTACGAAGTTTACCAGTCAGTTCAGTGTTTGCTATCATTATTTTTTGTAGCCTTTCTTCATAATCAGAAGCGAGAAATAATGTTTCCTTTTTTTCTTCTAACAATTCATTTCTTAAATTTTCATATAGAGTTCGAATATTTTTGTAGTTTTCTTCCAAATAATTATATTTTGCTTGTGTCACAAACTGATTATTCTCATTGACAATACCTGGTGATGGTTCACTGAGATCTTCATCAACAGATTCACAAATCTGTGATTTTAAATTTATAATTTGAGCTTTATAGTGTTCTTCTTGGATAGACCAATTATTTTTGGCTTCCGCTACATTTATTGATAAAGATGTTAGTTTTTCATACAGCGTTTTAAATTTGCTTTTGAAATAAAGCAAGCTATGTTTTACATTTCGTTCATATATTGTATCACCTTTTGAAATTATGTTTTGCAGTTTATCTTTGTCTAGAAAGTCAATATTATTATATGCTCCATCCAGTATCCATGGCCCAAATTCGCCATCACTGAAATCAAGTGAATGTTCATCCACGCTTGACTCTTTTTCCTTCTGGACAGTAGTTTTGATTTTAGTTAACTCATTTTCTAATTCTAGACATTTCTTTGACTCTTGTGAGAGTTGGTTCATTACGTCAAAGGTTTCCCTCCTAAAATGATAATAATTAATAAAAGACACGTAAAATAACATAAACAATATGATAACATTCGAAAATACTGAAACCTTGATTCGTGTAATGCAGTAAGCAAGGCGTCTCTTCCTCCCAAAGCAGCTCGTAATTCTAAAATGGTTTTCATGTGTGGAGCAAACCACCCAGCAGCACGTCGTGCTTCCATAGACTCTAGCAACGTATCCAAACTTGGACATTCTAATGTTAATACTCCAGAAGACGTGGTACCTTTAAAAGTATAAGTAAATTTGCCTTTAATTGTTACTTATTTTGAGAAGCAAGTTAATTTTTATTTGCATCATACATACTATTATCTTTCAAGTAATTTAATATTTCTGTGAGACTATTTCTTAATCCCTCGTTTTCTTCAAGAATCGATTTGACATCAAGCGATTCACCGTTCTTGTTTATTATATCGTTTTCTTGTAATTCTTTTTTATTCCTATAAAATGATTCATATTAAATATGCAGTTCTTAAATATAAACGTATTTTTGTTTAAAAAATTTCAAGTAATAGATTTTCTTCATACTCATCCGCCTCCTTTTGTTCTTCCTCTTTATTTAGTTCGATTGTATCAGTTTCTTCTACCATTACTTCTTTTATTTTATCATCCGTAAAACCAGAGCTTCTTAAAAATTCAATAAGTTTAGATATTTTTTGAGATTTTATATAGTTTTCCATTTCAAGGACAGTAATTTTATTTGCGTTTTTTCGAATTTCCTTTGACCAGTTTACATTTTGTTGTTTAAGGACACGGTAATCCCTTAAAAATCCCTCGGTTGCAATCTTCTCATTTGTTGGTATATTAAGTTTTTGCCTGTTTAAGGATCAAAAAAGAATATTAAAATATGTTATATTTGTTTCAAATTATAAATTAAATATTATAGTAATTTTTGATAAAAATAAAAATATAATTTATTTTGGTCACCTCATAATTTCATTTTCAATTTGTAGTTCGCTAACAAGCTGATGCAAATTATTTACTTCTTGTACTAAAGATTTTATTCCCACGTCTTTCATTTTTAACTCACGTTTTTTATTTTTTAGACCAGTTATCAAGCTCTTAATTCCTTCATCTTGTTGTAAAATTTGAAGTTGAGTAGTTATATCTGTAAGCTGCAATTTTTTTTATATAGCATGGAATTTATACTTTCACTGTCATATAGTTATTGTATATGAACATACCTCTTTTTCTCGTAATGCAATCATCTCATTTGCACCTTGCAGATCAAATTTTAGTTTTGCATTTTTCTTCTCCAAAGAACGTATAATTTCATTTTCATTATTGACCGGTTTAGTGACATTTTTTTGTTCGGAATTTACAGGAACTGCCCTTTTTAGCTTATTATTTTCTGCTTTTAGAACAGTAATTAATTCAGCGGACTCAACCATGTGGCTCGCAGCTTCCGATAATTTATTTTGCAATTCTTTTATTTTTACCTCTTGATCTTTATACTTAAAAATATTAAGAGAATTTAAAATTGATGTAAGAATTTTAAAATTTTAATCAAATAATAATAATGGCATTGGATACATACTTGAGTGTAAAATGAACTGTCGTTCAACAATCTTGATATTTCTTCCTTTTGATTCATATTTTCTGCAGATAATCGGCTTATTTCAGTTTTGTGTAGTTTAATCGTTTCCTATAGTAAAAAATATGACTGTATCATATTTGCCATATGTAACTTAATCACGAGTTGGTAAAATAACAGCGTGAGCGCAATTTTGTCATTTAAATAAATTTGTTTTTTGAGTAAAATAAATTATTAAATTATAGTTAGGTATAGTGTATTCTTTTGAAAAAAATGTATGTTCGTAGAAATAATAATCATGTTTGATGTTTGTATTTAATTTAGTATTTACCTTTAAATGTTGAAGTTTCAATTTTACATCATCTTGAATGATATCCTGTTTCGATTTTTTTTCATTTAACTTTCTGTTTAAATTTTCTGTTTCCAGAATATATTGAGTTTTATCGTTTTCACATTTTCCAAGTGCAGCTAAAAAAAATATATATCATTTTTTTTTATTGGAATAATACAGGTCGATAGCAAAAAGGTGATATAATTTAAGTTTAACACGATGTATTGATATTTTATTTAGATACAAAACAATGGATTTACCTTTTAATTGCGCACATTCACTGTTAATAGTAAACAGTTGTTCAGTTAAATTATCGATTATTTGAACAGATTCTTTTAATTTCTCTTTAAACACCGACAACTTTTGTTTTAAATTGGTATTTTCTTCTTCTAGTGTCTGAAATGGGATTTAATAATTAATTTATCTTCACAAATATACCTATATTTTATAATGAACTTATCTTACTTACTTTAACGTCACTCAATAGTTTTCTAATATGTTTATTTTTCTTTAATATTTCATTTTCTAGCTCTGCAATTGCCCCCATTTCAGATAAAGCATCTCGACTTGATTCACTATCGAGATCTGCTTTTGACGTGTGTTTTTCTATTTCCTCTTTACGATTTTCTAATGTAGTGATTTCCGAATATAATTGTTCCAAAATTTCTTTATTTGCCTTTATTAAATCTTCTTGATGTGAAATGGTTTCCAATATGTCTGAATCTTTGGAAGGAGAATCTAAGAAATAAAACTTATTGTAACTTGTACGGTTGTATTATTTTCATATACTTTTGATGAATATTTACTTACCCATAACAACAACCTTTCCTTTGGCTTTGTCATATTTACGTTTAAGTGTGTCCAATTGACCGAGTAAATTATTAACCTAAATGCATTAAAAGAATAGTTTGATTTAAGTAAATAAAGAGGAAAAACTAAATGAGAACTTAAAGAATATATAAAGTTCAGCTAAAGCAAAGGACGCGGCTTGAAATCCAGCTTCATGAAAGAATTTATTATTTTCTTAAACAAAATCAAAAACCAATAGTGAATGTTAAAGAAATAAATAATCTTTGATACAATCAATATATGGCTAATAGCTACACTTAGCTACAAAGATTGTAATAGTTTTAATTGAATCAGTCATTATATAATTATTATTAAGTATATTAAAATTAGAAATCTCATTAAGCTGATTACCAAATGTATTTTATGTTATTACCTGTTCGTTTTTAAATTTCAAAATATCCTGAGCCAATCTAAACAAAGTTTTTAGGTCAGAAAAATTCAATTCAATATCGTCTGCTTCCATCCACGACAAACTTTCACATAACTTTTCTTTATCTGACCGTTTTAGTTCTTTTTGTGAATAGTTTAAGATTTCTCTCCAATCCGTCTCAACCATTTTTAAGTTTTAAATAAACAGAGGATGTCTTTAGATAACAATTTGTAATTTTT
This sequence comes from Colias croceus, assembly GCF_905220415.1. Classification (NCBI taxonomy): domain Eukaryota; kingdom Metazoa; phylum Arthropoda; class Insecta; order Lepidoptera; family Pieridae; genus Colias; species Colias croceus. The sequence goes on from NC_059543.1 coordinate 9,267,007, forward strand.
TTATATTTTCATAATCCACTGCTTGCTAAATTGACTGAACTTTAGTGACGTCATCGCAAATGTTTTGCGTTGCTAGGCAACGAAAATGTGTTTACATTTTCGTTGCCTAGCAACGCAGACGTCACTAAAATGCAGTTGGTTAAAAAAATAACGTGATTATTTTCTGAGTGAGTGTACACGTTTTTTTTTACTATTATGTGGTTTTTTCATGTGGTAAATAGTTTTAGATTTTGAAATAAATTATTATATTTTTACAATTAAATTTAATTTAATAAGTAAGTAAATAACTTATAGGAGCTAGTAGTGCATTTAGTGCTTTTTTATTTCAATATCTAAAACTATTAAATGCAGTATTACCACAGTTCCACCAAGGGGTAACAATCGGTAAACAGCTTGTAAATAATATATACCTTGTAGTTATATAAGAGAAATAAAAATAAAACACATTGTAATAGAAAGATTATATTTATTAGGTGTGTCGTTTACGAAACAATAGCCGTTAATGTTACGATATACAGAGGTGTCAACAACAAATAAAACATTTGTGCTACTAAAAATAAATTAACATCAGAACAACAACTATCAGGTTAAAACTAATAATTAAGAGAAAGCTTTTACAAGCGTCTACATAGGGCGAGACAGGTAGTGCTTTGGTAGATCTAACAATGATTACGAGACATTCACGGTTACATCGTACATTATGGGCCCTCTTCACAATGGGCAGCGTTGGCCCATCAAATGGTCGTCGATGTTTGCCGCCATTATGGTGATTATGAACGGCCGATCATAGACATTTACTACAGATAGAGTCTACACTATCGTGACTATCTCTACTCGCTCAATGCTGCCTATTGTGAAGAGGGCCCATTACAGTTTTCATTGCAATTATGAGATTTTAATCCCAACATGCTATACAATATACATAATATTTTTCCCAACAAGGAGGCATTCATATAATAGATTTCTTATTACAATTATGATATATTATACTTGTATATATGTATTAAAAATTAATAAATTTAGACACAGATGCAAAAATATTACAACATTTTTGACTAGATAATAAGTAGATATTAACCCAGAACAAAATATTGATCAGAGGTATAACATCAAAACCAAAATGTCATACGAAGTCCTGTTACACATACAAAATACATAGCCATTACATTTTATGATTTGATACACCTATGCTAACATTAATTATAATTCATAATATATAAATGTATTGTCAAACGTTTCCAAATTACTCGCCCTATTACTAATTTATACTTATCGGTGTGAGTATTATATTGATAGTCCGATAAGCATTTGAATAAAAAGAAATAAATCATATTTGGCGCAACCTTTCTGTTTTCAGAAATATACATTAAATTAATGTAAAAATTTTAGAATAGCCAGAATCTAAAAGAAGAATCTTAAAGCATTTCTTATCAATATTTCATCCGACTAATTTTTAAGAGTTGCTCTCACGTCACGCCAAATGATATGATTTTTGTTGTTTTATGATATTCACCAATTTTACAAAATGTACAAACTTTGATAAGATGTACTAGAAAATTTTAAACAAAGTTCGACTTTTGTTCTAGTTGTTATTTTATTAATTTATCTGTGCTCGGAGAAGACTATTCAATAGGTTCTCCAATATCTGACGCAAATGTTTATTTACGTGTAACTATATAGTGTATAAAATAATTTAATTTCAGTAAATAAGTTAGTATAAGATTTAGTACACACACTTCAGCTGCAATCTTTTAAAAAGTAATTTAAAAGACGAGCTCATTTCCTCCACGTAAATATAAATAAATAACTACATCTAAAACAACTTTACACACATATAATGTCTCTCATTATTTTATACAATTGTACAATATAGTTAACATATTTTCAATAAACAAACTCTTTGGGAAATATTAAACAACTTTGGGTACGTAGATGGTTTAGGAGTTGATACAGAATAAAATGGTATGGTAAAATTACACCGATTTATTAGTAAGTCAATCATTATGCTACGTTTGTGCCGAAATAATGTTAATTAAATTTAAAAGTATACTTATGTTAAACGTCGAATTAAAACTTAACTTAAAATAAATTAAAAGAGAGAAGAACTGTGGCATCTTAAACGAGTCATGGTTTTATTTGGTAACAAAGCTTGATAATTGTTATCGCCATTCCATATAATTTCCACCATAACACACTTTATGAAAACTATATCATTACATTATTTATTACAAGGATAAACGACAGGACATTGTAAAGGAGTCGTCACAGAGTATCATATAAATTTATTTTCAGTCTGTTTTGATTGAACACTCAATGGTATAAAACTCGTAGTTTCGACATGATTTTGATTCGTGTATTAATGTTGGTCTAAAAGAAAAGAGTCTAAAAGAAGTCATAGTCTATACAAATATTATAAAGAGGAAAGGTTTGATTTTTTGTTTGTTTGTTTGTTTGTATGAATTGAATAGGCTCCGAAACTACTTGGCAGATTTGAAAAATTCTTTCACCATTCGAAAGCTACATTATCCACGAGTAACATAGGCTAGGTTTTATCCCTGAAATCCCACGGGAACGGGAACTATGCGGGTTTTTCTTTGAAAACGCGGGCGAAGCCGCGGGCGGAAAGCTAGTGAGTAAATAAAGTCTTACCACAAAAAAAAAAAAAATAGAGGGTTTAACTTTAAGCGCGGGTTCTTTTTAATCTGGGTTTGTCGTATTTCAGATAGACAACTATTAAAGAAAAGATCTCTGTTTAAAGTTAGACTGTTTTTAAATTTTGTGGTAAGACCCACGGGGTAAGACCATAAATATTGAGTTTCAATGAATAAATCTGTAAATGTTTAATGTTTTAAATTGTTTTGTGGTAAGACCATAAATATTGACTTTTATTTGAATAAATCTGTATTGTGATGTGTGTGTGTTATGGGAGTGATATGTGTGCGTTAACGTTTCCGCGTACAGAGTGTAGCGCGTCGGAGCCGCCGGAGCAGCGACGTTTGGCGCTATCAAATGCGCTCCACGTAGTTACCTGTTCAATTATATTTAGGTTAATAATAATAATTATATACGACAAAAGTTGTTGTTGATAAGAAAAAAGATGTAGAGTTGTATGTGGTTGTAGCTCTATCATTTCTAATCATTGTTCTTAGTGGCGAATACAAATTAAGATGTGAGTAATACGTAAGTAATAATGTAGAATTAATATCGTATAGGTTCGTTGAGAATATCTGCTGCTTATTTTCAAAGGGAAAACGATGAAGTCAGGGTTGATGACGGGAACAAAGGAAAAAGTTGAGCAAATTGATAGGACACTGGACCATACACATTTAAAACATTAGAAACAATAAGAAAGTGCTGGTTTTTAAGAAACAGGTCGCAAATATTGTCGGCTTTTAAGAAATCATATCCCATAGATATCCGTATACCTATCCTCATAGGAGGCCCGTGGCCAGCAGTGGGAATATATGGGCTGATGATGATGATGACGGTGATGATGATGATGATGAAGATGATGATACATACCAGGGAAGGTCCCGAAGCGGCCTGTGCGCTGGCTGGAGCCGACGTACCAGCCGTCGTCGCACTTCTCCAGCACGTACACCGTGTCACCTTCGTTCAGTTCTAATTCGTCCGGGTTTTGCGGTCGGTACTTGTACATCGCGCGGTATCTGGGAATTAACGAAGTTCTTATAAACTCAAATTCAAATTTAATCATTCAATTATTTAAATTGTAAGTAGGTATGATAGAAAGATTAGAAGTAGGTCTTCAGGTAATGCATGCTAAACAATGGAAGAGTCTTGATAAAAACCAATTATTACAGCCGAAAATGTTGTCCACTCGTACGTAACCTTTATACATTCATTGAACGCTTGTATGTCTAATATTAAATATTCCCTACTCATATAATATTTTAAAACATAATTAAATAAGAATCAAGAAATGACTGCACTTACGGGATAGCTTCAGCATTAGTATCGACGTACAGCGGCTCGGTGTTGTTGAGGTCGACGCCGGAGCTGTAGCCTCGCTCGCCGGGAGTCGCTGATTGTGGGCGTTTTGTTGGATAACCTAAAATAATAACATTTTATTATTTATTTATATAGGCTTATTATATATATATGGTATCAAAGCAAAATAATAATAATATTTCTGTAAAATTATAAATATACGTAAATCGTAGAATATTATATTTTTAAATTTTAATTAAATAATTATTTTTAAAATTTTCTATTCCTTTTTTGAACATCGAAAATCTTTCTTCTCTTAAAATTAAGAAATGTAGATGCGAGCGCGGAGCTGCGCGTATCTTTGGCTGCTGACATTCGAGAACATTCTAGAACGTTCTAGAACAATCGAATTATCCAACAGCGGCTGCGTGACGGGCGGTGCGTTGCTAAGCGCGGGGCTGTTAGGTTGCGGCAAGTGTGCGCGAAGGCTGCTCTTTTCATGAGACCGCAGACGTATCAAAAAGCGGTATACGAAACAAGCTTCTAGAACATTCGAGAACATTCTAGAACGTTCTAGAACAACCGACTTACCTAACAACGGTTGCGTGGCGAGCGGCGCGTTGTTCGGTTGCGGCAAGTGTGCGCGGAGGCTGCTCTTTTCATGAGACCGCAGACGTATCAAAAAGCGGTATACGAAACAAGCTTCTAGAACATTCGAGAACATTCTAGAACGTTCTAGAACAACCGACTTACCTAACAACGGTTGTGTAGCAGGGGGCGCGTTGCCAAGCGCGGGGCTGTTCGGTTGCGGCGTGTAGCTGTGAGCGCCGAGACTGCGCTTGTCGCCGTTCACGAGCCCGTGCGCTGCGGGAGATGCTACTGGCTTCGCCGTGGAAAGTATTGGCTGTGGTTCTGAAACATATGAATATATTATTATTTTTTTTTATAGGAATAACAGATAGTTGAACAGAAAAGAAAAGGAAATTTAAGTACATGATACATAATGCAATAATATTGGTTACCACCTCACCAAATACATAAAGTTAAAATTCATTTTTATGCAAATAATTATTCCACTAGATTTCCACCCACAGCTTAGCCCGCGTTTTCAAAGAAAAACTTTATTTCATTGTAATAGGTTCAGTATTATTTACGTGAAAGAGTAACATCCATACATGCATCCTCACAAACTTTCGCATTTATAATATTAGTAGGATGTTGACACTTACCAGGCTTACTTTGACTAGGTTCCTGTAGTATAGTTACATAACTATCGGGGAATATTCCGGTTTTATTTCCGAGTCTACCCTCCCACCAGTTGTGATCTATGCGCCTAGTGAGAACCACTAATTCTCCTTTCTTCAGCGGTAACTCGAGGTTAGTTTGCGCTGTGAAATCGAATTTCGCTCGAGCTCGACCTTCGAGGATCAAGGGCTTTTTCGGTGATTGGGCTACATCGCCTTTTAATAGCTGAAATGTAATTAAATACTTATAATTTTATTAGGTAAAATTATTCGTATTGCAGGTATCTATATTAAAATATACGTATACATAGTGAAAGTGATCTTTCTACGCATAATAATATTTTCAATTCGTATGATCTAATTTGAAATAAGATATATAGAGATACATATTATAATTTGAGCGCTCTACTACTCTATCTGTTTTGTGGTTAATCATTATCGGATAAGAATGTTTATCATAACAGTTTCATCTAGGTCACAAAACTTACCTCGACATAATTGTACGGGAACAGTCCAACTCTGCCATGAATTTCGCCTTCGTACCAATTGTTATCTATCTGTCGTCTTACGTGAATAATATCTCCTTTTCTAAAGCTCAATTCTCTGGCTGTTTGACCATTAAATGTGTATAATGCTCTGGCAATAATTCTGTCTGCTTCATCATAACGATTCAGAGGTACTACTGTTTTCTGTGAAGGCATGAAGTTGTCTTGATGACGTCTATTCTGCATGTCTTGAAGCTCCTGTTTAAAATACAATTATGTAGTCCTTTTATAGTGAGCTTAAAGTTAAAATGATACACATAAGGTAATGCATGCTAAAAAATGGAAGAGTTTTAGAATTTTGATAAAATGCCAATGAGTACAGCCGAAAATGTTACATAGCACGTTAATAGAGAAACAAACGGTTATGTCCACTCGTATTTAACCTTTATAGATGCATCGAACGCTTGTATGTCGATGTCGTGATAGTCATTCTCCTGAAAATTAACGATACCTTTGCAATCACACTTCAATTTTGCAAACTAGATTTATTTATATGGCAAAGTATAATATACGAAACAATTGATAAACGCAATACATCGGTAATATTAAGTAGGTTATCATTACTAAATTTTTGAATGCAGAACATTTAAAATTCCTATGCCTAATTGTGATTACCTACTACAGTATGGCATTTAAAATGAAATAAATAATTTATAATAATACCTGAATACGGAGTACTGATAAACCACCTAACGCGAACTGATTTTATCTTGAACTGAGGTTCTAGTTAATATTTTCCGTGATAATCGGCAACAAAAGAATTTATAATGGAAGCTGATCTATAGTATGAATGGAATGCCGTGGAATTTGACAATTTGTTTACCGATTTTGCTTATTCAAGGTTTTTTGAGTCAAGACTCAAGGTTAATAACCAGTTATGTATTTATTCATAGATTTATTAAGAAGTTTATTCGGAAAAACTAATTCGAATTTTTACAGTTATAGACAGTGATGCTGCGAAATATGTGATAATAGAGATAAAGTAAGTACCAATTTTTATCTTTTATCTACTTTCATTGATTGTTTAACATACCCCGCGTTCAGGATATAATCATGATAAGTATTTTTATTTAGAATTTGATATGTTTTTCCATAGTTTTAGATAATCGTTTTTATTAAACTGAAATAAATACCCAGTACTTATAAGCAACATTCTTATACCTACGTGTAAGGTGCTAAAATTTTCAGAATTTTATCTAGAATTCATGAACTATTTCTTAACTGAAGAATTTAAATAATTGAAGCGTTTTATTGTTATTTGTACCTATTTGATTGTACTTAGAATTTTGATAAAGCCTATAAGGTATCGGATAACAATAAAATCGACTGTCGTTGTTTCTACATATACTTGCAGTAGAGTGTGTTCTTGATACATTAGATATGACGTAATAATATTCTGTTATCAATAAACTCGAGACGTGACCTCTCATTCCTTGGATATCTCATAAAACTATTTGCTATAATTGCAGAATATAAGAACTGTTAACTGTTAACTGTTACTGAAACAAGATATTTTTACGATACTATACCGGTTAAGACAACCGGTATAGTATCGTAAAAATATCTTGTGCCTGAATATAAATGAAAAGAAAACTTACAAGATAAATAGCTTTCCTTATAAGGTGGTATCCTCCCTAACAAACATTTTATTATTATTATAAGTATTCCGAAATTACGTGAAGGTACTATAATATTATGTATGAATGACCCCTATAACACAGGTTTAACCTAGCATAGGGGTCATTGTTTAAACTCTGGTTGTAACAAAATGTATGTAGGTACCTGCAAATTAGATCTGTAAATTCCATGTGTTTGTGTTTCTGAGTCAAATAAACTTTATTTTATTTATTTTTTTTTCTGTATTGCTCTACAAAGGGTGCATAGACAAATACCCCGCCAAGTTGGTGACTTCAATAATATATTTTATTATATTTAAAAATAGTGTAATTTAATAAAATATCTCACATAACGGTTTGGCCTGCGAAATGGATCCTCAAGTTCTTTCATTATAATGCCACAATAGGACGCCCTGATAAACGCAAAATGTAATAAGATACCGTATTATATTTACCACACGGTATAAACATAGTTACCAAGGTACCAGGTACACAAAACAAATAGAATTATGTCTCTATGGAACCAAATACGACATTTTTTAATGATAATAACATCAAATTCAGAATCAAATTGTTAGAATCAACAAAGTTTAAGAATAGGGGTGCTTTTAAACTTATATAATATAATTACCTATATTATAAATTATAATGTGTAATAATTTTATATGATTAAATTGCTGCTATCATAAGGCTATACAAAATACAGTTCTATAAAATAATACAGTATACTAGGGTAAATCTGACATGTGTAACTGGATCATGTAATCCTCGTTGTGGATATGTACCTATTAAGTATTATCTATTATTAAAATCAAACGATTACCTATATTCAGTTTTAAGTCAATTTGTTATTTAAAGTTCCCTACGTAATTAGATATTGATCAAACTAAAATTAATAGCGTGTGGGTTCAGTAAGTAGATTAAACATTATCTAAGAACCGTTGACTGGCAAGATAATCGCAAATTTCCGTTCACCCATTCTTGGAATTTTATCACGAAAATCTTTGGTTTTTCTGTTCAATGTGAAAGGCTTTTATCTAAGTTTATATTCGTTTTAATTGCTCGATTTGCTTTTAATACAGTCTGTTTTTATTGTACTTCAGATTTCATAATAACACAGAAAAACTTGAACAGTTTTTTGTTAGTACTTAGTTGATTTGAGGGTTTTTATTTTCATTCGATGCGAATCGACTTCAATATTATCTTTTTAATACACTTTCCTTTTTAAGTTAATTTATAAGTTTTTGTAGTTATTAATTCCATCACAAAAACTATCTTAATCTTATTGATATCGCCATTTTCCTACAGTATACTTATATAATATATTTTATTCGATCAAAATTGACTATTACCGAAACATCGATCATCAAGTATTTCTACACTCTTAACTTAAATTATTTATTTATTTCACATTTAACTTATCCATATGGCTACTAATGACTATAACTTTTTGTTCATATGCTTCTCCAACATCAACAAATCATACACACCTGTAAATACTTATTCCGTTTCTGCTCTCTATATAGCTGTTTCATGTGCTCCGCCTGTTGCCTGGCCAGCTCGCGCTCCGGCACGAGCGGCAGCGGGTCGTGCCGCACCGGGCATCGGTAGTGGATGTTTACGTCGCTTTCCACGTAGCGCCGGCTTGGAGATTCTGGAAGGGATTGTGGGGTTAGATCTTGCCTTTTAAACGATTTTTAAATACTTCAGTAATAGTTGGAGATTCTGCAACGACTTTTTTTTGGTGGACTTTTAGTAACAGTCAAAATCGTTTTGTGTGAATTATTGATAAGCTAGTGTTCGTAGAAGCATATCAAAAAAAAAAAAACCAAAAGAAAATTATTTAATAAGTTCGACGTAAAATTGTTTAAAATATGTATTTTATTTATATAAATTTAATTTAATAATAACCAACACATCATTTCATGCAACATAACTTGTGTCTGTTTTGTAAGTTAACTTGAAGTTAGCATAGACAACAAAAATATGTTCTAGTTTAATTTCAGTTGATATTACAGCTGTTATTTTCTATCTCTATCATTACTTAAAAACCGATCAAGTATCAATAAACGCTGTTTAGCAGACCGAAAACAATACAGATTAGGCAATTAATTTCATAATGATTACAACAATGGTAAATAAAAATGATACTTTACGTCATTAATGAATTACTTAGAAGAGTGAAAGTCAACGGAAACATCGGCGATCGGTGCTGTAACAGACATCGATATTTCGTATGGTTATGTGACGATACGTAATATAATAACACATCAGAGTAAACCGGTTTATGTACTACGTTAACTACTATCGGAAGTAGGTCGGAACGAAAGGCTTGACACGCTGTTGATTTTCATCTAACGCTGTTTATATTAAAAGTGAATTTTGGACAGTTCTTTGCGATGCTTTTTTATAGCCCGTTAGGGATATATAAGTCTATAGTCTCTTAATAATTTTTGTAGGTAACTAGGTTATCGATTCTTTCCTTGAAACCTCAAAATGACTTTTATCAAATATATTATATCAACATCAACATTATAAAATAGATTTTCCTATTTCATGTAATCTGACGTGAAAAAGGGAACACCTGTTCCCTTTCCTGGATTTATACGTGAAGGGAACACCTGTTCCCGTCACGTATTAATATTAGTATGTACCTACCTAGGTACATACTAATATTAATAAAGAAAATTATGAGATCGAATAGAATTAAAATAAAGAAAATTAGCATAAAATCTTATAGTATGAAGGTAATCCTTGACTTACGAAGACGACAAGTTACCTGTATGGCTTTAAAACGCACTTCTTATAATAATCGATTATGTAACGTACGTTTATTATTATTTATTCATATATTTAAATTATAAAAAATGTACATTCCTACTGAATTTAATTAGTATACAAATATAATTTTAAAATACTTAATAACGGTCAGTGATCATCGGTCACAAACAGATGATGAAATACTAATTTTGAATAATTATGAGATCGAATAGTCATTTGAATTATGTTTCGCATTAATTACAGGTACTATTAAAGTTACATAATTTGAATGCCCCCGTTATGTACACATAATATGATGCGATTTAACCTCTGCTATTAGTTACTAAAAGTTTACGTTTAAATTTACGGAAACCCACTTCAAAACTGAAACTATTCTTTATTCTTTTTATAAAAATTGTTGTATCATTGACCTTATATTGAGGGATTTATTATATAAATATTGTTTTCTCTAATCAGTAGCTGAAAACGGGCATTGCAAGTTTTTCTTATATAAAAGGAAATCCCTTAACATTTGCCCACAACTCAACTTTCTCTGAGAAGGTATGTCTAGCACGTGCTCACTTACATAAACACGAGTTTCTCGCATCAAGTACTTGAAATGAACGTGTATGGAAATCGTTAAACACATTAAATGAAGTCTCGAAACGCCTACAATGTCTATTTTATGGGATTCATGTCGATAAGGACAATAATTGGAAAACACGGTACATAATATGATATGTATTACCAGGGTAGTGATCAAAATGACGAAGCCGGTCTAAACTATTTTTTTGATTAGTTATATGAGAATTGCTTCGTTTAGGAAAGTTTCAAGCTTAGTATAAAGCTAAGGATAGCTTTGTCACATTGAAGAGTAGAGACCACAGGTTAGAGTCATGGTAGAGCTAAGGAAGAGAAGTGAATTCATTTTGGCAAATGAGATCGCGCATTTTGATTACAATCTTGGGACGTTCTATTGACTTTGTTTTGTATTTAAGTTAATCATAATCGACGGTAACACCGGTTTGAAAGGTTTAAAAGAGTCTTATTATGTAGGGGAATATATTTAAAGGTCTATAATTGTTTTCCTGGCAAGGACAGTTCTCGTACTAGAGGCCAAGTACTTACTTACCGTACCTAATATTTAAGATTTAGTTATATATGTTGATACTCTGCAACTGTTATTGCTTAGTATCGTGGGATAATATTTCACTGCTTGAAATATGAACTGCGGTTACTAATAAATTGTGTACAGAGCACAATAAAGGTTATATTCATTGAAGAGGATACATTGATAACAGAACGGTTATTTTCTAAGCTTAAGATGAGTCGTTTCTGACCCTTTTGCTCTTACTTTGGAGAACATTAAAGAATAGTTATTGCAATGTTTACGATGGAAGTTTTTTTTAATGTGCTATTGTTCTATTTTTCTAAATGGTGCTTCGAAATATATTTTCATTAATCTTTTTAATCTTGCAATAAGGTGTTCTAATCCAACTTAAACTGGAGACAGTAGCAATTCGACGCGTATTTTTCAATCAGCTTTGTATTGGTTATACAATTTGTCTGTACTCTTTAATGGCCTAGATTGCCCTTTTTATTAAAACCTTGCGTATTAACGTTTTTGTGGAACTATTAACGATATTAAATTAATAAAAATTATTAAGACAGTATAGAGCTACAGTATAATAAATAACAGTAGGTATAAAGTTTATCATAAACATAAAACTTAATACAAAACTTATTAAAAATATTTTTTACATAATATAATATATCTACAATCTACATATTGTATAAAAAAGGCACTTCAACAAACCGTTCGTCGCGATCTTTTTTATCTGTTTCAGTATTCCCATTTCAGTAGACCACTACTTCACAAATATCACTTATCCGTCCGGTCTGTTTGTCACCGGGCCGATGACTGACGAGTGATCACGTTCACTTTCATCCTCTCCCGCCAAAGTTAATCGTGTCACCATCAAGCATCAAGCGTTTATGGTTTTATTTTCACGACAAACATTTGCTAATGGTCGCTATGCTAGGCCATTATCGTCAGCCATCAAAGATCTCTGTTGGATTTTGCTTTTATTGCAGTCGTGCGATTGTAGAAATAAAACGCTAAAAATCTGAGCCCGAAATGAGACTGTAAAGATTATTAGATAAGAGAATTAAGCTTTGGTTTCTATAATTTCATTTTGTTGTTTAATTCCATTTTTGATCATAGCCCCGACCTAATGATTCTATTTTTTGATAATTTGTTTTCATGGCTATTGCAAACATTCATAAAAAATTTAGTTTTCTGCAGGGGTATAAATATTTATATTCGCACTTGTGCATTAAAAAACTTAGTATAATTTCAAGAACGTTTTAATAAATAATGATTATAATGAAACGTAGCAATAATAAAGATATCGTTACTTAAGTGATTATCACCTATGTTCATGGAATGTATGCATCAAATCATATAGTATTTATCAGAAGATATTGTGCATTGTTTATAAATAACAATGAGTGTAACAATGTTGAAATTATCTGATAGTTTGGGAGCAACGCATTAAATTTCGATTAGGTATAAATTTTAGTTGAAACCTAAAAATATCGAAATATCTATGAATATAACAGCCAAAATCGATGTTGCTCTACATTAGACACGTTAACTCTTAAAAAAACGTAAGGATTTCCGCTACTACCGTGAACCATGGTCGGTTGTAATAATAATTATTATGATTTTATTTAATGTGATACATACGATTATGAGCCAATTATAATAATATAGGTTAAAGAATTAAAAATGTAAACAAATTAATTTAGAAAGAAGAATGTAGAGTCGTATTTAATACGTTACATGCGAAACTTTTTTATTAATTATAATTACCGTTAAAGTAACCTCTACGTACGATCTAGCCTGGGACTTTTTAGTTTTAAAGCTCACGCGCTTATCATTACAACACGAAAACAGTCAATTAATGATGTTATTAGATTTATTTATAGACGTTCCGTTCCGACGTTCGTGAGTAACAATTTACCTCAATACTAACGTTATTGATTAAAGAGTAAATGATAACGATCACGCAACGCTTGGGCGTACTTACTAAAAGGCAATGGAGCGTATACATCTGGATATTTGTCTGTCCTGTTGCCCCAGTTTGTGAAATCATGGAGTGTATGCCGCTGTGGGTTTACTACCATTTCACTCGTCTTTTCTCGTAAAATTACATTTTTCGTAATGTTTTCACCCTCGAGTTCCAATTCTGGTTTGTTATCCACGTATGTTGATTCAGTTTCATTTGGAAAATGAACTGTATGTCTTCGTACGTTTACAACGGTTTCGCCGGCATTTTCATTAAAAATGACATCTTCTTTACTTCTTTCATCCTCCAGATTCAACTTAGATACTGCATTCTCATGTGAAAACTGGACATCATTTTCACTGTTATTTAATGATGTATTATTACTTGAGGAATTTGATGATAAAGAATCTCGGTGACTCATAGAACTTGAATTATCGAGAAGTTGTTGAAATTTATAATCATCTGTTTGTGTTGTAGGATCACTTGTATCTTTTAGAGATTCGCAAGTAACCGTGTATTTAGTAATAATGATTGTGCCATTATTTTGCACAACACGTTCATGACTTGTCACACTTTCTGTGTCACTTTTCACTACTGAGTCGTTTGGAGTACTTTCTTGCGAAAAATATGCACCATCATTTTGATTCGTTTCTTCTGGGTCTTCACTGTCATCGTATAGTAAATTTTTTTTGACGTATTTATTTAGCGCTAACAAGGACTTCGACAAAGATCCCGATAACGGAACATCACTGTAAAATCCATCGTCATCTCGTAAGTAAATATTTGCACTCGCACTATTGTTTCGGTCACTCAAATTCATTTTAATGTCTTATTTCATTGCAATTCTTGGCTAGATTTTAACACGGATAGCGCGAAACTAAACCCGGTTGAGTAGATAGCGACTATCAGTAATACGTAGGTTAGATAATGTCAAAGAGATAAGTTTTAACACACCAAGAAACTATTTATTTATTATATTTCCACCGAATAGAACCGATCTCAATAAGGAAGCGTGGCACACTATTTACAAACGAAAAAACTGCCTCGGTGACCTTAAACTCTGACGAATTCAGTGACGTAAATATCTTGTCGGCCTTTAATGGTCTTGATAATATGTAGATAATAATTGGTATAAGACTATAAAAATAATGGCCAAAACCACACACATTCACTTCTAATGTAAGAATAGACAGATCAATAGTTAACAAAGACTATTGTTTCATTCTTATGGTTTATAATAAGACGTAATTACTTGCCTCCTAGAAAAATTACAACATTTTCCTAATTCCTACGTTTTTATACATCTTTTCAGCTATTGTTCTATACAAAAACATTTTTAAATGAAATGTGGTATTATTATCATTATAATTAGTGAATATTTAATTGCTATTTCAATATTATAGCTTATAAAAAGAAAAAAAAAAATAAACACTTTCTAAGTGTGAATGAAATAAATGTAGCAGCTATTAACATAATTTTAAAAGTTATAGTTTTAATTTAAAAAAATAATAATAAATTTAAAATAAATGCACAAATTACCTGAATCGGAGATGCTGCTGTGTTGCATTCGACGCGGTGGCTCCGGCGCAGAATCGTTTTCTATCATCAGAATTTAATAAAATATGATGGTATGATTGAAAAATATAAGAGATAAACGTTACTAATAAGTTTTATGGCAATTTCCACAAACAAATGAAATGAAAAATAAAAATGAACATCGATTAACTCCAAAATTAAACAATAATGGAATGTATCAAAAACATAAAAAAAAGAAAATATTAACCTTTAAATGTGACTGTGTTTCGTGGTGTGACAAACGATGCTAGTTTGTAGGGCCACTCAGCTGGTGGTGGGCGGGGTGGCGCACGGGGTGGCTCATAGCGGCTGATCGGCCGGTGTACTGACGGGTCAAACTGCTGGCCCTCAATTGTATCACTTTTTAAAATAGAACTTAGTTTCAATGGTTCCTTGAAAACTGATTTTTTAATTTCCTTTTTTACAGGTGATAATCGACCTCGAACGTAAGTTTTCGGGTCCGCAATAGATCTATTGTTATCACTCGGTTTTGGATATTGATGTGCAATCCAAGATCCTTCCAAATATGGTGCTATATCTTTCAGTTCACTCACATCAGGGGCAGAGTTATAGATTTGACCTAGAATGGACATAACTTCGAACCTTTTTCGAATTCTTTCTACTTCTCCAGGCCGACATTCAAACGCTTCTTCAGCCGATCGAGAACGTGGCGTAGTTCGCCTCCGAAGCGCGGCTAATTTTGATATTATGTCAATGTGAGGCATAAAGCGATTTTTAGACCTAAGAGGTACTCGCGCTACTGTTAATGATGTTTTACATGATTCGCTTTGTTTTCCTAATTTTTCGGCGCAAAGGCAGTTTTTAATATCGTTTCTAGTTATTTCTGGGTCACTACGATGTCGTCTTAATCCTCCGACCATGGAGGGTGAATCGAAGCGTCGCGCTAGACGGCGAACTTCCCCAACACGCGCCAGTTTAAAGTAAGCTTGCCAGTATCGTTCCGCATCGGGCGACGGGCTTCGACTTCGCCAGATTGTCTCGTCACTAGAGCAACGTAGCGTGTCAGGCGTACGTCGATCGTTTATGTATAACTCGGAGTAAGGCGAAGGTGATCTTGAATTTAGGTCAGGTTTTGAAGGCAATGATAAAAATTTATTTTTCTCGCTTTCACCAAAAAGTTCCTTAATGTTCGTACATGATTGTGAATGTGGTATTTGTTCTTTGTTTATTTCTAATAAAGTGTTATTTGCTTGGGATGCTTTGCTTTCTGTACTATTTAGAATGCTATCCTTAGTAGGCATATTTTGTACAGATTCAAAATATTCTACCTTTTTCTTAACTTCTTTTTTTGGGGCTACGTATATAACTGTTGTGTTAGATATATCAGAACCACCTGTCTCCGTTTCGCTGGCAGAAGATTGAGTAGGTTCTTCCTTTTCTGATGCATATATTACATGTCTATTATGGTCTAATAATTTATTTAAAACATTATTTGTTTCTTTGTTATTTGGCATTTGAATTAATGATTCATCATCATACTTTTTAGGTTCATTATTTGTCGATTGATTGGTAGTTTCTTTATTGATTCTTTTTATAACTTCTTTACTCAATGTTTGAGATATAATTTTCTTTTCATTTTCACTTAGTACCATTTGCATTTTATTGACATTATTTTTAATTTCTTTATCCGTTGTAACGGGACAAATTCCCGCGATTGATTCTGATTTGGTAATTTTATTTGTTTTTGGAGAATTAGCATTGTTCAATGAGCTACATCTGACATGTAAATTTGAGTTAAAATTGTTCCTTTCTCCTTTGACTTCAATTGTAAATTTGTCTAAATTTTTGTTAGATTTAGACTCTAATTCTTTGCTATAAATGGCATTGAGTTGGTCTTTTAACGCATTGACTTGATCTAAAGATAAACTACTCCAAAGACGATTACCGATGCCAATTTTCTTTCTTAGATCACCGATTGATAATTCTTTGCTTTGTTTTACGTGTTTAACATTTGAGTTGCACTTAACAGGCTCATTTTGATTATTTTTTCTGTTTATATTAATTGCTGTTTCTGCTACACTTGTTCCTCTCCATAGAGGTTTATATACATCTTTTAATAAAAATTGGTCTATGTCATGAGAATCGTGTAATGATTTCTGTAGAAAGTCATCCTTTAGATCTTCAACTGATTTTTCTTTTACTTTGAGACCTCTTTCCTTATCACAATTCCATCGAAAATCTTTTACATCTCTTGGATAAAACAAGAAATCCTTTTCATTCTGAGCAATTTTAAGTTTTTCATATAAATTATTTAGTTCTTCTTCAGCTCTTTCTATAGCACGAATTTTTTTCCATCTATCAAAGTCAATAATTTCTTCATCTTTTTTTCTGTGGCGCAAATCGTTGATAGAAGTTGATTTCTCGAGTTCACCAACCCTTTCAAGATAAGAGTAATATCTATTCAATTCACGAAATCTTTCAGATCTTTTTTTTGCATTTTGTATATCATATACATACTCCTCATATTCAGGATCGTTACACTGAGCAATTGTGTCACTTTTAGATTTAGATTTGAGTGGAGGTAATATTACTTTATTTGAACTATCAACGCTACGTGGCCTTGATTCTATCATACTTTTATGCTGTGTTTTAGCACTGTGAATTCTTCTGTACGATGGTGATCGTATTGGTATTGGTGAGGTAGAGTGGCTTCTACTTAGATTGGCAGATTGTTTCACAACTTTTGGTGAAACAGGTCTTGAGGTTTGTGAAAAGAAAATTGTAGATGGGGTAAAGAGGTCTTGATAATCTGCTTTAGAATCGATATATTGATGCGAAAAATGATTAGCATGGGGGGAAAGAGGGCGAATAATATCACCTGATCGTGCCGGTCCTTTGTTTACATTTTTGTTGAGAGCAGAAATTGATTTTCTCTGTGCCGTTGTATAAACAATACTTCGTGGACTTGTTGCATCTCGTATCGAAGTGTAATATTCCATTGGTGGAGTTTCATCATTATCTTTTCTATGAAATATTACAACAGGGGATTTGGGTCGGGATGTTTGAGAAAAATATAATTTGCTTGCCGGAGGTTCACTCTTACTCCTTACTGTAGATAATGATGAAGATGATCCAAACTTATCACTATAGTTTACTAAACTTTCGAATTTTCGAATTGTTCCATCCATTCTACCCGGCCATGATACTGACCGTGGGCTTTGACTTCTGATAGGGCTTGAAGTTTTGTCCCACATTTTAAACTTTGAAAGGGATACGGGCTTTCGGTGTATCAAATATGTATTTAAGGCGCTAGGTAAAGCGTTTATATTATTATAATCTGGATGTGATAGAAAATATTTAGCTTTTTCTTTTACGTTACTTTTAACGCTTGTATCTATGACTACTGGAAAATTAACATTTCTACAAAACAAGTTTTGAAAAAATGAATTTGTCATGACAGCATCATGCGTTTTTTTTATTTCTTTAGAGTTAATTCTTTTAGGATTTTCTACCCTTCTCATATCACATGTATCATCTCCAAATTGGCTACTACATGTGTCTTTATCATACAATATTTTGCTTTTATACATGGTTAAATCCTTTTTACTACTGTCTTTTGAAGATTTCTGTGGTGAATTATATTTATATTTATTTGATTGACCGGGATTAGGACTCTTGGGTTTTATGGTAATAGTTTCCAGAGATTTTTTCTTTTTTAGATGATTAATTGATGGCGACTTTATATTTGACGACTTTTTAACCAGTGAGCAAATGTTTGAAGATGATTTAGAAATATTTGAAATTGTTTTCATTTTGGGTTGGCGATCGTCCTTTTTATTAACTAAACAAGGTGTGGATTGGGTGTAAGCATTCACAAATTTCAGTTTTTGTATTTTTTCCGAGGTACGGACCATATCACGACTTTTATGTGTTACACCTAGCGATATGGGTGATTTTGTAGAAGTAATTATTGGTTTATTATTAACGATCCTTGATGAAGTGATTTTACCTTTTTCTGCATTCTTAGCTCTTAATTTAGATATATCTATTCTTTCATTTCTTTTTTGTGATCCCCAAAGTTTATCAATGGGTGTAACTTTATCTAATATATTTGTTATTGGTGTTTTTCTACCTGCTCCGCCTTCAATCACTATTGATGACCCTCCGCATCTACTGCGACATGTTGTGTTGTATTGTATTGGGGACATAGTCTTTCTTGATGAGCCAAAGCTGCTTGTACCGACTGTTTTACTGCCACTTTCCATAGTTTTATTTTGAGGTTTCTGTACACCTGATGTGACAATGCTTTTATTTTTAGTCAAAGCCGGAGGTGCTGACGAAGATGCAATGAGAAAAGAATCAGACGGATGTCTGAGAATTACTGTATTTTGTCTATTTAGTTTGTTACTTATTTTTTCTTTTATTAGATCTACGTTAGAAGGTACTTTTGTACGGTTTGGAGAAACGGCCTTCGGTTTTGCTGTTACAAGTTTCAGTGTATGGCAACTTCTTGAAGATATTCTTCGAGGCGGTGGAGGAGGTGTTAATCCTTCTTCTTTAGCAAAACATTTTTCATTTTTACTCTGATCTCTTAGAAAGTCCGTAGTTATACTTGTTATAGGATAGCAGATAACTTCATGCAGGCTAGGAGATTTTTTGTGGACTCTGATTTTAGTCAACGTCGACGATATTGGAATGTATTCGATTTCAGATTCCTCTGTGAAACATCCATCTTAAGTCATTAGTACTCCTTCCTTAGTTCGTTAGGCGTGTGTGTATCGTGTGCCCTGTTATAAATAAATTACGTGAAAGCCTTTATGTCTAATGTGGAACTACAATTGTGCTTGAAACGTTCAAAAAACGTGTTGATATGTGTTGCTTTATTTTGGAGTAAAACAATGTCATAAAATAAGGTGAAAGGTAAAAGAGACATGCGGTAGTTTACCTTGTTTTCAGCCATATTCCAAATCCCCAGAACCTTTATTATATAGTTATAAGAATAGCCAGCATGCATATAAGTAAAATTCTAACTTACCTTAAGCGGTCGTTGTTATAGAGTAAATGCGGTTAGATAGAGCATCATAAAAGTAATTATGTTTTGACCTCGTCTGACAATAGCCCACATAGCAATCTATACGTGTCCACTACACAATTGACCTTGCGTGGTATCCGTTAAATTACATATTGAAAAACGCATCATTGTTGTATATTGGTGTTAAAAAATTGATCCCGAAGAAAGAAGTAAGCATTATACCGCCACCGAAATATTCATGCTTCCAATTTTCCAAAAAAAAATTTTAAGGAGCCTAGCGTACAGTTCATTGTACCCAAAAATATTAGAACTTATGTTTAACACTGTCAAATCTATTAAAGTTATTATGGAAACATTACGGATTCATCAGATAAATAAAAATAAAAAATTTTGTTTTTGAAAAAGATGAGAACAATTTGAGAGGAAATGTCTAAGTCTTTTATGAAATTCGATTTTATATTGATAGTAGTTTCAACATTTTTTGTAAATTTACCTGTTCTTGGAGGAGCTGGAGACCTGAAACCCCGTAAGGGGGGTTCGCCCCCAGCTTGTAAGTCTCTATAAGCCGCGCGGCGTTCCGCTGGGGACAGCGGAGCCTCCGTGTCTTCGTGTCTCTTGAAGATCAGCGTCGAGTCAGACTCGTATCCAGATTCTTTTAAAGCCCTATTATTAAATATATTACATTATTATAAGTCTCAACACTGCAGATTTTATTAAGGTATACATAAGATTATACATAGATTTTGGAACCAACTGGTCCTAGAGAATATTTGTAATTTGTTAAAAAATAAAAAAATTCAGGCGAGTTTTCGAGGTAAAACTATTGTCTCTTAGATTAAGGATTGGCGCTTATAGCGCGCGCGGAGACCTTAATCTAAGCTATTGTCTATTATACAGGTCGATCTGTTTACCCGTAAATAAAACCTTTCAAAGAATATTAATAAGTTTATGTAAATAAGAAAATACAACATTTTGATGATACCTTTATCTTTATAAATACATTACACTATATAAATATAAATAAATTAAATAATGTACTACATAAGAATCCTATTGAACTTTCACATCACTTTTACACTCCATTTAAACACTTATAAGTTACTTATTTAAATTTACTTCTCATTTTTAACATAAATTACTACTTTTAAGTATAAATTAGAAAAGTTTCTATCATGTAAGTTTTGTATATTGAGTATGATTTTAAAGTACATACCTTGCCATGTTGGACTTTGATAATATAGTCGATGTGATATCTTTCTTTTCTTTTGGAGGCAGCGACGTTGTACTTGATTTGTTTTGCTGAAAAATCATTGTTTTGTTAGTATGAACATTTTATCTAGTTTTACCGAGAAGAAATTCTGTAGTAGACATGGAATCAAAGAAAAATATATACTTAGAAACATAATCGTTATTTTTTTAATCTCAAATCATATTGAGGTTTATGATTCATTTTTTATAAGAGTAGTTTCTAGAACGAAATCTTTTAATTTCGAACATTCCTAATAATTGAGTAATTTAATAAACTTGAAACGGCCATAAATCTGGTAGGTAGCTTTAAATTTTTTAGTTCCAGCTTATGCAAGTGCAACATCATACGACTATGTCAAAGAGTGGTAAATCATGCTTCAAAGAGAAGATAATTATACAAGTTATTTGTGATAATATATTGTAAGAATACTGAGAATTTTTGGATTTAGGTGTAATTTAACTAATGCTAAAACATTTTACATTATACAAACGCATCTAACATAAAATAATACACACAGTTCAATAATCAAGTTATTATTTACAAAAATGAAAAGATGAAACAAAATAATTCAAACTCGAAATCCGTTGTAGTAATTTTGATTTGAAATAAGAGGAATTAACTATGAAGCAAAAAAAAAATTCGAGTTCAAATTGTACTCAGTTCTGCATGCTTCAAATGATACGAGAATCTTATACAGATAAACCATTTATTTCCTACTTACAACACAATTAAGAAGAAACTCAGGTCAAAATGCATGACTTCATACAAGTTAGCCTTTTTCTACAAATATTACTGAATGCGAGATAAAACATTTAAAATATCCTGTCCAAAAGGTATTAAAAAATAGCATTATATTTTTCATATAAATTATCATCTGGTTCTTTTAACTTTTAAGTTTAACAATTTTCCTACTCCACTACACATACTGAACATTAAAATCATCTCCTTTAAAAGGAATTGTTGATATTCAGAGGAAATTGTACACTCTCAAATTCATTTTGGCTCCGTTGCCGAAGCGACTGTGCTTTCTTTGATACCTCATTCAACCATAATTCGAAATACTTATGATAGATAGGGAGGCGAGGTAGCTAAATGGCGTAATTCAACGGCGTCGTCGAGACTTATCAAAATCGAAAGAGAAAATAATTTCGAAAAGAAAAGCTTCTATGGTAAAAACCATTTTAGCGGTGGGTTTGGCGTGTACGGATTTTCAAAAATGTAAAAAAAAACAGTTACTTGGGCATTCTCGAGCGCGTCAGATATTCATACTACGTATGCCCCAAGTGCCTCTGATAACAACGGTATACTAATCTGCCGGTTTGCGTGGTGGGGCTAGGCATATAAATTCGTCAAAAATGCACAAAAAAAAATTTACTCGAGCGCGTCAGATTTTCGGAAGGGGTGTTAAGTAGGCCTCAAGGAAGCTCCCCTTAAAAAAACTGACGATTACGGCATGACGATAAGTTACGATGAATATTTGAAAATGCAGAAAAAAAAAGTCCTTTTGAAATACTCGAGCGCGTCAGATTTTCATAGGGGAGGTTTATCTCGGTATCCTGAAAGCATATTTTCTTAATCTGACAAAAATGTTGGTGGGTTCTCTTAATCTGACCGAAAAAGGTTTGTGGGTTTCTTTTTTTTTATCACCGTTATTTCATATCAATTTTTCTTAACACCCTCAGTTTTCGAGATATACTCATAAAACCGGGAGTTTGAGTTTTTAGGATGCTTCAAGTAAAAAAAGGTTTAAATTTGGAAAAAAATGAAAAGAGCCCTTTTTTTGTAAAATAAAATTACCTTTTTTGTTTATTTTTTGGAAAAAGTAAAGTTCGCGACATATATGCTGCAACGCGTTTTCCGGAAGACGAAATGGCTCCTCCAGACTTCCGGTCATGCGGAAACCGGCAGATTTTGTATTTTTAGTAAGTTTTAGATTATATTCTTCAAAATAAAAATAAAAACAATCGCGCTCGAGAATGCCGCATTAACGTTTTTTTTTTACAAGTTCGCGACCCTATAACTCGGCGGCGTCAAGGACTTATGGTCAGATTAGTTAAATTTAGTCTTAAAACACTAAAATCAACCCCCAATATCTTAATCTGACGCGCTCGAGTATTTCAGACTATCGATTTTTTTTTACTAATCTGATCGTCTACCCTAGGCGCGCGTCACTACATATAGAGCTAAATAGTTAACAAGGTTGTTCTATTAGGTCTAAGGTATCTCTCATATCTTGAACTGTCACGCTCGAGTATTACAGAAAATTCCCCTCTTCGCCTCCCTATCTATGAACGAAGTACTCACTCCAGCATTTATACACAATACAATCTAACACTGACAATGCGCGTGAGCTTATACATCCAGCAAAGCAATAACACCGAAGGCGCATGCCTCATGCAAACATGTTAAACCTTACATTCTTCTGTATGGCACGAGCGAGCAATGTCGAGTAAGGTGGGAGGGGGGTATTCTCGTCTAGCCACTGTTAGTGCCCCAGCAGCGTCACACCCATGTAGATTTAGCGTTATTAACAAAACTTCGAATTAATAATTACATACATTTGTTTATTCACGTTTAAGCAATTTCGTTGGTCAATCCGGTTAAGCGAAATTAAAACACTCACGAGTTATATGATATATTTAGCTAGAATGGTGGAAGCCTTAGTTAAGTCATGGTTATGATGATAAAGTAATAATGAAATGCAGATAAATTTTGGCAACGAGGGGCTATAAAATTATGGATGGTTAAAGACTCCATGCATGTTATGATATTTGGTCGGCAACTACATACGAAACAATCCGTAAAGTTTGGTGGTAAATAAATTAGGCAGAATCAGAAATGATAACTAAAAATGGTCACAAATTTTGTTAAATAGATTAAAACAATATGAGGGTTGTTATCACAAATACACATATAAATATAATGAAAAATATTCGTACCCCATCAAAAATGTCCATGACCTCGTCCCACCACTAGAAAAGAAAAAAATCTTGTGGGTTTCTCTAAGTACTAAGACAAGCTGTTAGAACCTTTTCTATTTATAATTATACCCGCTAAATATGCAATAGCTAAGAGTACTTATGAGGGAAATGATAATGAATATTATGAATATGGTTTACGTTTCCCCCTTAAAATATTGGAATGATGTAAATTATAGAATACCTGTTTTGCTTCTTTGTCCACTACAGAGGATTTACCAGGCGTGTAGTTTTCAATTTTCCCAGGCTGTGCTTTGTGTATTTCTTGACTAGCTCTCGTAGATGCCAATGTGCTGTATCTAAAATAAAAGATATAAGAAGGGTAAAAAAAAAGGAATGATTCAGATAACTGACTGATTCACGTAATAGGCATGCAACTAATTTGTAAGCAAATCCTGCAGAGTCAGCCGCACTCCGGCTCGTTGAGATACTCAGAGCGTGGATCGAAGTACGTGTACTGATACCAACACATTATCCGATATTTCCACAGTAAACTCACTTGTTATTAGACATGTACATATCGTTCCGGCGCTCCTCTTGCACCGAAGCGGTTCGTCGTCGAGGCGCTGTTGCCGCATCGCTATCGTACGCGTCGCTCCACGTGCCCGTAGCGAGCCGGCCAACGCCGCCCTCCGGTTCACTGAGGTACCCGGAGCGCGGGTCGAAGTACGCGTACTGGGATCTACTGCTGCTCACTCTTTGTGGCTCGTCTATGAACGAACAGTGTATTGAGTAATTGAAATGAATACTTTATTGCACACACTTAGTTAAACAAACAATAATAATTCAATGGGCGCCCTTATCGCTTATAAGCGATTTCTTCCCGGCCATCCAGTAATATTCATTCAGGATGAATAATGAATAGTTATTTCAAACTAGGTTTTGCGTAAAAAGGGAATGGTAGTCGAAAGTGTGAGTTGTGTTTTCAGAACAGTTTTGGTGAAGTATACGAGTTAGTTAGGAGACGCTGACGCTCGTATTTCGTAAACACTACAAGCAATTATTAATTAAGTAAAATGGTAAGTCCCTACATTAGCTTAAGTTTAATTTATTTAATTAGGTATTCATGTGGGGTTATCATTGGGCAACGTTAAATAAGAAGGGAAATTATTTACAGATAAACTGTTTCTACATTTAGAGCTAAAGATGTCATACACTAATGAATTAAGCTGAATTATCAATAATACACAATTCTGATTAAAAGCATTATTTTCACAAAAATAACTTTCCACAACCATTTAAAATGTTAGCATACACAATGTTATTGATCGATTTTGGTTTTGACATTCACAGATGAAATGTATGAGATATAATATTTACATTTGCAGTACAATTAACATATAGTCTTAAGAAAACGTAAACTATAATGTTATAACATTTTTGACTATCGAATTAATATCGATAATAAGATAACAAAGTATTTTATTAGCTGTAAGGAATGGAAAATAATTTTGATTTTATTTATGAAAAGTTTAATATTATGTATACTGTACGTTTTCTTAACTTTTAATTCAATTATTGAGATTAAACCAATTGAAGTTAAAGCTTTAAAAGTTTATTATTTTACACAGCCAACGAGCACATAATTAGATTTTTGATAATATATAAATAATCACCTCTACGGCTTTTGTATCGTATTGTCACATAATCGTCTGAAAAAAAAGAAATTTTGATACATGTTTAAACTTAATAAAAAACAAAATAAATTAAGTGTTCCTTTATTTTAATAAAGTTTTAATTATTATGGTAAATACTCACTATCGTATTTGTTTTTGTGTATTGTGTCGTACATTTTCTTGTACCACCGTGAAGGGTCTTTGACTTCCTGAAAAATGAAATAGTTTAATAAGTAATTAAAATTAAGTAATAAAACTCACATATTTATTAATTCAATAAAGATTTCTTATTTTTAGAAGAACTTTTGAATCATCATAACATCTAAGCATTTTAAAATTTTTAAATGTCTATACTCTATATTAGCATTATTAGCTTAGCAACCACTTTTCCCAGTTATTATTTTTTAATTATTTCCCGCCAATACCACAGATAACTCACCAAAAAAACTATATAGTTTTTTTTGTTTATGGCAAGAAGGTTATTGCCAGTGTCGAGTAAAAAACTAAACAGTTACTACGTTAAAACATTATTATAATATTATTATCATCTGCGACATAAACTATAGGTACTTACAGATCGTAGAGCAACAGGCATGCCGTCTTTTGTGATTGGTCCGATTCCGTCGATTTTCTTCTGCGCATCCGACATCTTACGCTCGCTGTCCCTTGCTCTCCTCTCGCCCTCTCCCTCACTCACGTACCCGCGGCGTAATGCGTGCACTGAAACGTACAGAATAAAAATTACATTAAACATTTAAAAAAATATAAATGATTGTTGTAATGATAGTGTTAAAACGTAATGTGCGCACATTAAACTCATGTTTCATTACATTTTTATATATAATTTCAAGTTTCTTTTCGGAGTTAGAAACATGTAGGTAAGTAAAGTATTTAGGTAAAATAAATAAAGGTTTCTTGAAGGGTATTGGATTGAAAGAATTTCAGAACGCAATTAATATATTATTGTGTATGAGCAGTGACCATACATGACATTACCATACATATAAATACATAAATTAATAAAATAAATAACAATACGACTTAAGACACTGCATATTTACTTATCACTCATAAAGATCTAGAGTCGATATTTGGAAAATAAACTAATATTTTAAAGTAAAATATGCGTGAGTCATAATAACTTTCAGCTGTGTACATTCAGTTTACGTGGTCTATTAAATAGTTTGTGTCACTAAATGAAAGAGCCAACCTTTCTCTATATAGCATGCGTATAAATAATACCTGGATCGCCAGAAGGAGGTGATGGTCTGTCGCGCGGAAGACGAGCGTCTCTGTCTTGCTGCTGGTACGTTGGTGCTCGAGACAGCTGGCCCTCTGAAATTATACAAAGAAAATGTATTATACTAAATTATTATTAAGTACATAATTTGACTGAAGTATATAGGTACTAACTATATATTATTACAAAGACAAAATCATTATTTTTAATAACACTCATTCAAAAATATCTAATTATAAGAACATCAGTCAACTTATCTATGATGTCATCTTTCAGTAAATTTTTGAATGAGTGTAATTAAAAATAATGAATTTTGCCTCACATAGTAGCAGCTCATTTAGTACAAGTCACATCACGTTCACATTTTCTTAATCCGTATAATTATGATATAATATTGTTTTAAGAAAGGAAATCTGGATGAAACGGGTCATACACAATATACATAAAGTAATGCATAAAAATGAGGAACCCCGTTATGATTTGTTGGATAACGGTAATGGGAAACAACGGCTACGTGTCACTGAATTTGTTTTTCCTCAGATGTTATTAAACTTTGTAATATCCCCAAGGATAGAGTTCAGAATGCTACTGATAGTGTCTCATTTGAATAGTTTTCACTAGTCATAGGAAGCAGCATGGTGCCTCCCGAAGTTTAATAATATCACCTGACCCTTGTCATTTTAGCATTGCATCGGAGCAATATTACCTACTTTATATTAGACTAACTGCCTCGCCGGATTTCTGAGGTAAGTGAGACGTATTTTCATTTCCGTTTTGCCGCTTATTGTTTTAATATATGATTGTAATGCTCTTTATTTACTTCTCTTAAAGTTTTGGTGTGATATTATGGTAATATACCTATATAGAGAGAAAATAAGTCATTTCTAAACAGTCATTTTTATGGCTATAATAAAATATCAACTAAATATTATCTACTACCCAATATCGAGAAGAAATAAATCATCTTTTACAAACCTATTCGCCATAATACATAATATAGTATCTATAGGTATACTATATTATGTATTAAAGTACGAGTAGTTACTCAAATTATGCAATTAAAACTATTGTGACCACGTAAAATAATTTAATTATTCATTAATTACACAGTACATTTTAATTAAGATTAAGAGGATAAAATAAGACGCGAATGAGAAAATGTAGTCATTAGAAAATGTTCAGATTAAGAGCACTCTGAAACTAATTAAAGAATCGATTTTATTTATAAACCTTCAACGACAAGAGCTCGAATGGCAAACATAATTTGGCGGTAAATTATACGCCGTCTTGAAAATGGTTTATGAATAAATTATAAACTAATTGTTTGAAATGTTTCAAGTATTGTTTTCAAACTGTAAAGATACTGGCAAAACAAGCTATTTGCAATTCTCGACATTGTATTGTTTAGTCTCTTTGAAGACTTTAAGTAAATGCGTGGAAATGATTCTAATTTGTCTTATATTTTGGTGTTATTTAATAGAACCTATTTGAATTTAATATTTAAATATATCTATACCTAATATTTGAAATGTCTTTGTCTGTATGCGTAATAGCGTAAAGAAAGATAAATAGGGAAAGCTAAAATTACAGGCGTGATAAATATCTGCCTTAATATTAGAAATGAGATGAAGCTACAGCTGTATGTCCGATGGGATATCTCATAGACATCCCAAACATTGCCTACGGGAATACAACAGACAAACTTTCATTCCCTACTTAACCTCTATAATTTGTTTCTGTCAAAAAACTGTCACCATTTTATTATTACGATGTATACGTAACAAAACACAACCGTTCAATCTTACAGCAATACTTCAAAACAGAAAATAACTTATTTTTATCTTTTTACGGGGAAATTTAGTTTCATATTGTTAACTTAAATGCATATGAAAGACTAGTATTTATTAGTTTCTCGGCTGACACTGCTCTACAAAATTATCTTGATAGATATTATTCGGCGATTTGAAAGAACAATATAATATTATGTTAAATTATACAGATAGTTACATAGGAATTTAAACAACATATCACTCAAGTTTTAGGGAAAAGGCCACGATCCAAACTCCAAATTCTGTTCCACCTGAAACGACTTTACTAACTTTTTGAGAGAATAGGAAAAATATTATGTAGGTTGGTCAATATTATTATGATTTTAAATCATTGCTTTCCATTTTATTTCACTTATGTGGCCAAAATTATCTTGTAAGACAAAGGGCATATTATAATAATAAGTAATCTAGTAAGAGATCATAACATTGTGTACTATAAAATGTAGGAAGTTTAACATGTCTTGACAGTAGACATGCTATTAAAGATATTATCAACTCGTACTCCAGATAGCAATTACTTAAAGATATTAATTAATCAAAATAAGTGACCGAGTCATAGTGTCAAGCGTTACATGGAGTTTGCAGTATGTTTGCTTAACCACAAAATATTTTTGATAATCTCATATTGTATTAAAAAGGACGTAACCATAAACGATATTTTACTGTCAGTAATTAAAGTATAACTTTCAAATGATTATATAAGTCCAGGCTGATCATAAGTTTACCATGTTAAAAGTATTCAATTAATAATAATTTTGCATCCGATATAAAACATAATACCTTTAATGCTAATAATATTATGTTCCTATGTTTTAGAAACGAACACATAACTTTGGTCATCCATTGAATATGAATACAAAATTTAAAAGCTTACACCACGAACAGGTTTGCTTTCCTAAATAAAATACCGAAACAGTCCTCCATGTTCACTTTTGTGCTGAAAAGTGTATTCACAAAGTCTCAGAACACCAAAGCGAAAATAAATAAAAAACGGAAGCAAATAATGCTTCCAGGAAACAAAAAGTAGAGGAGCGTAAAAAGTAGTGAGACTTTTAGCCTTTGCACATACATGAGCCACTGTTTCAGTAATGTTTTTCCCTTGGAGATTGAATTATCCTATGTAAATTAACATACCTCGCGCTTTCTGCAACAAGGTGACGGTAGGGTTCTGAGCTTTGGGCAGTCTACTTGAAGTGCCGAGAAGGTTCAGTCCAGTCGCAGGCGCGCTTTGGGAGGTCCGTAGCCGGCTCTCGCTTTCCAAACCAGCTGTGCCGTTCTGCTCTGTGCTCTAAAACAATTAAATATTACGCGAATTCATTTCTTTTGTGGTTCTCTCATAATAGTTTTCTAAATAAGAAATATCTCGCACTCTCCCAATGAATTCAATTCTCCAGATACTTCGAACATTTCCTAAGGTTAAATATCTTAGCTCTATTGTGAATGGACCGGCTGGCGAGAGAGCTTTTAAAACAATTTTATCTAAAATGTTTTACCCAAATAGATTAATGTCCTTAAAAGCCTACATTATTTATAATAGAAAATATTTTCATTCTCACAAAAATAGATATTAAGTTAATGTACATTAATGTTATCATTGAATGCTTTGTAATAAAAATACATTCAGATATTTTAGAGATAAATTAAAAAGTTCTATACGCATAAAGACCATTCTAATGCCTTTATTTCCGAGTTCACAAAGTTGACGTGACTCCCAACTTTTTTGTTTGCAATGTCTAAGTAAATATATTTAAAAGAATATTTCTTTTCTTATCTTTTGAAATTCAATTTCCTGAATTTTCATGTTTTGCTGGCATAAATGAGAAAAACAGTAAATAACTTATACTTAACTTTGCGCTCGTTTAAATTAACCAAAGTTTTATTCAGTCAGTTCAGTTGAAAATGTTTAGATTATAATGTTTAGGTTGTATGTATGGTGATGATTAATTTTTTCTAGGATTTTTTTTTTGTTATTTTCTGGCTTATTTCTTTGATAAGAGTTCTAAATACATGTTCATTACATTAGGTGCGAAGGTAAGAAGCAAATTTGGCGCAGCAAAATTCCGTATTTCAGATTTAACGGCATAACGGCATATATATATATATATAACGGCAACGGCAACTAATTATTCATTATAATATGTGACTATATTATCTATTCATAAGTACGTTTCGATTATTAATTACCCTGTACGATTGAATCCATTGATTTTACTTGAAAACGCCATTTTGAGTACTTATAAAACAATGAGCGGTTATCCTACTCGTGTGATAATAATATATTTTATGCTTTCAGAAATGCAATTTTTCTAAGTAGGATAAAATTCCAATAGTCAAGCAGCCTTATGATGTGCTTATTTAGTTATTTGTTGTTGACTGTAAGCAATTAGATGCGTTGCTTGGGTACAACCATTACCAATTAATATTTAATATTAATTAATATTACGGCGTTTGTTCAGATACAATTGCTTACCTTCGTGCGACATAAAAAAAGACGACCCGACACAAGTTACATTCACGCACCTATTACAAGCGAAAGTTGTGAGCAAATTTCCGTAATAAAAGTTCTTGGGAAAACAAGACTGCTACGACTGTGTAGTCCCTAATACCAAAGTAAAGGAATACCTACAACAAATATCAATAACATCTGTAAACTGTAGCGAGTTTATTCGCCAATAAAGAACTCTAACATTTTTACAATAGTTTTTTTTTTTTTATATGGAATAGGGAATTATTGTTCATACGTAGATCTCTGTTGTCTTTATTTTGTGTTTTAGCAGAAACCATTTAGAAAATCGGAAAAACTTTTTTACGAATATGGCTATTCCTTTCACGGTATGCATACAGATTGGAGTTTATACGGTATCCTCCACGAAGTTTTTTAATCAAGATTGCGCCATACTCCGTAAATGAACAAAGAAGAAAACTTACGTTCATACGTCCATCAAATTTTCGGCGGGTTGGTGGTGATTCCTCGAAGTGTACCGGTCGGAAGGTTTTGCGTTGAGTCTGCGGTGATGCCGAAGCGCTGTTGGGGGTCCAGACGGGGGGCGGCGGGGGCGGGGGAGGGTGTCCCGCGCTCGCGCCGCTGTCGCCCGCAGGCGGCGGTGGTACCCCCGGCTTCCACACCGCTGTCAAAATAATGTTAATTAGTATTTGAATGGTCAAGTTTGTACTGTAGTTAACTGCATTTCTATAGGAAATATTATGTTCATGGTCTATCTAATTTGACGACCTATTGACCAAATGACTAACACTTTAAATAGGTTGTTTGCTGCTAACTACTCAGTTCTATTAATAGGCAATAGAAAAAAACAAACGTAATAAATTAAAAGCTCTTTGTTATTATCATACGCAAATGTAAGTAGGCGAATGAAAGCACGCAGAGCAAAATAAAGAATTAGTATCTTAAAGAGGAGGAGAACAATTATATCCGTAAATTGGTTTGAATGTTTATTTATTGAAACAGCACCAACGCTAAGTCGTATTTATGATTGTGAAGGTACAGTTAATAAAAATATAATA
This sequence comes from Colias croceus, assembly GCF_905220415.1. Lineage (NCBI taxonomy): Eukaryota > Metazoa > Arthropoda > Insecta > Lepidoptera > Pieridae > Colias > Colias croceus. Next base: position 9,299,193 of record NC_059543.1, read on the forward strand.
AAGGTTGGTACGCACACGAAGTGCGTTTCTATCAATAGGTACATTAAAGCCGTAATTAATTACACTCTTATGTGGATTGGCATTTGGCAATATTATGTCGAATGAATTGTTTATTAAAATATAAACAATTTGATACAACATTCTTAAATGTACATAACACACGCTTTGAAAAGGTAATGATGTGATCGAAGCGAAATGGTTCTTTTATATTGTTATAGCGTATCAAATAAACAGCTAAAAGGCTAACACGTTCAAAAATATTGACAATACACACTTTACCAAGAAACGAAGTAACAATACATTTCATCAAGTTACGTATATTTGATTGTAAACAATTTATGGATTCATACGTTCGGAAATTAAGGCTTTTGCACACGAAGCATTTTATGGTCTCGTAATAAATTTGGGGTACGTACGTCGTACACAATTTAGGTTACTGGGTGCGCCCCGTAATCACGTCCTCTTTGGGGTTGCGACGACAGTAAATCTTCACATAATATTTACATTCACTTAGGCCGCGGCCGTTGTTAACTTAATCAGATTTATTACATGTTTATTCTAGTCGCTATTTATACATATTAAAGTTGAGAGCTCTGTGCGTATCATTATTGAATTTGCTTTTCTGTGTGATGTTTTGAAGTTGAGGGTAATAATAATTATCTACTCAATTATTATGACGTTCGCTCTTCCATCTCTGCTCTTATATCTGCTAGTTTGGTGTAAAATATCATGAATGATGAAAATAAGCAAAACAAATTGTTGATTATACATAATTATAATTAACCTACTCCAGCCAGTAATTTAGACTCGGAACAATGATTCCAAATTGAAATTGCGACGTGAATTATAGACACAGAAGCGAAAGCAATGCACGTTTAAAATTCCATATCACATGTCCCGGATTAATTGGAATCCCGATAATTGGTTATTTATCTAAAACACGGGAACGGAGGCGACATCAAAGGAATCGCTAATAATTTAAAATCACGAAAGCGAATTCAATTAAGGTAAATCTGAGAAAAAATATACAACATTTTGCACTCCTGTCTGTGAGTTTTGAGTGCCGACTCCATTATGTAAGGCTAAACGAGTCCTCTGAATTTGATGCTGGTGAAATTCAGATTTTCAAACTCGTTTTGTCTCGCAAAGAAGTTTTCGCAGTTTAATTGCTTCTATTACGCTTTCATTGTGTGTAAATAAAAATATTTTCGACGTCGAGTATTGTTGATATAAATTTTATTGAAGGAACTAGCTGATTTATTATAAGAAACACGTAGGAGGCGCAAGCTGTCTTGAACACAAGGGTAAGTATATCTTATACAGCATTAATGATTCTTGTCACAATAGCGCTTGCCGCTCGCCTTGTTACGATATTTCAACTCCTAATTTAACAATGTAACTGACCACTGTTGTTACAAAAAATTAATAATGTATGAATCTCCAGAAAAGGGTTTTTATAGATTTTATATAGTATATAAGTCAATTCAAAATATTTCTTTATCTATCCCACAACGTATTGGTTGTGGAGTAGAATAACTATCGCGTACTTTAAACGACTAGTTCTTTAAAATGATCTAAATATAAACAAAGCTTACAATGAATGTGCCAAATTATCTATTCTAAACATAGCAGTTTCTGAAACATCAATATTTATGTGGCTACAAGTTTAAAAGTTTCCCTTCAAACATTGATAGAAAGCAAAGAAATTTCCAATTTCTGTTATTTGAGGTTTGTCGATTTATTTCATGTTTTTCATAATATCTGGCTGCAAACAATATGTGATTTTATTTTCGCAGGTATCGTCGATTTTATTCATCCGTAGTTAATGTGCTTAAAATTAATAATGTATAACTAAATCATCCTCTATAATGCAACTTGATAGCATATTCAATTCATCCATCAAATAAGTATTTGGAGTATTTGCTAAATCTAGTTTGAGTGCATGTGGATTAGCGATTTTGCGTTTCATTGTGTAAATTATACAATTAATTTAATAACGTTTGCGGTAATTAATGGAAACCAAAGTACCTACATACTTTATGGATTGGCTTATATGTCTATGCACAAAAGAACGAATAAGCAATAATAATGGCTAGGTAATGGCAAAAAACAAAGTCAGTGTTTGTAGAAAAATAGAAATCTATTCAATTCATAAGTTTTTTTTTTGCTGTAATAAAGAATAACGTAGGTATAGAGACGTTAATACGACCATTAGTTAAAGAAAGAAGCGACGTAAATTCAGAGTACATAATCTCTCATTATAATTTGATTTCTCTTTGCTTTGCCTCGATTTGTTGCTAATTCGAATTCGAGATATTTCTTGAAGTTTAGACATAGAAACAAATTACCTAACCTAGACTTTAAGAATATTAATCCAAGTAAAATTTTGCAGTTTCAATAGCATAGAATAAAACAACTAGAAATTAGCAACTTGTAGCCAAAACGTTTCAACTAACAACTATAAATTAGATAACCAATTTAATTGAATGTAATATAATTGAAAGTGATTTAACCCCGTTTTAATTTATAAAAATGTTAACGACAGGTTTTTTATTGACTTTTAAATATTTTTGTATTATATAAATCACGATATTGCAATTACGGCACTGGCAATGAAAAACTTCCTTATCTAAAGATAAACGACTGGTTTTTATTTGACAGTGATAACAATATTTGTTTTACGATAATTAAAAAAAAAAAAAATTTGAATTCTTTTAACTTTACATAACGAGTTTTATAAATAAACTTTATTGTCATTATGATAAAGTTTTTTGCAGAAGGCACTAGAAAGTAGAGCAAGTATAATGGGAAAATTAATTTTATCATACGACGGAACGCCCAAAACATGATCATAATATTAGTAAAACAGCACAATAAATCAAAAAATGATCACGATTACTCATACAAGATACTAATAGCATAATGTAGCAGATGAAAGAATATATATTATAGTACACAAAAGTAACTCAAATAGCCTCGTTTCCTGTTTTCGCGTTGACTATCGTGCGTGGTTACGCAATTTGTCATTCTGCCAACCATTCAGGTGTTCCCACTGAGTCCTATTTGCTAACACCTCGGCCAGTGATTCACATCTTTCCATTCTTAAAAATGAAAATCCTGTTCAATCCGCATTACAGCTATTATGAAATGCGGTTGTGTCACGCGAAAGTTTGCCAACCTCGAAAGTGCTTTGAGTTTTCCGCGGCTAAGTTGATTACGACCTACAATGTTCTGATTCTGCTGTATTTACGAATGCCTGTAATCATCTTTAATTGGATTGAGGAAGGAGTGTTATCGAAAAAGTAATTTTATTTATCACTCTATTTACATATAACGTGACTTGTCGTAGAAACTTGTTTTATAATTATCAATGAAGATCTAAGCTTTGAATGAATAATTTCATAATTAACTGGCAGATGGCACACATCGTAGATTCAAATAGTAGAGTCTATTTCTGTCGTCGCTCTCTTAATGATTACGAGTTTCCCACTCGTCAAATTTGGCTTAGCATTGCGTAAAACATGTTATAATTTATGTATTTACAGCGTCCATTATAAAACACTTGGTATTAATGAGTGTCAATTAACCTATTGAAATAAATGTTATGCATCGATTTGAGTTTTTGATAAACTTATTATTGTTCGAAATTGAATTTAAATTGGTAGTAATTGAATATTGTAATAATTATTATTAATATATACTACACTCTCTACTTAGGTACATGTACTCAAGTTAATTTTATATAATACATTCTCTACTTACATCTAATATATAAAAATCAATGCCACTTTTCGTTGTAATTCCATAACTCGAGAACGGCTGAACCGATTTCGATAATTCTTTTTTTATTATATTCCTTGAAGTACGAGGATGGTTCTTATGTAGAGAAAACGTTAATATGTACCACGGGCGAAGCCGGGGCGGACCGCTAGTATACTATATTTTTAATTTGAACTTTAAACACCCCACAAACAGCCAACAATATAATGTTTACAATATGGTGAACTGAAATTATTGTTACCATCGTAACTAACTTTGCACTATGCATGTAAAAATAACAAAGAACTATTGAATATCCCTCCCAGTTTTTTCAATATTCTGGCAGAGCTATGTATAATGTAGGTATCTAGTATTTAATTAAATATTCACCTTCATACTTCGTATATATTTTTCCTGGTAAAAATAGTTCAGAGCACCGCGTTATCCAAAATGTGAACAGTGAAACTCATATATTTATGGTTAGGATTCGTACAAAATATATCATAAATGCTATAATGACACTGAAAGTATTAAAGTATAAGCGCAGAGTATATAATAGTAGGTACTACGTATAAGTAGCTACCGCCTTGTATTGCAATCAAAAAGGTAGAAGTAGTTCTCGTGGCAGTTTTCTGATCTGTACGCCGTAAGAATATTAAAAAACAGCCATAATAACCTAATTAAAACAACGAGCGAGCATTGTTCAAGACTTAATCACGAATAATTATCGTGCTTATACGAAATCGTACATTGCATAGGTACCACATGCATTGTCAAAGATACCCTCATTGGATTGATATTCGGATTATTGGATATGCAGAGTAATCCAGACAAAACGTAGTGTGTTTACAATGCTTTGGACAGCTCGATATTAGCAGCCGAATAAAGGGTATTGAATTTGCAGGAATTTTCAATATCAATATGGGTTAGCTGTCCTTTGCAGATATTTTCATCTATGTCGCACCGCGTTCGAAAGGTAAACGTTTGTCTCATACGACTACTGTTAGGTATTATATACCGCATTATAAATTCAGTTGTAATATATCTTTAAAACATAATAAAAAGAACTGGTAACGATAAAGGTGCACAATAGACGACTATAAACGTTAACGTAGTGTGAAACAGTGCTGATATTTATAGCTCCATCTTGGTATAAAACGTAATATTAGACACCGAGCGAAGCGTAAGGTCGCAGGGCATCTGGCGGAGCAGGAACATGTGTTGGATGTTTTTATCGTTCCATTCACAGAATGATATCGGTCACTAAACATAAATACTGTTCGAAATATTTGATACCCTTTCGAATGACTTCAATGTTTTTTAATTATGTTTTATTTAGTTGACTTTACCATTACCTACTCCTTCCACCACTACCATTAATCCAGTATTATTTGTAGGGTAATATAGTTTATTTTGTTAATGAGAATGACATTACTCATCTCAATACTCGCTCAATATGAACTTTAGATTTCAGGAAAGCAATTCCATATAAATTGTAACGCTCTTTTATATAATATCTCTGCTCCTATGTAGTACAAAGAACGAGACGCAAATTATTAATATTTCAAAAGAATTTATCATCTTTCCAGAAGCTAAAGACTACAAGGTGTACACGCTTATTCACATCACGCACGAAACTTTCATTGAGTTTGAAACATCTTTTACTTATAAAAAACATTTTTACTTATAAATCTGAGCGGAATAATGGGAAAAGTTGTAACAAGTATTCGGAATGTATTATATGCTATTAATATTCCAACAAGCCGACGAGGCGGCCAACTCTATAAAAGTTCAATGTAACGGGCTAGGTCCTGTGCACCTCATCATTTTCAAACCCCTTTGGCTTTATACCTTAACCTTTCGTTAGCAAAGTACCTTATACAAACCCTATATTATACCGTTCAAATTATTAAAATATTACATTGATATATATATATACCTCCAATTTATATTGAAAAATCATGTGTTGATCTGCAATTTAATTTGAATATTCACTATACTGAAAATAAATAACCATAATGAATCTACTCTCGGCCGTGATTGAAATCGATTTTTACTTTGTAAAGTTCCGTTCATCGTTAAAACGCCACTACCTAAACTAAATTATCTCATTAAGCTTTTGGAAAAGTGATAAAAGAATTCATAATCTATTTTAACAGCCGCATACTAATCCCTTCGAAGCTGGTGCTTCTGAAGTCAATTTTCGGTTGACATTTCTTTCAGAGAACAAAATGACGTACGTATGAGGCCGTAATTTCTCAAAAGGGGTGTAAGGTAGCACGTGAAGTTATAAGGGAGTCTCAGATACAGCACAATATGACATCCGCACACAGGCCGATAATGACGAAGAACTGGAACAGTGTTGACGAACTCGGCTCCTAACAATGAGGTCCTATCTACAAACATGTGCGGCAGATACGAAGCAATTTAACTTGCGCGTTATATACTATTCATAAGGGATTACGATAACGAATACTCACTTATTTATAATCCTCATCTATATGTACATATTTTATATAATTAAGTTAGTTTATATCATATATAATTGGATCTTGTAACGTAAGGATACGTTAGGCAAAAATAATATTATCGGGTCGTTTAAAATCTTGAGCGTAATTTAATTATCATTATTTTAGAGTAAAGTCATAATTTGTTTGAATTTTAATTCCACTTCAGTATAAGTATTGGTTTTTTAGCTCTGGCTGTGCAGTGTGCTCTGGCAGAAATTGTAGGAAATCCGAGTTAATCTGAAAGCCTTCACCTAGATAAACATCTTGAATTATTTTCAGGATATTATAGGATAAGCAACAATAATAAGAAGCTTACCAATTATGAGAAGGTAATTATGTAATTTGAGTTCAACAATTTCTAGATAATTAAAGTCTAGAATCTTCTTGAAATTTAATACCTTTTTATATTGATTAATGGTGCACTTGGCAATTAAGATAAACAATATGAAAATAATCTACTGACGATTATTATTTTAATTTTTAATTAAGAATTGATTTTTACTGGATTAAATTTTAGCTGCCAACAATACTTGTTTATGAAAATTTACAGTTACACTAATAGACATGAATATCTTTAAATAAATTTTGCTTCAATATCACGATCAAATGTTGTCTAAAAGGGCTTAATTTATTATTTGTGTTGGAAAGACATTTGCAAATAAAAGGAGAATTTTCCATTAAATCTCTTTGTTTGGAAATGGAAAGGGGTTAAAATATTTTAACTGAAGCATCATTGAACTGTATAAATAGTCTGCATTTAAACTTAAGCTGTTAATTGATTTCAAGATAAAACCATGAAGCATTATTCTTGTCGATGACGTATTGTTAACTCAACAACGCGTTCAGTCAAACGACGTGTTAAATTGTAAAATGTTAAAATTTTGAGTAAAATAAAGAGCTTTTTTAACGCAGTTTTTACTGGCTCATATATTGTTGTGTTGCGTTTTGTTTTTGCATACACGACAAAAAAGTAAAATATAATACATGTAAATATAAATGTGTAGATATTAATTTTTATATCGTTTATAAAATACCATGTACGATGTAAGTTAAGGTATAAGTTTAATAATTATATTGTTTATAATATTATATTGTTAAGGGCTGATTAAGGGAAATGTTTTCCTTAAAGACAGTTCAAGGAGTAAAATGAATATTGAGGTGGGTAGTTGAGAGATTCAAGAGTCGTTATACTTAGAACAGAAAATCGTGGGTTCAAATCCCACTTATCATTCTTTATATTTTTCCCCCTTTTAAAAATAAAGGTTATCTACCTACGACAAGATTACCTACACTAAGAGCTATTGAATAGAAAATAATAACCTTAAGAATATAAATGTTTTACAGAGGCGTTTTATTAAATAAACGCAAATCAAAAAGCTATCGAAATAGGGATTATATTTCTAAACATATTTATTTTATATAAGAGCGATAAGGATAATAAGTACTAGCAATGAAAATAGGCACGTCTTTCACAACCTTGCTCATGAATGACAATGCTTCATATACCTATATCAACGTATAACTTTATAAACTTGTTTTTATGCGCATTTAAAACGAAGTAGATATCTTAAATATATTCCTTTAACATTGTTATATAATGTACAAATACTAAAAATTCACGACATCACACGTTTGCGATAACATAACACCTGTCTATATTTGCTTTTGAGTAGCTCACGAAAGAAAACAATATTATTTTTATATTATAAAACCATAACTGGTAACGTTATTTTCAATCTTTTGCATTTAATTAAATAGGTACCTATTCATGAAATTTTACTAAAGTGAAGTGGACACAGTGGTACTGGTATACAGTTAATGCAATATTTTTTTTACTTACCGAAAACGAAAAATATATTGGTATAAAGAAACGGTGTTCTGCTCAAGCTGATCACCAAATTAACCGTAAAGAAGATCCATCATGAAAGTTGATTTGAAATTCCTATCCCACAAGACGGATCTTCGCTTCACATTTTGATCATACAAGTTTTCTCATTAGCTATCGACATTAATAGAAATCTTTCATCTAATCAATCTAGATGCTGCAAATCAAACATTCTCAGAACATTAATAACCTCTCTGATTACACTTGATATCGCTCATTATAAGTCTAAAGAGGTCTTTAACCTACATAACTGGGGTACGCAGATTACGGTTTAAATGTAATGACGATAAAATGATACTCGTTACTGTGGTTTAACTGACCTTGGTATTATTATAGCAGCTGTCATTGTTGGAATTACAGTATAAATAAAACATTAGTAAAGAATATTGTATTAAGATATTGATTTTACCTCGATTAATTGGTCCGTAACCTTAACTTATCGACCCAGTAGAGTGTACGTAGACTTCACTATTAAGACTTTTCCAAACAGTTTCTTTTCTTTTAAATTCACTCACGTAAAATATAAATCTAAACTTTATTTGAACATTAAAATTAACAGACAGACCGAGTTACAACTAATATTTTCTTTAGATTTATTTTTATACTTAATGTATTTTCAAGCAATTATGTAGAGAGCAAAATAAACTATTCAATGTCTTACCTACTAAGTCCTACGTTTTTAAACAGCTGAATTATTTATTATGGCTTATACTTCCATACAAGTTCTTTAACGTTTCTAATCGTATGTTTTGGTAGTTCAATGGTACATATTATGTATAGTGTAATTTGATGAGTTTAGTCTACATACGTCGGATACTGTAACAAGGCAGAGGAAATGCATGTTTAGCGGTGTTATCTGTTATGACGTAATATTTACTTACGAGCGGTCTAGAAAGGCCACCCGCGGGCATTTTCGTGTTTGTGTTGTAAAAGTATAAAGGTTTTGTGTATGTGTAACTGGCGGTAGAAAGGTACAACATTTTATTATTTGATTGAATGTTTATTGAGAAATTTGTATATTGGTGTTCCATACATAAGATGGTAAATATTTTTTTATGATTTTTTCCACCTAAAATGTATATCAATGCTAGGCTGATATGTTCCAAACATTAATATACCTGTCTAGTCCAATTTTTAAAGTAGACAAACTCGTAAAAATCGTAGCTATATTTTTTACTAGCTTCCGCCCACGACTTTGTACGTGCATCCCCGTTTTTCCCCGTTCCTGCAAGAATTTCGGGAAATCCTTTCTTAGCGGATGCCTACGTCCTAACATCTACCTGCATGCCAAATTTCAGCCCGATACGTCCAGTGGTTTGGGCTGTGCGTTGATAGATCACTATATCAGTCACCTTTGAGTTTTATATATATATATAGATTTATATGATTGAATGAAAACAATGAATTAATTTTGTTTAAATGTATAATAATTATAATATGTATTTCAGCAGCTGCAGTAAGACTTTAACTATCAATATGTTAACAAACTTTCTTTTGTCAGTACGTTTGAAGTACAAAAGAAAATGAAAATGGTTGAAATAGATCGTAAAAGCGTAGCACCGACAAAAAACATAAAAGAAACGCTAATGCCCGCTTTATGGGCGCGCCCTTTATGTCACTTTAGCTTAGATTAATATTTAAATTCTCTAATAATTTAATACCATTTCTCTGTATAGGGAATTAATTAAACTTTCCCTCGGATATAATTGTAACGTAAACCTTCTACTCGGAAATATATAACCCGCTCTACATTCTCATTTCTGTAATATATTTCTTCAGTACCTATATAAAACAAAAAAAAAAATCAACGTTCGTGCAACACTTATAAAACTGATTAGTATTAATTAGTAAATCAAAAGATAAAATCCAAACAAAACTCAAACAGAACGCTAAAATATTAGTTCCGATGATCTCTTTAATTATGGCGTAGACCTATCGTTTCATTTTAGTTTCACTATCGTTTAACACAAGCGTAGTACAAACACATTCAAGGCCAATCATACCATTCTTATGCTAATGGAGGTTTATACATTGTAGATTTATATTATATGGCTTGACATTTTCATTTCCTATTTAACATTCATATGCCGGTACATGTTGGTCTGAAAGCTCTTGTAGCGTAATTCAATTCGCTCGCATTTTATAGTTCAATAATAAAATGTGGTGACATTTTCCACGGCATATGCATGTTATAGGATTTCGGATGACAATCGCAAACACTGGATACCTGGCGAGGTAGAGCGCGCTTTGAACGTCGGCGCAATCATGACGGTTTCTGAAATCACAATCAAATCTATAAAGATCGTATTCGAGACGCAAATGTAAACAATGTGTCATAAATTTAGAATTTACATCATCGTCGTACTCAATTCATCATCAACCTAAGAAATACCTACTTCTTTAACAAGCTTGCATTACTAAAACTTTCTACGTCAAACACATCAATCTTTCTATTAAAACAAAATATACCAAATATGATTGAAACTCTACATTAGGGTACTAGGTAAGTACGGGTAATATCTACGCGATTGACAAGGCAACACCAGCGAAGGTGAAGGATGTGGGTCAGTACTCGGAACGTGGGGAACGGTGTTAGACAAATATTGAATTAACGTGAACAGAATAATTGGAGAGAAAGCCTAGAGCACGGTTCGAATAATCAAACATTGTTGAAATAACAAATTCACAGTGCTAAAACATTTATACTCCTTTTAACGCCTTGCTGATGGAATTTCATACACTCATTGCTTTTATAGCGCCGATATTTGAATGTGATTGTTAATTTAGAATTTGGATCAACATTAGAAATTCAACTAAATTTCCTTAATACTTTTACTTTACAAAAATTCTTTCACACGATAGGTTTAAAAGTATGCAAACGTATCTATTATTATTCTTAATATGTTAATTATGTATTTAAATGTCATATTTGTTTGCGACTTTCATTATCAACACAGCATCCATTAGCTCCCGCAATTCAAATAGCTATGGCGAGGGTTAGAGATCGGATACTTTCTCTCAATACACTGGTTCAACGTTTCATTTAAATTCTCCAAAAACGAACCTCGCAGAATTTACACACATGGTGAAAACGTGATGAAAATGTCATGTGACATCCACCAACCAGCCTTTGAATTTATGCATATATAGACCTGTGCGTGGCTATAGAAATTGATTGACACGAAAATCTGAGCTTGATTCGCGGTAGCCCGCCGCGTTGTTTGGAGTTTCAATAATAATTAATATTTACTGGTAACATTGCTTTTCTGACGGTGCATAAAGCCAAGACCGCATAAAAGCTGTCATTCTGAACATTGATTTCTATTCGAATGGTACCTGACTATTATTTATTCTGTGACGGTAGAAGTTAACAAACGTTTAAAAAATATTCGAATTAATAACCTTTAGTTTGTCAGGCTTCTGTAATCTGATAAACATAGAACCGTAGTTTGTTTTATCTATTATATTTAAGGAGGGCCTGGCACGTGTAGACTAGGAACTCTGTTTTGTATTATTTTCTCATTTATAACATAATTTAATACAATGGGTACTGGTTTATTTTCAAGTTTGACTTAAGAGGTTTTGAAATAACAAAGTAATTGACACACCCAAGTTTCATCCGCAAAGCTCATTATCATTAGAAAGACCGCTCTTAATTCGGTAAGTAAAAGCTAGAATTCCGAGAAATTTTAATTATGCTTCATAAGATGACTGTACACAAATGAGATACCAAATAATTAAAACGATCAAATCATATTATGAGATTCTGGCAAAAATTATCATGTAATTTATACGTCAGAATTAGAATAGTATATAAATATTTTAGATGAATGAAATAAAATATTTAAAGGCTAATTAAGCAAAGTGGGCATAATTTATTATAAGTTTGACATTCCGTGAATTAATCGTCTCAATAAAGAGGTCGCCCATTACAATAAATTCAAGGTCTGTTCTATTTAATTACTAAATACAGCATAATACTACAGAACAGGTATACACTGTACAGATAATATATTCAGGCGCTTTACATAATATAATAAAACGTAAATCATGTTATGCTCTATGCAAGGATTTCCTGGATTTAATAAATCAAATATAATTTAAGACGGTTGTTTAACGTAACAATAATTTAATTTAACATAACGTACTGCTATTTAATAAATTTATGTTGCAAATTGCTATACCCAGTAGCAGAAATCCATACTAATTATAAATGCGAAAGTAACTCTGTCTGTCTGTCTGTCTGTTACTCAATCACGCCTTAACTACTGAACCAATTGTCATGAAATTTGGTATGGAGATATTTTGATACCCGAGAAAGGACATAGGCATACTTAGACATACTTTTTATCCCGGGAAAATGACGAATGGAATGAAATCCCACGGGAGCGGGAACTATGTGGGTTTTTCTTTGACTGCGCGGGCGAAGCCGCGGGCGGAAACCTAGTATACTATAAATAAAGATTTATCAGAAAAAAATATTGCAAAGCATGATTAGAAACCATGTCGTTTATTTCAATGTTTTTTCTTTCGTTCTATTAAAGCTGCGTTGCAAGAATAATGACGATAGTGAAGACAGTAATAATGCATGGAGATCACCTGAAGCCTGTTACTATCTGGTTTATTTTAACGAAGCAGAGGCAAGGTATAGCAAAATATGATTCAGACAGGTTACAAGCGCTTGCCAGTTGGCTCTGGCAGCGTTCGGCGTGAAATCGAATTGGCTGAAATTCAGAGACGAAAATAAGTAGCTATCGTGTTCACGGAAAATCAAAACTCATATCTGGTTAAGTTAAACGAATTAGACGCCTTCCTAACACTGCCTTTTGGGATATAACTTAACAACGTTTAAGTGCAACTCAAAATTTATATGTGTTTTTTACTATTTCATATTAAAAAGTCTTGTAAGTACGTACCTATGTGAAGTATTTCTTAATGATTTCATATGTCATTTTATAATAGTACCATTTATAAAATCGTTTAGAAGCTTTTTGTTTGGCATAGTGGCGTTTGACATTTTTTGCTAAAGTAGATGATTGACCTTTGACGGTTACCTTTTCAACCGACGGGTTTAAAGGAATATTTCTTATATTAATTCAATAAAGGTGCGGCTTATTATAAATTGGCATTTCCTATGTCATAAAAATACATGACTAATCTGTTAGATATAACAAATTCATTGTATTTTATTCATATGCCTTATTGTATTTTGCTTATATATCTTCTTTGAAAGGTAAAGTTAATTTCCATTTGAAAAACGTCTACATACTAGCCTTTATAGATTTTTAAATGTGTCAGGGAGCGGTGTCACACATGAACGACGCGAGCGCAACAAATAGAGCCCAGATCCTGTGCCGCGTGTGAATCAACCGCGCCCACCGCTTACAATCACGGCATTTTATTTATATCCTATATTCTATAAAAATCTACGTCCCACAGGCTATAAACACTCGTAAGGCGAAGGGACAGAGACCACTGTCGTTTAAACACCCTTTATTTTGGGGTCATTTTTCGCGTTGCAGTGTTGCTGTAAATGACAGAACGAGGAAGCTCGTGATATAATACTACGCTCGCAGGTCAATGATAAAATTTATAGTATGCTGGAATAAATTGCCAATGTTCTCGAAACTTGAAACCGATGGGTTTCAGTTGTAGATATCTGAATTGAAGTAGGTTGTTTGAGCTAAGTTGGTATATTTGATTTTGTGTCCGCGATTTATTGAAAATCCACAGTTGTTGGTTGGCCTGTTCATAATGAAATACCGCGGAGAGAATACTATTGCAGAAAGTGTATTGATCGGATATAACACACGAATACAAACAATTTAGAAGACAACAATTATTTTATAAAGAGCTTGAGAACGTACAATTTTAATTAGAAAAATTACAAAAATACTCCAAGAGTAGTTTACCTATATGAATATAAAATAATAACTACTAGATTGTTGTCATTCAAGGTCTTCATTGCATTCCAGATACGATGATTAATAGCCGTGTGACGAGACTACAAAATTAATTCATTGATTTCATAGATCTAATCAAGTCTAATGTCATTTAAGTTCAATTTAGATCAATGAAAGACTATAAGGAAGTCTATTCACCTTTATAGAGTACTTTTATTTCATATTCGAATCATGGTGCGGCATAAATGGGATGCTCTTTAGTAGCCCTACAGTTTGACAGGTAATAATGTACCTACATATATCATATATGCATGTACCGTGCACTTTATTCAGTAATACATAAAGGTCCTATTGAATGTATATGCCCAGACTAATAATATTAGTGTCGTGTTGAGAATTGCATTAGAGAGTTGTCGAAGCACATTGCGTTGTTCACATAAAAACACATCGTGACAGAAGATTGTGCTCTTTTATAGGAAATATAAGGCTACTTTAATGCTCTGATGCATGAAACGACACGAATATGAAATCAAGATAATACTATTGCAATGGCATTTCTTTGCTATTGTATTATACTAAGACAAAAAAAGCATTCATATTTCTCTCTGATTAATTCTGAAAGCTTATGTCGGTAATTATTGTAGCGAATATGTTTTATAGATAGTATGTTTGATAATTAAAAAAAACAATTGGGTATTTCTTTCTGTTATATAGATATAAATGTATTTTAACTAAGTACTTATTCATTATATTAAACCAGCCGAAAACTTTATCTGATGAGAAAGACTGTTTAACATCCATAGTCCATACCTTTAATTGAATGTGAATATAAAATAGGTACTAATATTTCTTTAATATTTACTATATAGTTAACCCATAAACATTATATAATTTCATGAACTGTTGGCTAATCTGTAATGTGATTGGTCAGCGTGGCCGAAAACATCTATCATTTAACATAGATCGATAAATAAAGTTTCATATAACCTTTATAAATTATAACCTAGATAAGTTATTAAAATTAATACTTTGACCTAGTGATAAAGTTGTAAACATTGAACTTTTTCATGGGAGCTAAATGCTAATCCATAGATAAGTATTAAATTTGTAATCTTTGTGTAGCCGTCACAACTCTGGATATCTCTACATCGATTTACAAAAATAAGTAGGTAAGTAAGTAGATATTATAAAAATAAGGAAAGGATAGATAAATATTTAATATAAAAACAAATGAATGTTATTAAATGTAAATCGGAAAAAATATTTATAAAAAGGAGTCTCATATTTCCGAAGCTATCATACGAGTAATTGCCAATTACGCTACGAGCCCCAGTTAATATTTTCAATCCTTCCTTCACATTTTATTGAACTGAAGTAATCTAGCGGATAGTATTATAGAAAGATATTATATTATACTACATATTTGTGTCTCAATATTAAAAGCCAAGAATGAAATGTCACGGATTTCGTTCATCTTTTCAATTTAAAACTGTTAATACGTTTCATCCGTGTCGTTATAAAAGGAGTATTTTTGCAAGCGACGTTACAGAAAACTAGGACGCGTTGTAATCTTATTTGTAGAAGCCTTTGCCCCTATAATTTAAACAGGAAGCTGTCTGTTACGTACGTAATACAAAAATATTGGAGCATCGATGCATTTTATTACATTACAATACTTTATATATAGCCCATAAAGAGAATAGAGATTTTACAGGGACGATTTACGTATAAACAAATAGCATTTGTAATCGGCTTCAGATATTTAGTAATATAATATTCATTTAGGCAATAATATAACTATTAAGTACATTTTAAAGCGTTCACGAGTAATTTATACACAAATTTAGTAAATTGACTTTATATAATTTGGGGCTAATAAACGCGCTGATGCGTCATGCAGTTACGAGCATTAATTTTACAAATGAACTTACTCGTTCACCAGGGAACTAGCACTATTTGTCTGATTGAATAATTGGTAATAAACTAGTCTCTATCGTACGTATTTTGTGTACGATTGTGTTGTTGTTGGGATTTTTAAATGACCTTTATGTGTGTTAGAATAGTATCCACTGATCCGAGATAATAATAAGTATGATGGTAATATTATCATATTTCATAAAGTCAGTCACTTTTCAGGAACATTTAATGAAAATCATTGCCAAAATTATTATTGCTATGGTAAAAAGAAACGACTTAAATCAAAAAAATGAAATTGAACAAAGTTCTTAAAGAACCGATTACCTAAATTTGTTTATGTAGAGATAATGGATTCGGTGTTGCCTACATATCAGATCCGGTCATTTTTACTAATTTCGCCTTGACCTAACTACGGTAAAATAAATGGATCATAGTTCACACCCACCTTAAGTAATTATGACACCTACAGAATACATTTAGAGGTACTTACATATCATAAGATTTATCTCATAGTCGTGTTTTCTACCAAACATAAAATGTTCCCACATTTATAAGATATTTTCATGTTAAAGTCTATTTGTATTGAATACTTGTTGACATCGTAGTGTTTAAAAATAACTGGCCAGATTTTTTTTAATATCATAAAATTTATTTTTAACATGTTTTTGTTTTTCATATTAATTATATATATAGGTATATTTTTTAGGACTCTACATTAATATTAAAGTTATAGAATGTAACATTGATAGTGGAACGTAATACAAACACTACATTAACTATTACATTTTATCAAATTCCCATTTTCCATTAAGCATATCGTAATAAATAGAAATGTCGTTAGTTGTACAGTTTTCCTAAAAAAAACAAGGTAGCGTTGATAAATAATCTAAGCCTTGACATCGCAACCTTGACGTTATTAAGAGTTCCTATAACATGACTAACAAATTTTGGAAAAAAGTGTTTTATTTAAATAAAAATATTATGTACTTACGTTATCAAAAAAATCCTTAGATTTGGTAAATCACAAATACCACAGATCGAAAACTATACAGCTACCATTGGTTCGATTAAGTTATCCATAACGTCAGCGAACTTATTACAGCAAACGATGACATATCTACTGGGCTACTATTTAATACGTGTCTACGAATAATAGGAAAAACAGGCGAGGAAAATCGCGGAAAATACGAGGACAGAGCGCGTACGTGTGTTGCATCCGACGGTCACAGCCAGACTGATGAGCCAACATTTTACATTGATAACGCTATATGACGCGATATCGTTTGTAGGAAACTGTAAAACAATGAAAACACTACCTAACTATCTACCTTCCGACCCAGGTATATACACGCTATATGAAATTCACGGGGATTGATACCAGATATAACTAAAAGGAACGTTATTCACATAATCCTTGTGCCTTCACAATTTCGTTGATAAGCAGCACCGTTTGATAGCTATTGATAAGATACTTCAATTAAATCAGAGTATTTTCAAGTGCTCGATTGAATAAACGTGGTTCAATTATTTAATAATTATATAATTCCTCTCACCTGCATTTGCATCGTGTAATAATAATGTGTCTCTAAAAAACAAACAGTATAGAAACTTTATTTTTTTGATTCATTATTAGATCTCAATAAATTTTATGCTACGGAATGGAATAAGCCCTAGAGCTTTTCTATTTTATGGGTCGCCCTTAAATTCGCACGTCGTTGGTAGACAGGAAGGGCCAAAAATAAACTGGAACGAAATAACTCGAAATAAAACCCAGTCTACTACTGGTTCATATTATGCAGCGTATAGGAGATTTTTATACGTTTTATTCAAGTTTTGACTGATTTAAAGGGAAATATAACATTGTAATATTGTGTTATATTGGTTTGTTACTACATAATTAGATATATTAATATGCTCTCTTAGGAGATAGAGATATTTAGTTTGCTATATTTATTATATCTGTAATAATCGAATATTTATTTGATTAGAAAAAAATATGTTAATCCCTGTTTAGTTTTAAGCAGGCAGATAAATAATAAAAATGTTCTTTCGTATTCTAAATATGAAGGTATTTTTTTGTATAACATTGCCCTGAAAATATTAGAGCTTCAAATAAAACACTTCAAAGTCATCTTCTGATTAACAATACAGCAAGGAAAACATTTTATTTTTAGTAGAGCTTGTAACATTCAACCGTAAAAAGTTTTTTTTTCATTATCTGAGAATAATTGAATTAGAGGATTAGGTATATGTAATAAATAAAAAAGCATTAATTTCCTATTTCTATGTCATTTTGTTTACCCTCATAATGTAATGTTTTAGTATAAAAAAAAAAATTCGTTACTTAGCAACTAAAACGCGAACTACCGTTGCAAAAGTTTTCTGTGTAGAAATTCTTGATATCATTAGCTTGAACTTGTTAATTTATGTTGAAATTAAAGTTTTAACTAACGTAATTTTTATAGTTTTTAAAATAGTGTACCTAGTTCCTACTAGTTTTAGGTAAGTATGTTGTATCAACTATCAAGAAACAAGTAAGTAGGTATATAATGCGTTTTTCCGACCATGTATTGTTACTTATATTCTTTTTAATTCACACATATAGTTAAAAATCAATTAAGTCTAGTTAATGTACTAAAATATTTTAGTATTTAAAGATTTATTATAGTTTATGAGTAAGGCGCATACCTACCTATTCGAGAAACATATTGCAAGAATCTAAATCTGTTACGCTTTTACATGTACATTTATATTGGTCACGGGTATTATTATATGTATACAAAATGCAATAATTATGTTGTCGTAGGTGAGAGCCAACGCATATTAAAGTAACACGATTATCAGCAGGCACCCGCAAGCGTTATATTATATTCACGTGTCTGAATATCGTTATAGTTTCATACTAAATATAATTATACATAAATATTACATGCCCCGATTAATAATTATAAAACACTAGCTTACCGGCCGCGGCTTCGCCCGCTTTCTCTAAAACGATTTGATATTTAAACTATCCTATCTCTCAAGTTGGATCGAACTGCACATGGTGTGCGAATTTTATTATAATCGGTTAAGTGGTTTAGGAGTCCATTGAGGACAAACATTGTGACACGAGATTTATATATATTATTAATAATTAATAATATTAATATTATGGCAGTTGATTTTGACGAATATATTAATAATAATATTTAACATGAGTATTTAAATGTTTTCACAAACTGTAGGTAATATTAAAGGAGAGTAACGCGTATTATTTTTATTCTGGACAGAAAATATTTTCAGGCATCATTTCTACATAGAAATACATTTTTGTATTAATATTTGACATATTATATTGAATCGAATTATCTATATGATAGTTTTCATTTTACTGACTAACATAGAGCCATATAAAATTATAATATAATTATTCAGTAGAGCTTAAATCGTACAAAACAATATGATCATACTGTTGAAAACAGCAGATCCTGCACTTGAAATTGTAGTGGATTATAGCATAAACCTAGATAGTTTACTGAATTTTACAAGTGGAAATATTAATAGGCTTATGCTGAATTCTCTGAAAATACTAGCTGACCCGGCAAACTTCGTTCTGTCTTACTATACTATTATCATTTAAGGTCATGAAAAACAGATTTTTATCGATGTCAAGGCCTATCCTATTTGCACACCAAATTTCATGAGAATGGGTCGAGCCGTTTCGGAGGAATTTAATTAAAAACGCCGTGATACGGGAATTTTATAAATCAGATATTGTTCTCCTACCTATATAATTTTATATTATAGGTACATATAGGTTTATTATAAATGTATAAAGCATTACCTACAAAGACTTTTACTACCTGTATCTTTACGATAGTTTAAAACAGCCTTCAGATAATTCATTGTAAAGCGGGATTTATAAGGAAATGAGATATTAACCTCGATTTAGTGTGATGGCGCTAGCGTTAGTTATTACGGTCCCATAAGATCGTAGATGCCCGTTTATTGTTCGTATCATATCTCATTCTGGCACTTGGTAAGGGTTAACGATTAGATTTGTTATTGTAAAAGCACTATTTAATACGAAGGCAGGCGTCCAGGGCGCGTTGGGCCTGTTATTAATTTAGCCGCGGCTCTAATTAATCTTAGCTGTTGTGGATTCACAGTTACCCACGTTTGGATGAGTTTTGACTTTACGAGTTTATACATTAGATGTACACTTTGTGTTTCGGTTTATTTGAGATTATTTATTAAGGTATTTTGATATAATTCATGCTGAAAAATATATTTTTAACGTAAATTAATCATTTAAAATTTTATATTTATTACTTACAATAATATTTTTAAAATATGATCTGTCACCCTCTATATTTTTTTAACAGACTGTTCGTATTTTTTTAAATTAAAACTATACTGTCATTATAAAAGAATACCAATAATAACAACTTATAAAATTAATCGACTTATAAGGAGGAAGATGGACGCTCACGACATCTAACGATGATCTATAAAACTTCTTGAAGTACGTCTCATTCACAACAGATGGCGTTGATTCTAAAAAAATCATAATAATGCATGATAATGTTTCAAATAAATGAACAATGTCAAATTTATAGCAATTTATGTTATCCTAAACTAAGCTTGGCTATTAATTGAAATATTTCTGTGCATTACTGAATTATACACGAGGTAATTAAAATCATTAGACCGTCAAATTAATTATGAATTGATATTATGATGATATTCAGTTCTAGCATAGATATTATGATATTGCATTATATTCGTATATTGTCATTATCGGACTTCTAACTTTAAGTTTTTATAATGTATAGAACAACTATATAGAATAGAAAAAAATTCCATCATTATCAATTTGAACTTTCGTCTTTGCCGTACCGAGGCACGATTTTTTTTAAATGCAGTGTACATTTATAAAAGAGAACATTGTTTAATAACGCATACAGACTCTTTATGAAACTGCCCAGGTACTGTAGTGCATCTGGCATATTTTTTGAGACGGGGGTCTCGGATTTCAGGGCTATATTGCGAATTGCGATCTCGAATCGCAAGTTTTTGGGATAGAATGAGACGCTCCAGTAATGGTATTCTGGTGGCTGTCTGTAACTATTTTGACAATCCTTTACTTCTTTACTGGTGCAATGTTCATGCATCACAATATTATGTTAATAGATCTATGTAGTCAAGGGAATATGAATGATGCTCTAATTGTTTTTAATTTTTATCTTAATCTTGTATACTTTCATTATATTATTGTAACTACCATATGGGAACACATGTCCTGAAATAAAACAATTTTATTTATTTTATAAACCCTGTGATATTATTACCTAAAGCCATTCAATTTAAAAATTAACTTCAGCCTAAATATATCGTATTTATTTTAGTGCCATCATGTACGTGTCTAAGTTATTTTTAATAAAACGGGCACAGGGCTGAAGTTATATTTTTACTAAACAAAAGCCCAATCTTGGCCAAGAGCTAATCTAAATATATCTTAACTAGCTGGAGCCCGCGACTTTAATCGTGTACCTACCTAGTTCCCGGGTAAGAATAACCTATGCTAATCCAGACAACTATCTCCGAACTGTGCAGTTGCTTCGTGTAAAAGAGCAACAAACATACATAATCAAAATTTCCTTTACGGTTACATATCCTTGATGTATTTAAATTTTTATATTTGCAATAAAATAAATGCTACTTAGAGAGTAAGGTATAATAAACCACATAATAAACAGATTTTGTAGAAATCATAGTTCACTCACATTTAGCCAATTCAATTTAACATCGATATAATTATATGATATATCGCACAATACCGTAATCAGAACATAATTACATATTCCGGGCTATTGAGAAATTCCATTGAATAAAACAGGCCCAATCGAATGAGAATATGCTTCCTTATCGAATGTTGATCCTTAGAGATATAAGGAAAGCTATAAGTATATAAAAGCAATAGGGATAAATCAATTATCTGAATTAATAAATTGGCCATTATAATATTGAGAAAGAGTCGTTACTTTTTTCATAAAGCGATATCGCTGTCGGTCTGATTAATTAAAAAATAATTTGGTAGCAAACAAACAACAGAATATTTCGATAGTTTCGTAATTCTTTGCCAATATTCAGATTCTCTCAAATCGCAGGAACGTTTTGTCGTAGCCGCCAAATAACAGCCAATAAACGCAATAAAAGTGTTTGTTCATCTGCGTCAATAAACATCACCAATGCTTTACATCCGTCATGAAATTGTTTCCTGTATGCCTAACCTTTACTCATTAGGGACTTTGTATCCAATAATTTAGCATTGCTTTTCCCAGACGGGGTTTCTATATATTCATTTGAAATAAAAATAATTGATATTGCGACTCATTAATTATAATTTAACCTAATGGCATAATATATAAATTGTATATTTTAGTTTAATTGACTTTGACCCCGTATACTAGATACGTATATTATGCTGGCACCTTCATCTCGAGTTAAAGATGATTAATTAGTCTTTCTTTGTTGATTTAGTAAAACATTAAGCTTAAAGTTAAGGTTCTTACTCTACTCTATTGTACTCTTTAGCTTTCATAGAATTTATATTTCGTGATTTAGTATAGACAAAATAAATGCAGTCGCTTCAAGTGCAACAAAATGTGTAAATGTGGTCTCAAGGTTGTACCGAATTTTAACCATATAAAAATCATACAAATCCGTCTATTAGCATAACCCATACTAACGGATGCAACACAAAAATGCAAACTCGTATTTTAAATAAACTATGAAAACCGAGACCGCGTTTACCACGACGAATAAGCGTGACCATACATAACGACAGACAACAAAAGTGTTCATGAAAAATGATCTATTACAAATTATTTTTAACGTTGACGTAAAACAAATCAGCTTGCCAATACCCCATAATTATTTGTTGCAACTGACTACCATCTTTACGGCTGAATGAAGCGCCAAGTATAAGTAAGATACTAGTCATTGCCAGAAAATGGAACATCTTAGTCTATAGTTATTTTTAGTTGTATCAATGGTTACGAAAAGCAGCGTAATCGATTCCAAATACACTCCATTATCAGGTGAACTTTCTTTAAATCTTATATATAAAAATGAATCCTAAAATGTGTTGGTAAGCGCATAACTTGAGAACAGCTGAACCGATTTTGTTAATTCTTTTTTTATAATATTCCTTGAAGTTCGAGGATGGTTCTTATGTAGAGAAAGCGTAAATATGTACCACGGGCGAAGCCGGGGCGGACCGCTAGTTATTCATATAAGAAGTCTTATATAAATTGCACATCACAAGTTCTAAATAAATTTATTGGTTGTCAAATAAATGTTAAATACTAAATAAATAAAAAAACACTGAAGTGTAATAAAAAAATGTACCTACAAACAATGCACAATTTAATGAAAATACGCCAGCCGGCGGAAGCATTATCATCAATATAGGTAGGTAATGATAATGAAATGAAACATGAAAATTGTTTTTTGAATGCTTAAAATAACTATGACATAAAAATTCCAACCAATACTTTCATTACGTTTTTAAAACTTTCCTTTGTAATCCAAATAAATCTAATAATTGTTTATCACTGTTTATATTTCAATCACATTATTCTGAAATAGAATTTTTTTATTAAAAGGAATATGAAAAGCAATTTCATGTAAACATTTCAGATATATTATTATATCACATAGTTATATATTTGGTTATTTTCGTCTAGTACCTAATTGAAATTCCATAATGCCGCGGGCTATCAGAGGGGCTTAGATTAATAATTTAGAGTGAACACTACGTCCGAACTCCGATCTCATCAATATCATCATTATGTCACTTCATCACGACCGAATTTAATTGGAATTTATGTCTATATTACGAGATAAATATGTGGAGAATTATCAAAGAAATCCATATTTTTATTTGAGTAAACACTCAATTTAACACTATTATAATTAAATGATTTTAATATTTGTATGCAAGCTGCTATTTATATTTTTATGTTTTCGAAAACATGTAGGAGTAAAATTATGACATAAAATGCAAACTTTGTGCACGAAATGTAAATATGTATTTACGGTCGAGTCACCAAGGGCCATTTAGAACGAATATAGATGATCCAAATATTTTCACGGGCATCGCTCTTTATCTTGTACGATTTCAGTTGAAAATTTGGCAGCAGAGCGTTGTAGTATTTAATTTTTTATCTGATATCATTCTCAGTGATAACTTACACGGCGATAAATAAGTATGAAGCAACAAATGTGGATTTTGTACGTCAATAATGACTCTGTTTGCGCAGCGAGTTCGTCAATACGATGATAACACAGTTATCTAGCAAATGCTAATTTCCATTTGCAAACAAATGTCTATCGCATTTCGCACATCTATTATTACCATTTACAGTATGTAATGCAATATGCGCGCCAATACCGTTGCACTCCATTCAATAATTCACGGAATCGCAAGCTTAGAAAGTAACGTACCTAATTATAATATTAATTAATTATTTCTGTAAGTATTTATTTTTCATTTGAATGAAAAAGTATTACCGCTTATATTCATGTTAGCTAGACAAATTTATTAACATGTTTACGTTTTTACTTTAAATGTGATTTTGAATTGAGATTTTTATTTAAAAAAATATTGCTGAATCATAATTATGTTCTATGTACAAGATGGTTGTTATAATTATTTAAAGGATTGGTTTTAAGCATAAATATAACTATATAGTATTAAGATATGACAATATGACATCTATATGTTTGCACACTATAATAATATATGATACAGGTTAAAATGACTGAAAGACGTAGATCTGACGGAATCTGACGGAAAGATGTAGATCTTTAATATCTATTAAAGCTTATATTTACAATTGGTAAAAAATAACATATAAATTGTGAAATATACAATTCAGTATAGCTTACCTGTTTCATTATATATTTGCATTAGGAGTATTCTTCTATTCGTATAACTTAAATACTATCACAATAACAACCATGCCAGCTAAAACATGCTAATCAAAAATATAATTAGTAATCGAGTATCTACTATAAATATAAAAGGTTCTACGTGTCACTTTTAACGAAATAGTCTCATGATGAATTTAGTTATTGTTAATAGTAAAATTATCACTGCACACATAATCACACCATGCGATGATGCTTCATCATTATCCGACTCACCAGGACTGCTACTTTTATCATTTTTATCTTTCACTGTAAAGTTCACAAAGTCCTGCAAATGATTAGGAAGTTTTTTCACGTCTTTTTCTTCACCCGAATCAATCACTTTAATTTTGTGTTCAATCACTTTTGGTTCTCTATATGTATTTTTATCACTGTCCCTTTCATCCTCTGTTTCAGGATCTTTAAAACCAAGTTTATTCCATCTTTCCTTAGCTCTATCGATAAACTCTTTTTCAATGCGATTATTTACTTTATGTTCAAAATATTTCAGTTCAGACTCACTTTTGGAGTATGTGCTATTATTCAGAGCATGTGGCGGTTTAGTAATTTTGATAATTTTTTGTTGTTTCCGTTGCTCTCTCTCAGCCATTTGATTTACATATTCGGAATACATTTTGTTTCTTACTAATTCTTCTTCACTTTTACTAAAAGCAGACGATAATTTTCCGCTTTCCATTTTCGGAGTAGATTTTGATATGAACGTATTATCATAAAGCTGTCTACTATTGTGTGTGTTTGAATTAAGCCAAGATTTATCATGAGCTTCTTCATCTAATATCATCGGTGCTCTAGGACCTCTTCTTTGAGGTGGTTTAACACGATCATTTTCTAATCTATAGATTTCAGCTTCGACTTCTTTCTCCTTTCTGAGTATATATTCCATTTGTTGGTCACATAAATCTTTAGGTAAGGATGGTCGCCGCGGATAAAATTCATCTCTCGCTTCTTTGTAAATATCATTATAATGTCGGTGCATATTTTGAATAGAAGAGATATCATCTTCTATCTCTTTACTTAAATTTCCTGTTGAGTAGTGGAAATATTTATTCTCATTTTTAACAGATTTAAGTGAACTTTCTATAAAGTTAGATGACTGATTGCATTCATAAAATGATGATGAAAATTTTTTTGGTTTAGGGGGTGGTATAGGTTTGAATGAATTAGAATGATCATACTTAAACGGTCTTTTAGATTCGTCGTCGCTTCTGGTGAAGGTATCATTCACATCTTTTACATTTATTTTAGACAAAGATGATAGTTTGTTTATACCACCGTTCCACACTTTATTGTTACTTGTAATATTTTCCTTTGAGTCAGTCATTGATGATGGACGTAATAATGCTAAAAGACGACTTCCAGTCTGCGATTTAAATGGAACATTAATAATATCTTTGCTATCTTTGTCTTTATCACGTAAATCTACGGAAATCTTGTGTTCATTATTTATGTGTTCTGTTTGTTCTTTTTCTGAAAACGTGTTTGTTTTTTCCATCAACATTTTTTGAGATGGTGATAAGCAAACGCGAGATGGTATAGAAACTGATTTTGTATTAGTTTGAGATTCATCATGACTAATTCTTAAAGATGAATTTCGAGGTTGCACCGGTGGAGGAACTGCTTTGATTTTTGACTCTGTTACAGAAGTTTTTGGAGATGGCTTTTTATGTAATTCATTTTTATTGCTAACTTTGTCTGTTGACTCCCGAAATTTATTGGCTTCCAATGTAATATCACTCATTTTTTGCAAACGTTCTGATACATTCGCCAATTCTTCCAATATTTGTTCACCATAAGGTAATTTACATATTGTTCCTAAGCATAAATCTCGCAAAGATGGCGTTTTTAAGTCTGTGGCTTGTGCTTCATCTTTACCCTTCATAGAATTATCTTTGATAGTTTCAATGACGTCTTTAACGTGACTTTCTATTTCTTCTAAATGTTTAAATTCATTGTTTGTTGTGCTGAACTCATCAGATTCATTGCCTGGAATATCGTTGAGAGAAGAACATTTTGGGTTATATTTCGCAGTGCATTGAGAAGAACCTACACTACTAGATGAATCCTGACGAACTAGTGGCTCATTTGAGTTATCATTGACACTTTCTGAATCGGAAATAACTTCTTTTATTAAATTATTTATTGCATCATTTAATTCACATTTTAAAACTTTTATTTCAAGATCAGATCTATTGTTTTCTTTAAAATCATTATTTACATGTGAGTTATCTTCATGGTTTTGATTTTTAAAAACTAGCGCATTAGGTTCTTCTTGCTGTTCATAATTATCAATTTCTTTAACATATAAATCGGTGTTTAAAACATCCGTAGATAAAACAACTATCTCGTGGCCGTCTATTTCATTTAAAGAATTATCTTGCTTTGTTTCTATAATGTTATTTCTAGAGTCATTTTTAATTTCATGGACGCTATTATCAGACAATATCATTTTCTCAACTTCATTAGAGTTTTCAGATTTTGACCTAAAATTATTTTTAAGAAACGTATCTGTATCTGTTACTTCAATAGTTGGAGTTATTATTCGAACGGATACGTCGCTTTCTTCGTTATTTTCATCAATATCATTAATATCATATGCAGAACTAGTACTACTGGATGAGTCCGTTAAATAAACAATTTCTGCTCCGGTCACTGATTCTAACTGTTTTGTGGACCAAGCCCCTCTTGCTTCAGAAATTTCAGGATCTTTAATTTGAGCGCCTACACGTATACACTCTTGCGGTATAAGATTTGTAAATATTTTAGTGCCTTTATTTGTGCTAAATTTACTTTTACTATCAGACGTTATTTTGAAAACATCGTCATCTAACTCGTCCGTGTCACTTTTATTTTCGTTTAAATATGAATGACGGCGTGATGTAGCTGATGATTCTCCACTAACTTCTTCATCAATGACATGTAATGATCTGGGTGGCCCAAGTCTAGGAATAAAATTATCCTCAGCGAATCCTTTTTTTCTTAAGCGTTGTTTAATTTCACGTTCAACCATTTGTTCTATTTCAGCTTTAATTTCCAAACAACTGGGATCTATGCCTTGATTAGATGATAAATCCAAACTTTGCAGATATTTGCGTAAGCATCTTTCTTCCTCAGGGCTCATAGACTTAGTTAGTTCACATTGTGCTACATTAAGGGGTATCGTTGTAATAGATAATGCTCCAGGTACAGTATCTTCTTGT
This sequence comes from Colias croceus, assembly GCF_905220415.1. NCBI lineage: Eukaryota > Metazoa > Arthropoda > Insecta > Lepidoptera > Pieridae > Colias > Colias croceus. The sequence goes on from NC_059543.1 coordinate 9,327,343, forward strand.
TTTAAGGATTTTAACTCTTCCAGGTCGGCAGTATTTTCCCATTCAATATTAGGCTCCACTTCAGCAACTAAAACATTACTAGCGTCAACAATGACTAAGTTACTATCGGCTTCACACTTTTCTCCGTCATCTGAAATTTCTACTATAGTAGGTTGATCGTCATTATCAACACTTTTACTTTTTACGTTATTTTTTAATTTAGATTTTACTTTAATTGTCTTTTCAGGAGATTCTACTTTATATTTTTCAGTTATTTTTATTGTTTCTTCCGTAGCTTCACTTTTTTGAGTATTTAAATCATCAGTATCATGTTTTATTTCTTTTGTATCGGAAACAAGCAAGCCTGATAACAATTTCTGTGTTTTATCATCACCAATATTTTCTTCAGTTGCCTCCGAGCATTTATTTGAGGTTATTTCTTCTGTTTTTGCGCTAACATCACTCTGACTTGCAATCGGTGGACTCAATGAAATATCTTCAACTTTCTCCGTAGAAGAAACAATTTGTATATTACTGTTAGATTGATTTTGATTTTTATTTCTTCTCTTATTTCTATTATTCTTACGTCTCTTCGGTTTATCCGGCATCTTAATGTGAAATAAACACTTGCACTTTTATCACTGATAAGCAAAGGGCAGTAAACAACGCACACACACGAGCACTGAATCGTTTTGTAAATAGTTCGCGACACCGGGCACTACCACTGTGACTAAATTGACGCTATGAATGGTATAATACGACGTTGAGCGTTTGCGTTTCTTTTTTACAATAACACTGTCGAGATAAAAGATACACTTCGTATATGGATCGTATGAATTTTATGATTTGCGAGCGATAGCAAAGCGCGGCAGTCGTACGCCCGTTCGGCGATTTACTAATAATTATAAATGGGTTGAAGTGCGCAGGCGCAGACTTATTTTTATGCCGTGTACACTGCGCGCGCGGCGATCGGCCACGAGGGAAGACTGTTCGGGCCGCCGGCTGTTCTGTACTACCTAACCAATGTATTATCAGCAGACATGATTTAAATTATTACTAATTAAAATTGCAAAAGCGTTCCTTGCCCTTTTCGGGTGTACATAACGGAGAAAAACTAACAAACAATAGGCTATTTGAATTATATTAGGTTTGGACGGAAGTCACTTGGGTTTGTTGTATGTTGTTTTCACGTTCATTTAATGTTCTATCAATTTCAAACAGAAGGATGTAAAATATGTAAAGTATGTATTTTTTTTTCTATTACTTAATTTATGCTCTATATAATATTCAAATATGTAAAAAATATATTTACTATTAGCTGACCCTTGCACATTGCAAAAAGGTGTAGTTTCGCACAAAACAGTCGTAACTAAACGAGTTTAAAATTCGTTGTACAAGCTCTAATTACAAAAAGTATAATACTTACGTAAATTTGAATTAAAACCTTATCAGATAAAACGTATTTTCCTATCTATTTTATCAATAATGCAGTTGTATGATTAAATATAAGCATTGAAACATTATATAAAAAATAAGATAAGGAAATGTGTGATTACAATTATTTCGTTACGCGTGGGCTAAAAGTGGAACAACTGGCTCCTATATCTAGACTTACAGGTCATCTAGACTGATTGAACACTTCCAGTGTCCTATGCATGTATTGTTATATATGCATTGAACTCCTGCAATTTGCATTCAGTCACAAATGCCATACAACGTTAACAACATTGGTTTGGTTATCTACTAATTTACAAAGACTATATTGTGTGGATCTGAGTAGTTTAGTTTTAGTATGATTCTGCATTTTCATCTGCGAATTCGTATACTTACTAAACAACATAAACAATACACAAACAACCAAAAAGGATTTAAATTAGCGAACGAACTAAATGCTGTCTTGAATACAAAATTCCCAAGAACAATGTTTCTTTCACAAATAAACGTAATAAACACTTGTTCTTACTATATTAACACTTAATACATAAAACTAGGTATTGTATTATTTTAAACCTATTTTACCGTACTGTATATTTAGATTACAAAAGATAAAAATAACAGTTTGTATCGATGTTGCTTTTAGATGTATCGTGTGGATTCACATTAATGAACGAATATAGGTCAAGACTTGGTAAAAGGTTTTAAATATAAAACCATTACATTAGCTGCGGCATGTTATTCTATTATACTAATAATTGTTATTATTCAATGCAAAAAATAGAAGACCATTTCTTCTTTTATGACCTGAATTATATAAATAATATCGGAAAATGCTGTCCTTGCAAAGTTTTCATTTCTACACAAACATTTATCAAAGTTATATTTATATTTCTGGCATTGGTTTTGGGGTCAGCTTCAAACAAAAAGATACGTTTATTTTTTCTAGTACTTTTCTTGTTCAAGCCAACTTTTCAGTTTGTATTGTAGATCGCTTTGTTACCCACCCAGAAGGATTTACTCATCTTAACTATAGGTACCTACTACTCTACAGCTACGGTCTTATACAAAATAATTAATCGCATTTATAAGTGATTTTAAAACATGTAATCAAAACTTTCATATCCAGTGAGTCAACGTTAATAATACACTGAAAATCACAGCAATGCGTTTTACAGGAGCACAAATGTAATAAATCAAGCTCGGAGGGGTGACCTTCCAGAAATATCCAGTTTTGACGCGTCGTCTCGCTTTCTGCAGAACAATAAAAGGCTGATATTTGTTTGCGACTAGACTGTAGGCGACTGTGGATAAACATCGGACATCGGATTTGCGATGCATGACATAATCGCCTCATAGATCCGGGCCAGCGTGCCAAAAACGCACAGGCGATAACTTCTATAGCAGTTTTTTGGCACACATTCAAAGGGTAATAAGGTAATTGTGCCGACTGAATGTATGAACCACTTATCACGTTTTTATTGCACGCGATGAATTGATGCATTTCATTATAAATAATCTCATTGTTGTTGATTGCGGTTGGTTTATTACGGTGAGAATTCAACGAACGGTTCGATTTATTTGGGTTATATTATGATTGATTGATAGATATTTGCACAGTTTAAAAACGAAAATATTGTTTTGTATATTCATAAATTAGAATTAATATAGGTAGTTACTTGAAAAGAATTCTTTAGAAACTTTAAATGAATGCTATAAAACGTACAATCTGCCTAGTCTCCGTGTACGAGTAGAAAAATTATCGAACCGACTTGAAAGGTTTTGTTAAACTTTAATAGATTATGTGTTATCAGCGAGGAATCATGATTTTTCAATATTATCAAAAAAAAAAAATGTGCACATGGAAGTGAAGTCTTCTGTAATTTAAACTGGGTGTATCGAATACTCGGTATTTTTAACTGCCTTCCCTCACTTTGGGCTTCCGTGAAATCAATATTTTCCATAATTTTACCATAATAGTAGTGCACGATGATTAATGCAATTTTGTTTTTGTTCTTTTCAGCAAGTATATTTAAAAGCTTATTTTAAGACTTTTATAGATCAGCTCTACATTCGCCTCGTAAAAACGCCTATTATTAATTGATTTTTCTGTTTAAAGCATACACGTACTTAAATAAAACTTACACGCACAGGCTCAATAGCCACAATTGTTAAAACTATGTACAGATAAAATGAAAAGGTAATTTTATTCAGTTATATTCGCATTGGCGACGAGCGGTCACTGCATGTAAATCGGATTAAACTTGCTAAACACGAGTTATCCAATTACCTAGGTGCTAGCTCAGATGCCCTGGGAATACAATGAGATACTGAACTGTGGACCTCAGTATAAGAGCAAATTGAAGATATTTCGTGTCTTTTCCTTGTAAGATAATAATACAAGTAGGTGTTGTTTAGATGATACAGTGACCTTATGCTCGTCGTTGTGTTTTTTAAAAATTCGGGAAATAATTGTGTACTATCTTTAAAAATAATTATTAATTTGTTTACAAAGATCAAAAATAGAAATTCAGGCAGAAAATATTATAAACTCTCAGAAGGTATATTTTATAGAAATTTTAAATTTTAACATCATACATTAATTTGATATACAAGTTCTTTCGTTTTGAATTCGAATACGAGGAAATAGTTGAATTAATTTTTTCCCATAATATATGAAGCTTTATGAATTCGCATTTCATATTGCAATATTTGCACAGACATAAAGGCATTAATGATTCAATTAAAACAAAATATAAATTTGTACACGGATATAATGAAAAGAGAAATATTTAATATTTCGTTGTTTTGTTGCACTGTTGTTTTAATATAAAAATACAGATATAATTTATATTTGTATATGAATAGGTCAAAGACAATTTATTTTGTTTCAAGCTTATAGAATATAACTTGAAGAAAATATGAAGTAAATTTTTTGAAAAAAAAAAACAAAAACCGACTTCAAGAGTATTATTATGTACAAATTTAAACTACAAAGTAGAATTACATTCAAATTCGATGGTATTACACAATTTTGTTACAGAGATCCCATACCCCTACCATTCATCATCAGCTCAGCAACATCAGATGGTGACCATTAGATGCAAAAATCTACATATATTAATATAATTTCTGATAAACAGTGTATATGCCTACAAAATTTGAGGGATTCCCTCGATTTCCCCAGGATCCCATCATCAGATCCTGACCTGGTGACAATGGGACAACCTCTGACATATGACCTACCAAATAAAAAAAGAATTATTCAAATCGGTTTATAATTGCCGGAGTAATCACGTAACAAATATACAAAAAAAAAATACAGTCGAATTGATAACCTCCTCCTTTTTTTGGAAGTCGGTTAAAAATTAATCTTTGGTACCAGTTCAAGTTTAGGTACATTCGAGGATCTTCACGAGCAAATTTTTTATATAGTTTTTAACACAGACTATTATTAAAAACTCAATCAAAGTATCACAGTTATTTACACTTCAGTCGAGCAAAGACACAAGAATTATAATTTAAATGTATAATTGCGTGAATAATGTTCATTGCTAATTGAAATGCGAGTGGAAAATATGAATAATTACAGTAACCTCATTTTATTAACAGTAATCATAGATCGTTTTAGTTTCATACGTTTATTCTAATCTTAATAATCTATAAAATGCAAAAGTGATTGATTGCTTGATTTATCAATGCACAGACTAAACTACTGGACCGATTGGGATGCAATTTGGCATACAGATAGTCACTATGATGTAGGCGTTCGAATGTTTTTAATAATTATATTCTCAAGGGAATAAAACAATGAATAAAAGTCTGCATCATGAAAATATATTTTGACCACGAAAGCGAAGCTGCGAGCAACAGCTAGTAATATTATTATAGAGCTATTTACATATACCGATTTGCCCAATTTCGCTTAATGTATTAAAAAGGTCAGGAACATATTCCTGAAGATCGTTAGTACTGAGCCTATCTAAGCTTTAAAAGTGTCACATAAAATAACTCTCGCATTTAGAATAACGAGCACTATATATTACCAGGGTTTACGATTTAATAAACATACACATAGTTTGTATATTTTTGTAAAAACTCTAACTTGTACAAAATGAGCGGTTTTCTTTGTTGGACTTATCTTAGATATCTGCATGTCTATAATTGAAAATAGTAAGTATCTAAAACTGTGGTATCGATAATGTTATTTAAAACAAATACAGTGAGCTATTTTTTTAAGCATTAAATATTAAATAATTATTGTTTAAATTCATAATATTAATTTCTGTAAAAAAGTTAAATGAATTATTGTTACAGATTACAGTAAAGTGTAACAGTTACAGATTATAATTAAAACATAATGCTGTGATGGTAAAAATTAATATAATGATTTCCTTAGACAAATTTATATTTTTTATCCGCAAGTTCATGATATAACGCTCAAAATGCTATTTGCCAAACTAGTATTCAGAGCACAGAGAAAATTTAAAACACGGCGATAAAATATAACTCAACCTCCAGTTTTAAATTGATGTGATAACTTCTGTAGAGTTCATGAAGTTGGCACGTTAATATTTCTTGATCGGATATCAATCAAGGCGGTCAATAGCTTTGAAAACTAGACTGCAACGCATCAGTTATATTGTAAGTTAATAAATATGTATCTCCTTTACCCCTGTAGTCCCTTGTTACGGAAATCCGATCAGAGATATATCAAGAAACGACAGCTATATGAATCTCAGTGGAAAGGTGTAGCACTACTGCGTTCAGATTCGGACTTTTTTTGATTCACATATCTTGTTGCTATTTAAAATACGAAAATTACGTAAGAGGGATTTTTATATACGAAACTATAGTTCAATTTATCCGAATTTTGAATACCAGTGACCAACTTAGGAACAGTCTTTTTATTTTTAATTATTTGTATTTTTTACCCAAGTTACATAGATACAGGTAATGGATATCTAGAACAGGTGAACCGCGGTCAAATTGATAGTTGATAATATCACTATCCAAAGTAATTATATCAATTTACTTCAAAACAAATGACAGCTGTTTTATAAATGATGGAAAATTTACGCACTTCGTTCCAGAGGATCTCTTTGTTATTGAACTTCATCGCAATTAATGAAACCCTATAAAGCTATTGCTACCAACGTAATTAATATGAAAATAAACTGTAATTGCGTTCCATTTTGTTTGACGTATAAAAGTTGGTTATTATTATAATTTGCTGATGATTTTCCAACACACAAAAGTAGAGGAAGAGAAGATGAGACCAGAAGAGGTAATGTTTCGAGTTGGTTTTTCTTCTTTCATTTCAGTAATTAATATTTTAAAACATTGTTAAATGTTAACAAAATGAATTATTTTACACTTTGCGACGTTATACAAAGTTAATTAAGTATATCTTTTTGTTAACTATTTAAACAAAGAAGAATAATTTCTTTGAAAAATTTTTGAATGAAAATTAATTTATGTTTGTGTAATACAAAAATACTAATACTTTATTATAATACACATACTTAAAAGCAATAAAAGTGCACTTACGTTTATAAGTTGGACTCGTAACTTGAGAGAGGCTCGGCGACTTCACAGGTGGTTTTGACGAAACGACATCGTTGGCCTGCGTGTCTGCTGAATAAAAAGTAAATTTAATTAAACTTGATTCATATAAGAATACTAGCTCTCATATAAAAAAAAATTATTGACAAAAAATGATTTTTTTTTATATAATCACCAACAAAAGAGCAAGCGAGTTACTTTTTGGAAGCTCGTCGCCGCCCATGAGCGTTCGCATTGTCGGGCACTTTGCGAACGATTTGTTGGCCTTTCAAGAATTTATACGCTTTCTTCTTGAAGGTGTCCATGTCGTATAAGTTAGGAAACACCGAGGCAGGGAGCTTGTTCCACAATAGCGTAGTTCTCGGCAAAAAGTGTCTCTTGAATCGCACAGTAGACGAGCGCCACGCATCCAGGTGGTGAGGATGGTATTTTAATTTGTGTCGCGCAGTGCGGTTGTGGAATTGCGCAGCTGGTATTAACTGGAATAGTTCCTCAGAACACTCTCCATTATATATTCTATAAAATACGCACAGTGATGCAACATCACGTCGCAGTGCTAGTGGGTCCAGCCGATCGGTGAGCTCGGGTCGGTCGACGATTCGAGATGCTCGACGTTGAAGGCGGTCAAATGGAAGCAGCTGATATTTGGGTGCTCCAGCCCAGAGATGAGAACAGTATTCCATATGTGGCCTAACTTGTGCCTTGTAAAGTTGTAGGCGATGAGCTGGCGTGAAATACTGTCTCGCTCTTGCGAGCACCCCTAGCTTCTTTGAGGCTAGTTTAGCCTTGTCTTCCAAATGACCCCTGAACTGAACGTCGCTCGCAATGTCGACCCCGAGAATTCCGATGCAAGGCGTGGCATTAAGGAGAGTGTTTTGGAATTGAGGCGCAATGTCAAAGGACTTCTTTTTCGCGGTAAACGCGCAAACTTGTGTTTTGGAGGGGTTGAACTCGACTAAGTTTTTCTGACCCCAAATCGAGATTTCATCGAGTGATTTCTGAATATTCGACACAAGTTCTTTCCGGTGCTGGTCCACTTGCTCCTGAGACATATTTGCAACGCCGGTATAAGCGGCATCGCCCGTACTATCGTCCGCATAACAATGTATATCGCGTATTCGTAACATATCATTGATGTGCAAGAGGAATAGCGTAGGCGATAGCACGCACCCCTGTGGAACACCAGCATTCACAGGCATCGATTCTGAGCATGTTCCGTCGACAACAACCCTGATGCTTCTTGCCGTGAGAAAACTGGCTGTCCATTTGCATAGTCTTTCAGGAAGGCCGTACGAAGGCAACTTGGAGAGGAGCCCCTTGTGCCACACCCGGTCGAATGCCTTGGCTACATCTAAACTGACTGCCATAGCTTCCCCCTTACTCTCAATTGCAGACGCCCATCGATGTGTTAGGTAAACCAGAAGATCACCAGCCGAGCGGCTACGACGGAAACCGTACTGATGGTCGCTTAACAGCTGATGATCTTCTAGGTACCGTAACATTTGGCAGTTTATGATCGATTCCATCACTTTTGAGAATAAGGAGGTAACAGCAATTGGCCTATAGTTTTTAGGGTCAGAGCCTGAGCCTTTCTTAGGTATTGGGTGTATCAAGGCGGTCTTCCAAGAGCCCGGAACTTTGCCAGAAGCGTATGAGCACCGAAACAAACGCGTTAGAACTGGGGCCAACTCGGGAGCACAAGTTTTTAGTACAATGGCAGGGATTCCGTCCGGCCCGTTCGATTTATTCACGTCCAGAGAAAAAAGGGCTTTACGCACGGCACGTTGCGTGAATTTCACATCTGTCATCATATTATTGCAGTGTGGGATGGTAGGTGGAACCCTTCCTTCATCTTCCAAGGTCGAATTCGACGCAAATAGAGAGACCAATGTGTCAGCTTTTTCTTTTGCAGTATAAGCCAAGGTGTCATTATCCCTGCATAATGGTGGAAGAGACGATTTGCAAAAGTTCCCTTGGATGGCTTTGGCCAGTGACCAAAAAGCCCGTGTGCCTGAAGGGTACTGTACTAGCTTCTTGCCAATCTTAACAATGAAATCTGACTTTGCACTAAGGATCTTTTTCTTGAACTGTCTGGAGGCAGAGTTATACTTTTTTTTAAAATACGAAGCTCTGGGATTCTTTTCCGCTGTCGCTTTTACCCAGGCCTGAAAACAATCCTGTTTAAAACGCGATGCCACTTTACAGGATTTCCCAAACCAGGGTTGAGACTTGCCGCCAATAGGTACCACGGAATAGGGAATATAAAGTTCCATACCCTGTGTGACCACATCGGCGACGGAGTCAGCGCAAGCATCAGGATCCTCAGACGAGAAGCAAATTTGCCTCCATGGGTAGGACGCAAAGAAGGTACGCATCCCGTCCCAGTCTGCTGATCTGTAGTGCCAGACACGTCGATAACTTGCTGGTCGCGGCTGAGATTGGCGCGTGATGGACACAGTACTCTGAACCAAACAGTGGTCAGACGATCCAAGTGGGGCTTTAATGGATATCTGATAGTCGTCCGGATGAGAGGATAGGAAAAGATCTAGTAGTGATGGTGTGTGATCTTCCACGTCCGGAATCCTTGTTGGTGCAGATACCAATTGAGTTAGACCATAAGACAAAACAAGGTCGTAAAAGGAGCGCCCAGCATGATCCGTGATTCTAGATTTCAACCATTCTGCATGGTGAGCATTAAAGTCGCCGAGAACCACTATTTCGGCGGAGGGAATCTTTTGCAGAAGTGTGTCGATTGTGTCCTGAATGTGCTCAATCAGTTGGTCAGTTTCATCGTTTCCGCTGTGTCTCCTGTAAAGGCACGCGTAGATACGGGGGTGATCATCGCAGTCTACGCGAAGCCATAAGATGGATAGGTTATTATTACCATCAAGGACGCTGAGGCGGCGACAGCAGATATCCTCTCTAGTATAAACGCACACGCCGGCGCGTGGTAGAAATGAATGTTCCAACGCATAACCCGGGTACTTAAGGTAGGAGATGTCAGCAGGAGAAGAAATCTGTGTTTCCGTCAAAAACAGTAAGTGTGGCTTAGACGTCTCAAGATGTTGGTGGACGGCCGTAAGATTCGAATGGAGCCCCCGAATGTTACAAAGATCCACGTGTAGTGACATGGTAGGGGACGCCGATGTTGGTTTCCTTTTTTTACGCCTAGCAGTGTAAGAAAGCGGGATTTTGCCCCCCCCAGAATACGTGGGGCAGCCTAAGCGGGAACGCTCAGGGAGGGATTCTCCGGCATCTTTGACGCCGGTACCCTCCTGGGGTAGTCCTTTTTTAAATACCGCTGCCATTTGTTTATTTGAGGGGGTAAGGGATTGGGCCTCCGGTCGTCTCACTGACTCAAGCGAAACACAAAAAAATTGCTTCACGCTGGTATCCAGTGAGACAGTGGTAACTTCCCCGGACAAGCTACAGCCCAGTCGTGCTACATACGAATATGAAATTGTACGTAGCTGTAGCTCTACCACTGTATAGAAATACGCCAGAGCCTCGTCCGTTGATCGGCAGGGTGCACCACGAGCAGGTGAGGTTGGCCTTGGCTGAGAGGTGTTAGACAGCCATTGCACCCCAAAAAAAAATATATGATGATAAAGCTTTTTATAATTTTTTGTAGATTATAAAAAAATATTATAAGTTACTAGCGGTCCGCCCCGGCTTCGCCCGTGGTACATATTAACGTTTTCTCTACATAAGAACCATCCTCGTACTTCAAGGAATATAATAAAAAAAGAATTATCGAAATCGGTTCAGCCGTTCTCGAGTTATGGAATTACAACGAAAAGTGGCATTGATTTTTATATATTAGATAATCATCGATTTTCTAAACTTCCACCAAAAGACATTCTTTTTAATATTTAGATAGGAAAACTACTTTCAATGTACATAATGAATTAGTAAGAAATAAAAAAAAGTCTTACAAGTTTTCGTTGGCTTCACATTTTATTTCATGGGAAACATTGTTACTAAATTGTATATTTTATGAGTGTGTTTCATTACCATAGATTTAAGATTAAATATAAGATTACGTATTGTATTATAACATAAATATTAAATAGTATACATATCAAATACCCTCCTACTCTACCCAAAGTTGTCATAAACCGTATTTAAACAACCATACCACTGTTATTAAAAATACAATCACCAAACAAAAGCGTCACTGTCGATTCGATGTCAAAGAGACCGTATTATTCCAAACTGTATTTACGCAAACACCAAAAATGTTTGCCAAATATACATATCGAAAATAACAAGCAATATAATACAAAACTTATCGCTGAATAAAAATCTAATAACTAAAATGAAAAGGAGTTGTTTCCAAACAATAAATTATTCCGACTCATGACACCCGCGCCTGTTGTGCATTTATTTATTTGACGTCTACTATGATACACTTGACAAATCGTAATATTAACGATAAATATACAGAAAAGGGGAACTTCACTTATAAATATTAATATCACCATGATTGTATCATCAGTTTTGCTATTAGTTGTTCTTGTCAACAAGTGTTATGGTTTTTATCGATCTTTGCTATATGTGTCAAAAATTATGTAGATACTTAATATTGTATTATGTTCGATGTAAGCTTTTTTGTTTTGTTTGCTAGTCATATTTTAAACGAACGTCATAAGTTAAAACCATTCGTAATTATACTCGCCTCTGATATCTCAAATACTTACGAATTAATAATAAACACTTTTAAGATTAACATCATCTTTTAAACAGAAGGAACCGTCTCATGGGCACAATTTGTGAAATTTATTTTTAATCTTAGTCAGAATTTGATTTATTCTGATTATTCTAAATATATCCACTTCTACTAATCGTGAAAACTGTTATAAGTGATTGTTATTGTAATTGCACTAAGTGCTTCCTGCCAGAGTGTTATACTTCAACTATTTTAGAATTCTGCGTAGGGAACAGTAATATCATTTTATTACATCTGAAACTATTTCATTATTTTGTCAAGTGATACGAAAAATTCACACGACTAAATCTTTCTGTATGATGTATCACAAAAAAATAATGTCGACACACATGTTTTATTTATTGATATTGCTTGAAACACAATTAACTATTATTTCGTAATTCGTACCATTCAGCGCCGTAGCTCTAATACGGACTAGATCTCTATAAAGCCCGTATCTAGAGAAATTAAATTAATATGATTATCGCTAACAACTCTCCACAATGATGGCTACAAATTGATTATTATCTTCCATGCTCAATTTAATCCAGCTTTAATTAAATGGAAAATTTAAGAATTTCGCAATACAAGTTAATTTAAAACTGAGCGGCTCTAGACAAAGCGATCAGTTTATTTTATTAGAATCTTCATTGATCTAAGAAAATGAATTGTATTCTCTTCAATCAAATAAAAACTAAACAAGCAGATAGTAGGATAATCAGTTCTGATAAGAGAAATAAAACGATTAAGAACTTTGTTCAAATTAATGCCAAAAATATTTCTAAGATTATAAGACACCTCCTCTATTCGTAGTAGTTCGTTTGTATCTTGGTTATCTTTTGTTTTGTATGTATTTTTTGCTTATTTTAAAATAACATAGCAGGATTCATGTGAAAGGCTTACCATATTCTTCGTATCGTAGTATTTGTATGGCCCAATTATTAAATTTACATTGATTTGCACGTCACTTTTTAAATATAATTGGAAAGTTACTAGGAGTGTATAATGGCGGTGGAATCATAAAAATTGACGAGGCGGTTTCACAAACAGAGGGGCACTGTCACAGGGCGATCCTACACTACAATGCCACTTCCCGAATGTGGAGTACAATAAAATAGCCGCTTTGTACGTTGATTACGACATGCCACACTAAGCACCGGCCACCGGTTACAACAGACTGATTTGTCGATTATTTGATAGTTGTCAAACGTGGAGTTTTTGAGGAGATTCATTCCGGACGCACGAAGCATTGAATCGACAAATTCCTGTACAGAGCTCCTGCTCTATCAATCAAAATGAAAGCATCAAAGTTCGTTCTCTTCTAATAGTCAGATAGATACGCAAAGTAACTCTTTGCAAGTATATTTCCGTGCATTAAGTGACTTTATCAAACGATAATTAGCAAGTCCAAGGCGTGGTGTGTCAGGACAACTCGCGGTACAGAAAAATAAGTTTCACGCTCATCCATCACTTTATTTGCTTTTCAAATAGTTCCATTAAGCAATCAGACCCAACACGTAAAGCTACTGTAATTTATCAAATATGATCATTTGTTATGTATCTATCAAAGACACACTATATACAATTTTATATTGCAATATGAAGGAACATAATATGTAAAACTAGCTTTCCGCCCATGACTTCGCTCGCGTAGTCTTAAAATTAACAAATAATTATAATACACTAAAACTTTCCTTGAAAATGCATCGATCTATCAATGCATCTATCCTATGTAAATTCAAAATGAAAATTGGTGCCTACTGCACTTTTTGAGTTTATCGCAAACAGACAGACAGACACAGCCCACAGGGGAGGATTTTGGTTTATAATATGTTAGTTATATCCTTAGTAATATCTGTGTGTTTGCATGAGTACATCTCTATATAAATTAATGTAAATACAAACTGGATTTTAACTAGTTTTCAGAATAAAAACCGGTTCAAAGTAATTTTAAATTACTCAAGTTTCATCAAAGTGAGTGAGTAGAGTTGTACAACATTTCTGAATTGCATTCCTCTTGTAATATACAGAGCGATTAACAGTATTTTGTTTATTTTTCTTTGTATGTGTACGATAACGGAGATGTATTATTTCATTCTAAACTAATATTGTAAAGTGGAGAGATTTTATTGTTTCTTCTAACGATGTAATACAAAAATTACGAGACATTCTAAAAATTATTTTGCCATTAGAAAGTGCTATTCTAGAGGAAAATGAGGATATATGGATGTTCGTTATTCTTTCAATAAAACTGCATGACGGATTTGGACGAAACTTTACAGGAATATACCTATATTACATCGGAATAACACATATGGAAATGCTTGATTTTGTACCAAACAGTATATGTAATGTAAGTAACGGTTTAAATGTATTGTTGTTTCTGTTCAAAATCCTGATAAAATTGCAACGAGTGCAAGCATTCAACAAACTGAATTGTGTAATTCGGTGTTAGATACCATAACGAGGTAGGCTATTCATCACGCTAAGATCAACAGTAAGCATTAATAAAATATTGACGTCTTACGAGTATAACACGCTCTTTAATATTTACTACCTAAGGTTTAAGGTTTAAAGACATTTATTCCCATTAAGACATTAAGTCACTTACATGAGAAACTTAAATTTTAAACATAGGTATTTATAAAAAATATTATTCGTTAGTTAAAAATTTAGAGTAAGTTACATACTATAAACATAAGTTTAGGTTAGGTACTCATTCATTGCATTCAAAGTTTGAGCGTGTGGTCTTCCAGGATGTGTTTCGCTAATTGTTTTTTGAATACAATGAATGAGTTTACACTTTTTAATTTGCTTGGCAATCCGTTATAGAAACGTGCTCCCTCGTATGTTGCCGTTCGCCTTCCATAATTCGTTCGGATCTTCGGGAGGGCAAGATAGCTAGCTCGTCTATTAGGATAGTGGCGATTTGATGTTGAGAATATTATATTTGTATTTATGTTTTTATGTAGCGCTTTGTGGATGAACATACACGTATTATAAAAGTATAATTGTTTTAAATTCATTATTTTAGTATCGTCGTAGATTTTATTTGTAGAAGTTAAAAAAGGATATTTAAAAATGGTTTTAATAATTTTATTTTGTAAAATTTGTAGTGGCGCTAATTTATTTTTGTAAGCGCTACCCCATACTTCTATTAAATACATTAGGTGAGGTTTGACTAACGTGTTGTAGATGGTGTGGCGTAATTTATGAGGAATGCAAGAAGTGATATTACGCAGAGATCTAAGAAGTGCTGATAATTTATTTTTTAGGTGGTCGATGTGATAATTCCATTTTAGAGAGCTGTCGATTCGCAAACCTAGGTATTTCTCGTGGGTTTTATGTTCTAATACAACACCGTTAATTTTAAGTGGAGCGTGTGGTGGAATAATTTTGTTCTGAGCTTTGAATTTAATATAACACGTTTTAGATATATTTATTGTTAGTAGATTGTATTGAAACCATTTATTTAATTTATTTAAATCATTTTGTGCTTGCTTTATCATGTCATGTATAGAGGGACCAAAATAAAACAGACAGGTGTCATCCGCATAAAGTGTTAGATGACCATTTAGTTTTAAATCTTGTAAATTATTAATATAAATTAAAAAAAGCAATGGGCCTAAAATCGAACCTTGTGGTATGCCACACGTAATTGGCAAGGGAATGCTATTGTAGTTATCTATTTTAACGATTTGTGATCGATTTTTTAAATATGATTTCAGCATGTCTAGTGCTTTACCAGTAATGTTAATGGATGCTAATTTCTTTATTAAAAGTTCGTGAGAAACGGTATCGAAGGCCTTTTGTAGGTCAATAAATACTCCCAAAACTAATTTTTTTGCGTCAATGTTCTGTTTTATTTTAGTAGTCAGGTCTATAGTCGCTGACAGAGTGTTACTTTTTGGCTTAAAACCGTATTGACCTAATTTTCTAAACTATTTCTATTGCTTATTTTAATGTTAAAACGCGAAGAATAAAAAAAAAACTTCATTTGCCTCCAACCGTTAGTTATTTAACGAGTGGAGACCGCATGCCGCCGCGGTTGGTGCATCGGTGCAGTAGCAAATTATTGTTCACAATTTGTTTCTTTTTTTCAGTTTTATATAAAAATAAAGTATGGAGATAAAACGTGTATTGAGACAAAAGGAAAATAAAAACACAATTAGGCGGCTCACCACTCAGCGAGCAGCATCGCAAAGCAATTGCTGCGCAAAGCAGCTCGGTCAGTACCTATGATATGAGTTAAATATTAGTCATGTGATAATAATTAGTTGAACACAAATAAACCGCAAGATTTTTTTTAAGATTAAAAATTTTCAAATATTCGATTATTTAGAAAACGTTAACAATTTAGAAAACAAGGAAACAAACGCATCAATTTTACCAAATTGAAAATGATATGATAAACAGATAACAAAATAAGCCGTTTCTAAATGCAATAGTATTCAATTGGCATCACTTATGCAACCTATTGGTGGAATGAGAGCAAATTCTATATGTTGGCACTGAAGCGAAACGATTACACTCAAAAAGGCGGAACTCGGGCTGTCAAAATAATGCGTAGGCGCACCTCACCGTACTTTATTGTAAAACCTTTTATTCCGCATCCGGCCGCATCTTACAATACCACAAATTGATATGCTATAACAATTATGTATACTTGCTGGTTTTACATTATACAATTAAGATATATTGTTGTTAAACTTTGAGAGCTCATTCACACTCTAATAGATAGTACCTTCGGTCTACAAATAATCTGCATTTGCTCGTAACTCAGGAGAGCTTTTAAACCAAATTAATTTTTATACAAAATTAAAAAAAAAATGTGAGTACGTATGAGCTCTATCACAAAGACAAGAAAGAAATAATTATGTTGCACTGCATTTATAATAAAAATATACAACCTTTTGTTATAATAACGTCATCAATAATTACCGTAATCAACAAAATTCGTTCATTTAACAACAAACAATACCCGGCCAAATATTTCTGTATTCTATTAAAATATACAGTATACAGTGAGCGTAGGATATAACGGACATTGTTATTCTTTAAATATTATTATACCAAATGTTTGTAGTTACATAGGATGTACGTAAATCCGGATTTCCTTATTTATTACTTTTATCTTTTTCAGTATGGTCGCGGCCGTTTCAATGGAAAAGGTAATATTGTGTTCTCAGAAGGAATTTCCATTATTCGCAAATATATGCGAATGCTGAAGCAGAGTATGAGAAAATAGATTATCAACAACGTGAATATTCAAACGTTTCAAAGCAAAACAGTGCGTTCGTTGACCCAATACAAATAAATAGCCGGCATTTATGTTGCTGCCGCATTTGTACAATATTTTTCCTAAATAGCGTATTAGCTATTAGCCATATTGTGATGTTTTGATTTGAGCCTTGAATTATAACTCTAGGCCTCATTAGCCTCATTATTTTCTCTTTGGAGTTAATAGTAGTTAGTAGTAGTAGTATATAGTATACATTATTTTATTGAAAGTTGTTCATCCAGAAGCCATTTATGACCATGAAATTG
The DNA here is from genome assembly GCF_905220415.1 of Colias croceus. Lineage (NCBI taxonomy): Eukaryota > Metazoa > Arthropoda > Insecta > Lepidoptera > Pieridae > Colias > Colias croceus. Next base: position 9,344,576 of record NC_059543.1, read on the forward strand.
CTTACCACTTACAGTCTAATGTTACGATGTATCAAATGTTAACGAATAAATGTTTTAATAGCAATTTATTAAACGCTAACTGAACGCCATCAAGATCTCATATTTTCTTAAACTATCTCGGTTATTCTGTATTGATAATATCGCATAAAAACCTCTTTAAGTTCCATCATTATCACGCTTCTTTAACCATTTGACCTAAAAGCCCACGAACAATTTTTAATATTTTAAAAGAGCCTTTTGCTATAGAAAGATTTACATAATATGTATTTCTTTATACAGGAGATAAATTATTATATTAATAGCAAATGTGTTATTATTTTCCCCATAAATTATTAGATACCATTTATATAATACTCCGCTGTTCATAAATTATCCGAATAAGTAAGCCGCTGTGTAATCGAATAACAAATACATAGTTTTTCATATTGAAACATTACGTGTGTATTAAATAACCAAATTTATAGTTCACTCTCACCTGTACATTCCTGTCTTGTGGGGCGCACTTTTTTATTTTTATTCCTTTTTATGCTACATGTTAACCGTTCAATTGCTTTGAGGATTTTTTTGCTCACTTTGTTTATCGTTCGTCGCTTCGGATCGATATACTTCGTTCGATATCGGCCGTCGATTGTTTTTTCGCATCCAGAATCCGTGCTGTCATCAGTTTCAGTGTTAGAATCTTCGGAAACGGGATGAAAAATGTATGGGCTGCTCGCAAAACATGGTGAATTCATGTTTCACAAAACGATGAATACTAACAGGAATTTAATATCCACTTTATTAGAGCGGGTGTTCACAATGTTGTCTTGAATATTGACTGAAGCTTACGGTGGTACTGTTCAATATTTTTATTTTGTATGACCATAACGTCTCCAGACCGTGACACCGCTCCTTCAAACAAGCCCAAGACCTTGGCCTGTCTTGTCATCTTCCGTTATAATTACCCATTATTATCAATAGATACAAGATTCATAGGTAATGAATAGTAAACTGTTTTATAAATCAGCTATTTACGAAATACAGTCTCGTAAATTTCGCTATTATAGCGTTACGACTGCCTGGTGTCATATTGTCCTTCAAGCCAATTTTAAGCTATGTACAGCTGTAAACAGTATAAACTGATTTTCCTGGTTCCTCGTACACAGAATTCATTCAGTCCTACATTAGTCGTTTTGATTCTAATAACATAAAGGGCATTAAGTGTACAAGGATGTGTAAATGTTTATTGCAATTTCACTTAACGAAACGGATTTGGCCGAAACCCTAGTACAGGTCTTAAAAAGTTATTTTTTGTAGAGACAGAACTTGTGCCTTCTACGACGCGCTTCGATAAAATCGTAAGGTGGCTAGAACTATTAGGTATATACCGTTTTTCCAATATAAACATTTTTGTCAAGGTAAATATTATGTCTATTTGAAATGCTTGATTGTAAAATACCGAATATTGAACATTTCGAATTATTAAGAATATATTATTTACATATCCTATTCTATTTACCGACATTATGCAGTTTGAATGCCTGCCAAATTCTGGAGATAAGAATATAGGTAATTGGAGTAACGTTCTGGAATTTTATTACCCACGCCATTTTAGTTTTTCTGTTCGCAAATACGCAAGGGGATTTCGGTAGCTCGGAATGTTTCCAAATGTATCTCTTACTAAAATCTCACTAAAATCGTTGCAACGTCTACATTCCCAATGGGTTACGCTTAGGGGATGCATCACAAGCCTAAGTCTTATGTTTTGTATTTTTCACTGTAGCATTAACTATTTATCCTGTACCTAACCTCTTCTGTTTTATCATATTACCTACTATGTTTATACAAAATCTCTTCTTGCTTTTATTTCTTAAAATCACACATTTTCCGAAAATAATATCAAGCTTTTCTATTTTTATCTAGTCTTGAATGAAAAAATTATAAATGGAATAGAGCAACACAATTTAAATACCATATTCGTCATATAATTATAATAATAGTATATTTACATTAAAATTGTTTGTAAAAGTAAAGAAACATAACTATCATAACAATTAAAAGAAACGCAAGAGCTTCAACAATTGAACTTTCTCACTAATCAAATTATCAATTACACACTTTCACAGTAATTTATTGAAATTGAGAAAGGTGTGTATAATTAACGTGTTAAATAAAATAATCCCCTCTTAACATCTTGAAAGGACATTTAACCGCAAGCAACTTAAATATTAATGTATTTTATTCAATAAACCTTTATCACGTAAAGCCTTATTTACCTTGTTTGTGCTAAAAGTTACGTGAATATCCATTATCCTTTTTGAACCGCAAACCGAAAATGAAAGGGACCGACTGTTGTACTGAAGGATAACTTTGCGGAAAATAGTAATAAAATTATTACGAATATTTCACTCAAAGCAATAGTTTTTGAAGTACGTTTTCGAGCTGCAAGTATTACAATATTTCGTAGAATTTTTCTGATGAAATACAATATTCAATTTCTATTTAATATCAGTCTTATCTATTGTATATAACCATACAAATCTGACCTTGTACAGCTTCTCGCGTATTGAGTTGGAATTTTTAATTTAAAAACACTACTTTGTATGTCTTCGGAAAATCGAGGCAGGAATGTTCCACTGCTAAAAATGAGCATATTACAAAATAATATGATTGCGTAGAGATTTAGAAAGAATCAAGGAAGGAAAATATTACTCTAATGTTATTATGGAAAATATTATTGAATATGTCATTGTTAAAGAAAATACAATGCTGAAAGGAGCAGCGCCTACAAGTTACGTCTAATCTTGTTTTAATTAAAACGGAAAAAGAAAACAACAACAAAACGAACCAATTCAATTGGTTTTCTAAGGGCACAATAAACTACACATTAGCGAAGATCAACGTATAATTTTAATTAAGTGTACCTCCACGTTAATATTTAAAGCCATTTGTTTACGGAGGCGACGTGTTTTTCCATTCAGAATGAGTTTAGAAAGAGAATTGAATAAAAAATAATTAGCAGTAATTTTGTGTTTCTAATGAACTATTCTAATCTTTCTAATTTAGGTATCTTTTTGTACCTATAAAATGAAAACTATTCTAAGACATTTATGTAGGTATATCTATAACTGAAAATCTTTATTCGGTAACGCAATGACGCAATGAAGATAAAAGTTTAATTCAACTTGTACCAGATTTTGTCTGTAAAAATGTTTATGGAGAAGTTGTTGTTAATATATTAAAAAAAATAATTTTTATAAACAGATGTTCAGAAGTAGATAACATAGACTTTTTTATCCCATATAGCTACCTATAGTCGTTGCTTTATTCCTTAATTAACCCATCGTTTTACCTCTAATTTGATAGATAAGACCTACGAGCGTCTAGAAACAGTAATTTGCAGTCTCATGCATTTTCATACCACATTACGGGAGGTTTAACTTTTACAAAACAAGTTCGTAATCAGAGTTTCGCTGAGCCCTCTCGAGTCTGAAACGTTCGCGCTGGTGACTTAGTCGCTTTTAAGTAAGTACTGAATTAAAGTAAACCAGAAAAGCACGGGGTATTTTTTAAATTAGATTTCGCTAGCCTTGGTTAAACAGCTAAGACCAATATTAACCGCAGTTTGAGGTATTTAATTAGACTTATCTTTGTATTTTGAGTCCAGATTTAATAGCAATTCTGTTCTATATAAAATTTGCTCGGTGGAAATCAAAAGGCATTTTAAAATAATTGAATCAGACGCGCTTTGAAATCATTTTAGAAGATTATATGATGTTTTTATACGTACAACTTATTCTGAAAATTATTTATTTATATGATTATTTATCTTTTACACGTTAGTACGTTAAAAAAGAGTGAAATCGTAAGTAAGTAGTTAAGTTTATTTTAGTAGAAAAGTAAGTTCTTTTTGAACCAACATTTAATTAATTTACATTATATAATATAGAGAATTGAAAGAATTACGTGAAGTATTGGCAAACAAAACATTATAAATCAAAGTATAAATTTCTTATCTATGGAAGAAACTCAATAAATTAAACTAGATGATAAGAAACATGCAATGAAATAATATATAAAAATTCAGTTTAGTTTATTCTTTCTGAACCACTATTATTATGCTGATCCTTAATGATTATTTATTTATATTAATATACCGAAAACTATTAATATTATGATAAGATTAAAGTGAAAATAATTCAACAAGAAATGGCAAAATATGGCAAACTATAATTTAATAATTTCGAAATTTCGTTAATAACACCTACTATTAATTGAACTCATGAAAATATTAATATAATATTATATAGGGCTACATTACCACTGACACTGAAATTTCCCATAAATACGTACACTGCACCGGGCCGTATTCCCAGATGGAGTAAACCGAAGAGCACATTATGTAGTGTAATTAGTAGGTAATGTAACTTACGGCATTAATTATAGCTGCTTTTAAAAATTACACTTTGCGTACAAATTGGAGAAACATGTTTTATACGTTGTCGACAAACGTGCACTACTAACATTCATTTTGTGCCAACAATTACACATTAGCTTGACAGTAGGTTTAAGAGACAATTAAATAAAATTACACTTTGCTCTTGATTTCAAATGACGCGCTTAGTAAGAGTTTGTACATTTTCATAATTTTAGGTGCCAAAATTTAAATAATGAGCCGGCTTAACTTAATTTTATTCGTCTACTTGCTGTATCGTATCTTCCCTTTTTATAAATACTTACTTAAAAGATTCAGCTTATTAATTGATGGAAATATAACCCTGAATCAAGACTTTTCTCGTTTTTAAAAAGCTTTTAGTTATCATCGAGAAGAAAGCATGTCTGTTCTTAATTTGGACTTTAAATAAGAAGTTAAAAATACATTAATTTATCTGACTTACCTTGTAGCGAAACACTATCGAAGGTGTCTGGAGCTGCCTTATAAATAACCGAGGAACTTAAATACTGCCGGTCTCCTTCCGTCTTCTCTATACCATTTCTAGATTCAATTACCGGAGTTATTATACGCTCTTTTGATGTTTGCTTTGTTCCATTTGACTCTGGACTTAACTTTATATCAGTTTTACTAAAAGATTTATCTGAAATCTCGTCACCGGAACCATTCAAAACCATCTTTTTTATCGTAGTCACTTCTTCAGTTTCACTTATTTTATGTTCTGTTATCGAATGTTTCGTTACCTCTTCTTTCGAACAGAAATCCACGTCGTGTTTAGGTTCTACGTTGAATTCTTCATTAGATTTATGATATTTATCAAAATAGTCACTATTTCGTGTAGTCTCAAAAGGATTGCGAAGATTTGGGTTGTCATGCGATTTATTTTGTTGAGTTTCATTGGAATCATAAGCATTCGCGGAATTTGATTCTATAGAGTTTGAAGCACCATTGATGGGTAAATTGTAAGTTGGATCATGTAAATTTGATTCAGAATTATAGTTAGAAAAAGGAGATTTACTATCACAAGTTTCAAACGTATCTTTGGATCTAGTAATTGAATTATTCCTATCTAATATTGAAAAGGTGGATCGACCATTTGGTATTGGCAATCTGGAAGCACTTGAGTAATTCGACGGTAAAGTTGTATAAAAGGGATTGGTTGGGTGAATTTTTGGAGGTTCATCAACAGACAATGGAGTTGGGTTATTTGATGCTGAGTTCGTTGAAGTCGGAGGTGAACTGAGAGATCTCATTGGTGGAGCTGTAGGTTTGTTGTGCGCAGCGGGTCTTATAGTTGCGTACACTGGTGCTTGTAATACTGCTTTTCCGCTGTTAATGTCAGTCAGCAGATGCGAGGGCCCTGGAAATAAAGAAAGTATGAGTAAAGTTCGTAAAGTGGCGAGTTTTGGTGCTCTGTTTGAAGATGATTTGATGATTGATTTGATGATGATTGAGTTTTCAAATAGATATGTACCTACAATTATATCATGTCTGGCATTCGTATGTAATCAGTGCAAAAATCTAAATAGAAACGCAAACAGCATTATATATTAAGTATTTAAACGGAAAAGAATGAATAGTAAATAAATAAACAAATTTATGATCTTAAGTATTATCTTGCTGGTATTGAAAGATAAGCGGATGTACGCTTTCTACGAGATTAAATATGTACGACCATTGAAATACCTGTCGAAGCTGCATTCAAACACGAAGTAGGACGAATACTTATTTCCATTTATCGAAGAAATGTATAAGGAACTTTATTCTTTGAAAGAATATTATTGTAATTCAAAGATATGGAAATGTATAGTTTAAGCAGATAATGTGCTCTTTCACCAATAGGTATGTGAAACATGACTTGTTATTGAAAAGTCATTTCAGTTTTAATAAACAAGGATGCTGTGGTCGTATTAAAATCATTAAATGATAATTAAATCTTGAAATTGCATAGCAACAAAACTTCCATACATTTTACACGTACAAAAATAACCCTTATTTATTTATATTTTAATTTATATGTAAAAAAATGGTACTACATAATATTTATGTATTCTGTGATAATATCTTGAAAGAAAATAATTCAATAGTCACTTTTATTTAAAGTTATAGAATAGTATCTATTGTAAATGGAACGTCTTGGAAGAAGGCATGAGACAGTAAGATTAATATTGAATAAAACTCATGGGAGTATTATTTCACCGTGAATAAAGTTAATATAATATCAAGACAGAGTCATAATTTGATTTTATATATTATATCCAATCATTCAAAAGAGGAAAAAGAAAATTTAACCCAATTTTAAAAGTAGGTAATCTAAAAATATGAATATTTTTAACCGACTCCAAAAAAAAGGAGGAGGTTATCAATTCAGCCGGTATGTTTTTTTTATGTATGTTCACCGATTACTCCGAGGTTTCTGAACCGATTTACGTGATTCTTTTTTTGTTCGATGCGGGATGGTGTCGAATTGGTCCCATAAAAATTTTATTCGAATAGGCCCATTAGTTTTTATTTTATGAGCATTTTTGTCTGTATTTTTAAATGTTGCAAGTTCAAGTTCGAAGTCGGTTGTTTTTAACGCAGTTATCACTTGTACTACCTATATCATAGATATAGCTGAAAAATTAAATGAGTTCATTAGGGCAACAAAATCAAGTCAAACTTACTTTTCAACTCGGTAGCCTTGCCAATAGATCTTCTTCGAGGTGACATCTCTTTGTCTCTGGTGACAAGAAAACTTAGATTAAAACTTCGCAAGTGAACAGCTTGGGGAAAGAACTTTTCCACATTGACATAGCTATATTTCATCGACCCTAAATAATGCTATACTCATTTTCATAACATAGACAACTTGCAAATTTTTAATTTTTCGTAAACTGGATTTAATGTTGGATATCACTTAATTAAGCACATTTTAATTATCTGTAGGTATAACCCGACAATTAGATTGTTAAATTCTGAATAGAGTTCTATATTTAATTTAAATGAGAATATAATATAAACATATTTGGAGGTAAATTTTATAATCCAGCGCAAACTGAATCTCTACTAGTTCAATTAAACTTTTTGAAACCAATTTAGCGTTTACATAATATTAGCCATACGAGAGATGTTTTTAGTAGGTACTGACATAAAATATCGTCGAAGCGTACACTACTTAGTACACACTATAGTTTTCTCTTAAGATGGTAATATATTTTAAGATGTTTTTGAGTCAATGCGTATTAGATGATAATATTTTACTACTCTTATATAATAAAATGGTATTTATAAATCTACACGTAGTTTAAAATTTTCAATTCAAGGAAGTTTACTTTAATTTACTTTTTGTAGCGTAGGAGTAAATATTACGAATTTACAGGATTAATAACACATTCAATATTCCAATATCTTATATTTATATAATTATATAATTTATTTGTATATATTTTATGTAATTTTCTTCTGTATATTATACAATAAAAAACTATGAATTTGTTCTAAAATTTGTGTTGTAAAAAATTGTGTTGTATTTATAGAAAGTAAATAGCTAAGGTAAAATAGGTATTTTCTGTGTAATAATTAATGAAATGTCATATCTAATATGAATTATTTTTAAGTGATGATTTTTATATTCTATCTCCTTTTCTGGATCTGTCTGAATAAAACTTAGAAGAAAGATTAAAAATAGAACTTTTAAATAAATTAACTCTTCAGTATATAATCTAACCTACTTATCATATTTATTCAAAACACGAAATCACTACAAACATTTCGTTTCGTAGAGATGTAAATCCTCTGAGTTGTTTCAACAAGCCAAGCAGAATTCAGACGATGGAAGCGTTAAAATATGTACTTACAGAAATACCTGCGTTAAGTGTTACTGCAATAGACGCTTTTATGATGAATATTTTTAATAATTAATTTCAAATGGTAATGTTACCTATTTAAAATGTGGATAATAAAGAGGCTTAACAATATTTTTCCTCTTGATATATTTAAGTATGTAAATAATAAAATGCAATTGTTCAAAATATACAATACATTGAGTATTTCAAAAATACAATACCTATTTAGTATTTAGCAATGAGGTTTTCTGAAGTCTCCTAATTCATGTACTTTCTACAGGTAATATATGTTTTATTATTTACTTACTCGTTCAATCCCAACCTAAGATTAGGCCCAGCTGATCGCAGCATAGCATGCGCCTCCGAGTTCGTCATGTTCTTGGTCGGCTGCCCATTAATTGAGGTTATGACGTCACCCTCCCGAATACCGCCTAAGGATGCTTTACGGCCGGGATTTACCTGAAAATTGTATTAATTTGATTCAGTAACACGTTAAGCTTAATTTGCGTTGTTATATATTTCGATTGAGTTGCAAATGAACATTTTATGAATCAATTATTGTTTGATTTGCCAATTTGTATGTATTTCATTATATGAAATCATTTTATAACACATTTAATAGGAAGGCTTATTTCGATTTCTGAAAAGGTGTTGATTAATGGAGTATTCAATACATTTTAAAATACTTTTCGTCCTTCAACAATAGTTTGGCAACGAGTGAAAGTTTCTAAATTATTTGCTAAAACCTATTAGCCTAGTACCTTTTTTCTACTAGCGAAAATAAATGTGAAAGTTCCAACCGTTTAATCTTTAGGTTTTTAATTTACATTTTCTTATTTACTAGACTTGTACGTACTCGCGTGTAACCTCCTAATTCTATGAAAACAGGATCAGAGGTAAATTTTATAAATAGTTAAGATAATTACTACATAGTAAGTCGAATAGAAACACTTACTCTATCATCGACCAGTGAAAGAACTACCTAGACCCAATTATGTATTAACTAATTAAACCACACCTTTAATTAGCGTATAAAAGTTCGAAGTTATTCAGAATGTTTTCAAATTCGTACATTATAAATAAAAAAAAAAATCACATAATTGATAACATTATAAATTAATTATTAGGTACAGTTGATGGAAATGTCGCATGTGTTTTATCCACATCACAATCTATTTTGCGAAGCATGCAGAGGCACGATTTGTGTCAAGTCCAAACAGAAGATAAACCATCAAGAGGATTGGCGTTATATTGGTATTTAGATCTTATTTACTGTTCATGTCACGTAATTTTCTGCGTCCGTTCACGAAAACGCCGTTTTATCAATCAAATATTGATTGCCTACTTGTTTTACGGTATTGTCGAAGTGCTTTACGGTTATATTTAAATTAAAAACAAATTGTTAGTTTACACACAAAATATTAAGTAAGTACCTAAATTCTGTTTCATTGAAATTATGTTGAGAGATACTAAAGTTTCCTTATTTTGATGCATTTTTATCTCGGTGGCCTTTGAAAACTATAATTATATCAATAATCGATTGCCATTAATAAAAGCTAATTCTCCATGGAGTTTTCAATGGAGTTCTTATCTATATATCTCCTTATCAGGCAGTCCAGATCGTTCCTTTGTATCGTGTAAAGCAGAATGTAAGTACATTGTTTAATATTCTTAACTCCTACTCTGCTAGAGATGCAACGTTGTAGGATAACGAGTGAAACCGCAGGGCAAGCAATCATATTATATGCAGTATAATAATTAACCATATCATTCGATTAGATTACGTTCCATCTAGCGTAATTTGACTAATAGAGTCAAGTACGCTTTATGACCATATCCAATGCCAGGATAATATTATTATCTGTATTCTGATCTATTAGAATCTTGAAATATATCCTACTAATATTATAAATGCGAAAGTTTGTGAGGATCTATGGATGTTTGTTATTCTTTCACGTGAAAACTATGAAACCGATTACAATGAAATTTGGTATATTGGTATCTGAGGACCCAGAATAATACATAGGCTACTTTATATCCTAGAAATTCAACAGGATCGAGAACTATGCGGCAATCTAGTACCTAATGTTTAGTTTCGAAAACAGCTCTACGAAACAAAATAGAGCGTTGATTATATTCTCGCTTAAAAACGGTAAAATTGAGTTTGTACATTTATTACATTCAACCCTTACGAAATCGTTTGTAAAATAAATGCAGGATAAACATCTTCAAACAAAACGGAACATTTATCTTCGGGAGTTATCACTCGTATTCCAAATAAACAAAATAAAGGTACCTTTCTTTATTACCTTTCTGTTTGTATGAAACTGTTTGTTGCAATATTCTCCATAAAAAATATATAAATTAAAGTATTTATAATGAATCGTACTGTATTATTGTGGTTCATTGATTCACTTCGAATTTGAATCAACTCCCACCAACCGCAATATAATTTCCTAATCCGTATCAACCTAAATTTGACCACAAATAGCTATACATCTGAGCGTATTATAGTGCATTGTATTGATAGGACAGGATATTATGAAAATGTAAAAAGCAAGCATCGATCATTTACAAACACATTGTGCGTAAAGGCATACATCTATTAAAGTGTTATTATTAATCAAAACTTCTTAAACATAGTTGAAACCAAGTAACAAGGGAATTTCCATTTCTTTAAGTATCTTTCGTAAATTTTGTTTTAGTTTAACTAATTTACTGACACAGATGAATATAAATGTAATAATATAACAAACCGCATTCGGTTCCCGCCGCCTCGCCGCCGGCGAACAAAACTTCAACATGTTTCCCGTAAACTTCCAACCCTAACCTTCGCACAAATAGCCGTATGAATGCAACAATCCCAATTTTAAACGCACCATGTTCTACATGACACACACGTTTACATTATTTGTATCACAATACAAAATTACGTAACACTAGCGCAATTTGGGCTCGGTATGCCGATTGCCGCCACTCAAGTCCACTCGCCGCACGAAAGACAGGGGTTAGACTAAGTTATAAGGTGAGCGTTAGAGCCAATTTCATCGAAACATTATATGGACATTATTCGTATATGCATGCGCCGTGAGGACGTAGCTATTGTGTTGGGGGTCGTCACTCGCTACGAATATTAATCTTGTTAAAGGCAAATCGTACGCCTAGTGCCAAGACTACGTGCTTTGATGTTATTTTAATAAGCCAATGAACTTTTATATTGTATGGTAATAAAATGAGAAATTACATTTAAATTCAGGATTCGTAAGGGCGATAAACCCGTAATCATCTCCTCGGCTTTATGTAATGTGTTGTGCTCATTGCAATGACGTTCGTGGTGCGTGCTATGAGCACTTTAGCGTTTAAGTGATAACCGCATAAACATTTACGTATATTGTTTAATTTCCCTTAAAGCGTCGAGGATTACGGGCACATGCGTGCTTCAGTATGTTATTATTACAAAATATATTGTAAGCATATTATAATACACATAAAAAACCCATTTGAAAATGTTATGATGCTATAAGTTATTAGACGTTTGAGTATATAGTTATAATTGTTGCTAAGTTAGACAAATATTTATAATGAAGGATGTAAATGAAAGCTATAGATTTGAAATGTACAAACTAAAAATAAAGAAAAAAATTCGCTTATAAACGCAGATTTATTTCAGTGTGAACTAAGCTTAAAAGCTCTATGTGATAGAGCAAGAATCCATTGAAAAACATACAAATTTGTTAATCTAAGCTTTATATTATGACCTAAGTTTTCGTGGTTTTGCTATCTCCAAGAGAAATCAGAAAGAATTAAGAGAAGTTCAGAATAAATGAATAAATATTGAAACAAAACGTTTATTGATTTACATTATATGATAAACAAAAACATATAAATAACACGAAAAGAAAATAAACAAGGAGTTTTTCTTCAGAATTTTGTGCCGTAGATCAAAGCTTAGAAGTTAAAGCATCCGCAATCTAGTCTTGTGTCTTTGAAGACAAGGTCATTGAAACTCATGAGAGCATTATTAATTATATACCTAAATATAAAAATGAATCCCAAAATGTGTTGGTAAGCGCATAACTTGAGAACGGCTTAACCGATTTCGTTAATTCTTTTTTATAATATTCCTTGAAGTTCGAGGATGGTTCTTATGTAGAGAAAACGTGAATATGTACCACGGGCGAAGCCGGGGCGGACCGCTTGTAACTAAATAAATCTGACTACACAAGGAAGACATGTTCAACCACACCAAGAGAGATTTAGCTATCTAAAACCTCCCAGAAACATATATACCTGCGGATTTAGATAGTCGTTCATAAACTTGGCTCAATATAGACGTTTGACAGTTACCTGGGATGAAAATGACTGGATACAAATATACAATGGTGCTTGTAAATGTCAATAGTTCTGGAAACTCAGAGAAGATAAGTAAAGTTTAGCTTTGTGCAAGGTTAGCTCTCTGATTGTTTAGATAACATTTCATGAGAATGACATCGTGTTTTTAGTAGCATATAATTTCTATGTAATATTTAATTAAAAAATAATTTAAAAAAAGTTATGCGGTTTGAAAATATATACGTGAAATAGAGCCAAAATTTAATAAATAATATTTATTCCAGATTGCCACAACTACCCACTAACATTATACGAGGTATAAGTTAACCGCAAGAAAGTTTACCATTAAAGTTGCGACATTTGTTCTCATTTTAATTAAAAGTGAAACTTGTAATCTTTAACTAACTTACGAGTTTCCATCAAGATGCACTAGCGAGAGGCATCTGCAGAGATAAGTACGAAAATCCATCTGTCAGTATAAAATAATAATATAACTGCAGTGGCCCATTTCTTAAGTATTTATAGACTGTTCGCATTACAATTCAGATTTGTCAAATGCACTACCTACATAAGTATGTTTGATAGTTAAATGGGAAGGCTTTTGCAGGTATTACCACTACGTGAACAACAAAAAGCAAAGCACTGTTCCCTTACATTTACTGTATAAGCACTTAGCTTATGAAGTTAACTTTATCAATAATAGTTACCTTAATAATATTGCCTATGCATGAAGAGTTAATTAACTGATACACACAAAATTACTTTGCGCATAAAACAATCGTATTATTTACAAATCTTCAAGTTTTAAAACATACCTATACAGGGCTACTTGAAAAACACCAGCAACCTCGTAGGACAAGATAGCTAACATCATAAGTAACAACATTTGTTCTACGACTTTTGGCATAACGCAATAAATTATTTTTAAATGATTTTTTAAACTTTTATTGTACTCTCCTAACATTTGTAAGTCTATGTTCTATTCATTATCGGATGGTCGACGCGACACCCCCTTCCCCCTCTCGTTCGCTTCTTGTTTACGTAATTTTTGGGAGGCGTAGAGTTTATAATATTCAAACGGAAAATTAAATGAATATTTATTTTTGTATGAAAATAAAATCTAACAAATTATCAAAAGTAGTAGAACAAATGTTGTTGCTTATGATGTTAGCTATCTTGTCCTGCGAGGCTGCCGGTGTTTTACAAGTAACCCTGTATAACGTATACGTGTTATTACGTGTATTTACGTGTTGAAGGACTTATCATATGCGTCAGTGTGTAAAAACATTGCGTATTCCAGCAAACGAACGAAAATGTGTGCTTAGACATGTGAACGCATCTAATCAGCTGAGAATGCAAATACCTACACAAACAGGCGGAATGTTTAAGCTTTTTTCTTGAATATCACGCTTTTTTACGTGAGCTTTTAAATGAATTATACAAAAGGTCCCAACTGTTTTACTTTTAGTTATATTTAAGAATCCATTAATGAAAAATAACTTTAAAATAATAGAAAGTTTGTAGCGCGGTACGATTTTTGCGGAGGCGGCTAGTTTACAAAAATAAATTCTTACCTACTTAGACCTACTTAAAATATAATTTTATGGTTTGAATAGTAATAATATTTAACAATATTTTTCATGTTCCATTATGTTTATTACCGTATATAATAACCTCTTAGGATTGACCTGGTACCATTTTATAGTCCTAAGGCACTTAATAAAATACGCACGACATCACAGAAAGCACCAGGGAGTAATAAAAACAACATTATTCACTACTTTGTTTTATATTACAACCTTGTCCAAAATCTTAACATATTACATAATTAAAGTAGGGGTAGATACATAGAAAAAACGGGATTAATAAACGACACAGCACACATATATCCAGAACCTTTCTAAAAACTACACAATAACCATTATCAAAATGTCAAACGTAAGATGTGATTCCACAAGCAGTACATTCGAACTTGAAGTGCGACAACCGCGCAGCATGAGACCTCCCAGATTGAAACATGTATCGTACGTCTAAGGCGTTAAGAAATAGTTTTGCGATAATAACAGTTCTCCGTTTCCTGGTCAGTGAGGAAGATATAGGAATTCCACGCACGTATAACCCGTGACTCCTGAACGCACGTGTGCCGCTTTCTCGATAACCCTATATCTGCTTATTCGAGTATGTACCTCAATCTATCCTATTTGTGTCTGGCCTCTGGTTTTATCAGTTTTGCCATATATTGCGCACTGGGCGGGTAATCTTTTGAATGGCTAATGGGTTTTAATGGCTTCGAAAATATACCTACATTCCCTATAGCATTCCAGCTTACACATTTCCTGTTTTATAGTTTTAACCTGTAGTTTATTATCTTTTTCCAAAGGTTTATTTTCTGGTTAAAATTTGTTGCCAACCCTTAGAAGAGTACAGTTATGAAAGATATATACCTGTATTTAATCGCTACCATACACATATACCAACACTACCAGACATTATAATTTATAATATTTATAATATAAAACAAAAATACTAAATAACGTTATCATATAAGATCCAACGAGAACTCGTATGCACCATAAAATATTTCACGTGTTCAACCGCTTAAATCTGTATGCAGTGTAGTTTTAAATCAGGCTCTGTGCACACGACACCCGCCCACAATAAATTCTTGCACCTTTACATCTCAGTGTCAAGTGAAACGTTGAAACCATTTGCGAAGTTAGCGGAGAAGCCTGTATAGCGAGCAATTTTCATTCAACATGTACTTTTCACACTCCTCTCCACGAACGCTTGAAATAAAAAGCGACTGTAAACGCTCAGACCAAAGCCTGCAGGTAAAAGACGTTTATGTTAACAGCTCTTATTTTACGTTTTATAATGTTGATTGCTGAGACAAAGGAAAGTGTTAGGTAGTATCAGATTTTCTGCTTTTTAAATGCTTGGATATACATTGAGTTTAAGTCGACATTTTGTGATAAAATTGGAGAAATGTATTTCATTTTGTCCTTTAAGATTGTGGGTTTTTTTCTTGTAAATAAATTACCTAATACCTACTTTTACTTTTTGGGAAGAAAAGGATTAACATACATTATTAATTCTTCGTTTAGCTTCATTATTATTAGACATGCTTTATTTTGTTTGCTATTAAAACAAGGCTGCTTTTTTATTTTAGATAACACGTGTCAGAAATGTAGAGATATTAATAACAAAACAGGCTTTTTCATTTGAAGGTTATCATATTAAATTTGTAGAGCAAAATATTTGTAAAAAATGCTAGAATGTGCATCGTTGACAACGAATACTTTAAAGCTTTTTAAATAAGTTTTTTTTATCTTAATACCTAGGTTATTCTTTAAACCTACAGTTTCATTAATGAGTATTAATATGACCTACTAGGTCAAAGAAACACCGTAGTAAAATTTTTCAAGCTTCTTTTTTAAATTACGAGAAAGTGAGCTTTATCATTATGTCAATAGCATACATTTCGCCTCTGTTATTAGAACAAACCGTTCTTTCATGCGTAATCAACAATAACTCCATTACGTAGCAATTTTCCGAGTGCTTTAATGTTAATAAGTACATGCGTATTATTGGAAAGATTGATTATTGTTAGTCGAATAAGCAATTCCATCTCAATTTTACTCACATCCACTATACGCCCCATTGATTCGCTGAAGCTCTGCTGAAATAAAACAACATTATTTTACCGTACAACTATATTGATTTATATAAACTATGTTTATTGTTTTTACTGGTGAGTAATAAATCTATTGAGTATAGAGAATATAATGTTCAATTGTTTGCAGCAAATAAAATGATATTATACATTTTTTACAACAAAGCTGTGTATCTTTTTATAAAGTTTATGAAATCGACAATTTCAGGAAAATGATTTTATAATCTACCGGTCTAAAAGATACGTACTTGCAACTTTTATATGTTTATTGTCAATACAAAGCAGCAAGCATTAGAATTCAATGAATCAAAGAAGAATGCTTTTGCGCAAATGCAAAATATTGGTTCAGTGAGAATTGAGAAACCATTCTGGTGTGAAATATTTATTCTAAACAACGTATCCTGAACGTATGATCGTAGATAATATTACTACTGTAGTATGATTAAGGACTGAAAACGGCAGAGAGATAGCATATTTAACAAAATAATAACATACAAAAGGTAGAGTCTTGTATCTTCCAAATAACCAGAGTTACGTAGAGCGACTCAATCAATGAAGAAAAGAAAACACTCATCTTTGTTAACATATAATTAATTTAAATATCATACAATCCACATGAAGTAATACCAAGTAATACCTATAAGGATAGCTTAAATTGTTTAAACCGATTATCTTCCACAATTGACTATCGAGTTACGAACTTGCACCAAGATATGTGAAGTTCGTCGTACTGGAAACAATCTATTTAATATAGCTACTAAACTGTACGTATTCTAGATTAAACAGATTTATGTATTTTTCTTCTGATCAAATAAATTATAATAAATAAACAAACGAAAGTAGGGTTTAATTTTTTGGTACCTATCCATACTTTAATATTATAATTAACTAGCGGTCCGCCCCGGCTTCGCCCGTGGTACATATTAACGTTTTCTCTACATAAGAACCATCCTCGTACTTCAAGGAATATAATAAAAAAAGAATTATCGAAATCGGTTCAGCCGTTCTCGAGTTATGGAATTACAACGAAAAGTGGCATTGATTTTTATATATTAGAAGATGCGAAAGTAACTCTGTCTGTCTGTTACTCAATCACGCCTAAACTACTGAACCAATTTTAATGAAATTTGGTATGTTGATATTTTGATACCCGAGAAAGGACATAGGCTACTTTTTATCCCAGGAAAATGATGCAATCCCGAAAATCCCACGGAAACGGGAACTATGCGGGTTTTTCTTTGACTGCGCGGGCGAAGCCGCGGGCGGAAACCTAGTATATTATATTCAGAAGGTACTTGTTTAAAGAGTAGGTAACGTAACATGTAACTTCTTGCGGATTATTCTCGGAACAAAATGTCCATTCAATCGATAAAAAATTGCCTATTCATAAGCACTTTGAAAAAGTTTACATGAAATAAAAAAGTTTTCAGTTACCGTTTGAGTTGCATACTTTTATAGCGTTTATATCAAATTTAAAACTGCTTAAAGCTTTGGCCAATAACTATAAATTGATTAATAAACCCTGGGTATATTTTGGAATTACCTATTAGTTAAATATATAGAAATATCTAGTTTATATTTGCAGTTTCAATAAGACGAATGGGCGCAAGGAGTGCAAACGAATTGTTATACTTTTAACGAGGAACAAAGCAATACACTTAACAAATTACACCCACATTCCGCAATTCCTTGCAAACAAAACCTTCTCTCTATGTCAATTTGTGTGATTTTCCAACAAAAGATTGTTTGTATATGTGTACAAAACCAAGTAAATATTGCATAAAGGAATAGGAAGGACGATATATAGGAAGACTATGCTAATAGTATATTTCCATCATAATTGATACACTACGTATGACTCAACTTAATTAACGTTCTTTTTTGTATTAGTCGTGTTCACTTTTCTTAACATTTGATCGATTTCGTGACCTTACACTTTACAGCTTTACAATCAAACGCACCTCGAAACTTTTTAACGACGTTATGTATTATAAATAGTTGATTCAAGAACCAAATAGGATAATTAATATTGGTATATATTACTAAATAATAAATATAAAATGTATCATTATAAATTGGAAGAACGTATTTCGGTACGTCGATGGGATATGATTGATCGAATTGTTATCCAGATTAAAGATATCGCTTCCTTTACCTTAAAAAATGTATCAATCGGTTGTCGTCAAGGGATATTACAAACAAACAAACATACTTTTTTGTTTATAATAGGTATTTTTACTACAACAAAACAATATAATGACGATGAGATTTGAATTAATTCATTGAAATTACACTATACTAAAACCACTCGTAGATACATTTATGCACCTAGTAGTTTAATAAACATGAATAATTACTATTTAAGTCTGTAATAGACTACTGATTGGGTTTTTCGGTAATGTTTGCGGTCGCAATGCCTAATTAGCGAAAATAGAAATGATATCTAACCCAAATATCCTATACAAAATGGAAATCATTTGTAATGTTTATATGTAGAGTCGAGAAGGATTTAATGAGGAACAAGTAGTGCCAATTTTTCCAAATGTTCTCTTCAATTGTAACAATCATACCGCTACGCTTTTATTCATTCAATCCTGCTAGTGATTTACAGTTTTATAATAAGCTTATAAAATTATATAATTCGGTTAGTACAGTAGCGTAAAACTGCGAAACACGTCCTCGCGAATCCGAGGCCACAGGACGAAGCGCAGTTGACATTATTATATAATTTATTACTTGATATTATCATTTTAAATTTACAGTTACAGTATTCTCTGTTATATTATTTTCTAAAGAATATACATGAAGCTCTTAATTTTCACACTCATCAAAATATGCACGAACGTTTTTTTTTAAATCAAGGATTAGTTTCAGTGTCAGTACCAACTTATATCAAATTTTGTGAGTAAGATGTTCATATATAATTATTGTGAATACAGATAACAAAAGTTTAACTTTTTATAATATCGCTTGTGACAATTGAATAGAAAAGAGCACAAGCCTATAGAAATGAACGAACCAAAGAATAAAACCTTAGAACCAACTGAACGAGCGTAAGACTTTCGCCATTTTATATATATGACGGATATACCTTGGAGATAAGCTCTTAGATATTGTTGCGGACGGCGACTACACGGACAACGGCGGTGCCGAGCGACGGGCAGTGGAGAGCGCGCCTATGTGATGCGCGCTATACCCAGCGAAAACGGCACCGGGCCGCGGTAGTGGGGTCGAGTGGGCGGGGCGTATTGTGCCCTTACGCTCAAGTTGCTCATTATACCCACTGTTAGTTTTAAGTAGGATAGAAATGTACTTAAGCTGTAAGATTTGTAAATATTGTATGGTAAATAAATCACCTTGGAAATCGCTGCGAGTTTTAATCAACAAGTGGGAACCTCTGCGCCTCACCCTATACAAGAACATACAGTCCACTGACCGGGGCTATAATTAATAGTGCCTGGTCCATCGACGCGCCGGATTTTGTTGAAGCAAACTTCACTGCGAAGACGACGTGCTTATTAAGAAGAAAGAAGATAATACGCCGAGCTACGAACGTTGCGTATCTTCAGTCTTAAGCACAAGACACTCAGCCGAACGACGACTGCGCTGCGTGTCTACGAGGCTGATTTATCTAACGCGGTTTACCGCGGCTGTGTGTTAGCCCACCTAACGGTGCCAAACGGGCGCACGCAGTTAACGCCGCAAGGCGGGAGTGACTGTTCGAACGCAGTCACCAGTTCGCATCCAACGCGACTGTACAGTTCGACTTCGCCGGTAAGGCGCGAGATCGTGTGAGGGCCGGACTGTAGGCACGCTGACGGGGCAAGGTGTTCCTCCTTGTCCTCGAGCAACCTCACGCACTTGCGTCCTCTGCTGGGTAGTTCCTTCCTACCTCATCCACCTTTTCCATTCTCACGGTGAGCGAACACTGTTGCTACAGCACCTCGCCGTGGGCTGTTAGGGCTGCTAGGGACGTTAGGGACGTTAGGGAAGATGATGACCCGCAACCGACCGAAGAAGACAGACGAGGCGGATGCAGCGGCCGTTACACACACAAGACCGCCCGCATCACCGTCTGAGCTACGTGAAACGACGACGACAGCACCCGCAGAAACGGAAACACGAGTAGACGACACTCAGTCACAGGCCTCAGTCAGAACGACGAGATCTGTGAGATCGCGACTGAAGGAAGCACAAGCAGAGGCAGGAAGCAAGCTACTAGCGCTCGAAAAGAAAATGATAGCGCTCGAAAAAGAGCAAATACTTAAAGAAATGGAAGCGAACATTGCTAGAATTGCCGACGACGCTAGCGTTGTTGACAGAACGGACGCACTACCGATAGAGTCAGAAGATCGAGTACAAGACTGGCTCAAAAGACACAGCCAAGAAGCGACCGCTATGCCACAAAGACACGGTGACGCCCCCTTTCCAACACGGGGGGAGTCATCGCGACAAGTCGCGTGGACTAAAGATACGGTCGGGCAACGTAGAGATGAGTCACCCGTCGTAGAACACGACACAACGAAAGTCGGAACACCGAGAGCAAGATCCCGAGATCGCGGGATAGAAAAGCTAACTGAAGTCTTTGAGGAGCTGACAAGACAAAGGCCGCCTCCAAGACAAGGCTTCGATTTACCTCAGTTCAATGGAAATGTAACAGAATGGCTGTACTTCAAGGCCGCGTACGAGGACACGACGCGACTGTACAAATACACAAACATTGAGAATCTAGCCAGGTTACGTGCTTGTTTAACGGGAGCCGCACGCGACACTGTTGCGGTTCTATTAAGCACAACGAACGATCCTGAGCTAATAATGAGAACGCTTAACCAATGCTATGGTCGACCCGAAATAATTATCGACCGTGCAATGGACGAGATAAAGAAGCTGCCGCGACCCGGCACGACGGCTGTAGAACTTAACCAATTCGCCGTGAAAGTACAGAATATAGCTTGGCTGTTAAACAGCATAGAGGATAGAAGCTACGTTAATAGTACGATGCTCGTCAGAGAAATATTAAATAAACTGAGCCTGCACTATCAAGCACGGTGGACGGACTACGGTCAAGCACATGGCACGACATATGAGCCCATATTTCTCACATTGTCGAATTATCTCATCAAAGAAGCGGATCTACAACTTACATACAACTACAGTAAGAAGACAGAGACAACAACAGTTGAAAAAAGAGAGAGTCGACCGCTACGCCGCGCGAACATTTATGCGACTAATAACGATGATAAAAAGATAAGTTGCTTATGTTGCGGGCGCGAGCATGAAACACCAAAGTGCAAAGAATTTGCAAATATGTCACTAAGCCAGCGTTGGGAACGAATGAAGAAGGCGAGAGCCTGTTTTCAATGCATTGTTAGCACGCACCTGCGATCCCGGTGCAAGCATAAAAGGTGCGACAAAGACGGGTGCGATAAACCGCATCACCCGATGTTACATGAAGAAAAAATAGCGATCGAAGAGAAACCGACTGAAGTTGTACTCTCGACTACTATTAACAGCAACAACCAAGCTGTTTTATTAAAAGTATGTCCGGTGTATATAAAATCGGATGGCGAAAAGCAAATCAAAACGTATGCTTTATTAGACGAGGGATCAACAATATCATTGATCGATGAAGACCTCGCACGAGAGCTTGAATTAAACGGACCTACGCAACCCCTACGAATAAGCGGGGTGGGGGCGTCAAGCGACATTATGAACAGTAGATCGGTGCAAATTAAGATAAGCCGACGAAACAATGGAGCGTCACACGCGATCCGTGTGCGAACTATGACAAACCTAGCAATAGGTGGACAAACAATAAGCGCGAACACGCTGAAATACAATCATTTAAAAGGATTGCCTTTGAAAGACGTCATCGGTAAAGTCAAACCGAAGTTGTTAATCGGGTCCGATAACTGGGACTTGATTATATCAAGAAAGCTGAGAACCGGCAAACGTGGCGAACCCGTAGCGTCACTCACACGACTAGGGTGGGTCATACACGGCACCACACCCAAAACAACATTAAGTCGTGAAAACGTGTTACATACGTATGAAAACGACGATGACTGCGTTAGTAACAAATCGTTGGAAAAACTAATGAAGAAAAGCTACGAAATCGACGCACTCGGTATAAAAGTAACACAAAGAAAATCGAGTGTCGACGAGCGCGCTATACGCATATTCGAAGAAACGGCACGTCGCATTGACGGACGTTTTGAAGTAGGCCTGCCATGGCGAACCGACAAACCTACGCTACCGTTAAACTATGAGATGGCTAGAAAAAGGTTAAAATCCATTGAGAACAAAATGGACCGATGCGAAGAATTCAAACATGCATACACGGCGGAGATTCAAAATCTTATTAACAAGGGATACGCCGCACCGGTAACAAACGATGACTTACCGGCGACTACTACATGGTATCTCCCGCACTTCGCAGTCGTTAACCCAAACAAGCCGGGAAAACTCAGAGTAGTGTTCGACGCGGCCGCAAGAGATAAGGGCGTCTGCCTAAATGACGAGCTGCTAGACGGCCCCGACTTACTTCAGTCACTGCCGGGAATACTCTACAAATATAGAGAAAATGAAGTCGCAGTGACGGCCGACGTTAAAGAAATGTTTCTTCAAATTAAGATTAGAAAACAAGATCAAGGCGCGCAGCTTTTCCTTTGGCGAGGCGATGATAGAACGGGCCCTCCGAAAACGTTTAAAATGACTTCAATGATATTTGGGGCTCGTAGTTCGCCATTCATCGCACACAGCGTTAGAAACAAGAACGCTGAAGATTTCCGATTATCGCATCCGCTAGCATATGAAGCGATAACGAAAAATCATTATATGGATGACTTCGTCGATAGCTTCAGGACCGAAGACGAAGCTATACAAACAATCAAGGAGGTCATACATGTGCACGCCCACGCTAGCTTCACATTAGCTGGGTGGAGTAGTAATCGCGACACGGTGATACAACACACGCCGTTCGACCTGCGAACACGGGCGACCGCGAGTCTAGTGGCCACTAACCACGATATGAACAAGACATTGGGAATGGTGTGGATCCCGCGAGAAGATAGACTTTCATTTAACACATGTCTAGCGAGGATTCACACCGACGTGAAAGAGCGCCGTCGACCTCCTTCAAAGAGGGAAGCGCTAGGAACGGTGATGTCAATCTTCGACCCGCTGGG
Source organism: Colias croceus (assembly GCF_905220415.1). Taxonomy (NCBI): domain Eukaryota; kingdom Metazoa; phylum Arthropoda; class Insecta; order Lepidoptera; family Pieridae; genus Colias; species Colias croceus. Next base: position 9,368,027 of record NC_059543.1, read on the forward strand.
ACTCATAAGCTATTATACAATCACGGCCAAAATAATACTTCAAAATTTATGGAGGCTGAAGCTTGATTGGGACGAGCCCATACCGGCAGAAGACTACGCTAACTTCGATGACTGGCTGAAACGATTAAATGACATCACCAAGCTGCGAATACCACGATGGTACGGCAATACGGGGGGAGTTAAAGTCGAACTCCACGTTTTCTGCGATGCCTCTGAGCAAGCGTACGCAAGCGCCGCCTACTGGCGCTCCGAAGAGCCGAACGGAAACGTACGCATAGCGCTGATATCTGCTAAAGCGCGAGTAGCGCCGTTGAAAACACAAAGCATTCCAAGACTCGAGCTGCAGGCCGCACTAATCGGCGTACGTCTTGCGTCCGCTATACTAAAGGAGCATAGACTAGCCGTGGCGAGTCACACATATTGGACGGACTCAACAACCGTATTGCAGTGGATTCGAAACGATAAAGCTCGTCACACTCCATTCGTGGCGAACAGGCTGGGTGAAATAGCCGAATTAACGAAGATAAATCAATGGCGGTGGGTGCCTACCGCCGACAATGTGGCGGACGACGCGACTCGTATCAATAACGAAGAAAAGAACGAGAACGACCGTTGGTTCACCGGCCCTGCATTCTTACGCGAACCGAGGGAATCATGGCCCGAACAAGCACCGTGGCTAGAAGTGGCGGCTGTTGAACATCACACAGCCACAGAACGAGCCGACATACGACAGAGCGTACCGGATGTAACACGCTTTTCAAAATACGAGCGTTACATACGAGCGATCGCCTATGTGCTTATGTTTATAAATCGAGCGAAGAAAATCAAGACGACGCTCGACGCTAATTTGCTAGAAGAAGCCGAACGCTTAGCAATAAAAGCTTCACAACACGACAAGTTTGAAGAAGATATAGAAAGATTGACGAACAAAAAGTCAATATGTCGAAGCAGCAGACTAGCCAAGCTTGACCCCGTGCTAGACAAATACGGCCTCCTACGACTTAACGGCCGGCTAAAGCACGCAGCCATACCGAACGTATGCAAGTTTCCCGTCATATTGGACGGCGGTCATCGCTTCACAAGACTATTAGTGCGAAGAGAACATGAAAGAGCGCTGCACGCGAACAATGAGCGTGTGGTTAATGGATATTGAAGCGATATTGGATATTGCGAGTCAGACCGACAGTTAAGGCCGTAGCGAAGGAATGCTCGACATGTCGTCTAAAGAAGGCCACGCCCATTATGCCGAACTTCGGTGACCTACCTGCGGAGCGGACCGAGGCATTCGTGCGACCATTCACGAATTGCGGACTCGACTATTTCGGTCCAATGACGATCACAATAGGACGCCGAAGAGAGAAGCGCTGGGGGGCTCTATTTACTTGCCTTTCAACACGGGCTGTACACATAGAGTTAGTCGGCGCTCTCACTACCGACTCTGCAATAATGGCGATGCGGCGTATGGCAGCGCGACGTGGGTGGCCGCGAGTTATGTACTCAGACAACGCAACTAATTTCCGCGGCGCCGATACGGAGTTACGTCGAGCCATTGAAGTATGGGAAAGTGAACTTAAAGACTATGGCCTACAGCAGCGAATGAACTGGAAATACATCACTCCCGGCGCACCACATCAAGGCGGCGCGTGGGAGAGACTTATTCGTTCTGTAAAGACTTCGCTTCTCGCCGTACTTTTCCAAAAAGAACCGCACGAAGAGATATTAATTACGCTGTTAGCGGAGGTTGAGCACACGATCAATGCTCGACCGCTAACACACGTGCCGGTGACACCAGAGGACCCGGAGGCACTCACTCCGAACCATTTTCTGTTGGGTGGCCCTTCCGACATGCCATTAGTAGGCGCATGTGAACATGTAACAAAAAGAACATGGAAGAAAGCTCAAGCGCTAGCGAACGAGTTTTGGCGGCGGTGGGTACGCGAGTACTTACCTACACTCAACCCACGCGGCCACCTGCGACGAAGCGAGCAAGAGCTAAAGGTCGGCGATATTGTCATTGTTGCCGACGCTGCGCTTCCAAGAAATGTATGGCCACGAGGACGAATTATGAAAATATTTCCCGGACCTGATGGGGAAGTCAGAAGCGTCATCGTGGAAACAAGAGGACACCTGTTAAAGCGACCGGTAACAAAGGTCGTCGTCCTTCCCGTTGAAGAGGCTGCGTCCCGAGGACTTCACCGGGGGGAGGCTGTTGCGGACGGCGACTACACGGACAACGGCGGTGCCGAGCGACGGGCAGTGGAGAGCGCGCCTATGTGATGCGCGCTATACCCAGCGAAAACGGCACCGGGCCGCGGTAGTGGGGTCGAGTGGGCGGGGCGTATTGTGCCCTTACGCTCAAGTTGCTCATTATACCCACTGTTAGTTTTAAGTAGGATAGAAATGTACTTAAGCTGTAAGATTTGTAAATATTGTATGGTAAATAAATCACCTTGGAAATCGCTGCGAGTTTTAATCAACAAGTGGGAACCTCTGCGCCTCACCCTATACAAGAACATACAGTCCACTGACCGGGGCTATATTTTTTATTTTATTTTATTTTTTACATACATAGATTCCTTACAGCTATTTGTATTACAATATTTTTATTTAACTTTAACAAAACAATACGCCAATAAAAAGGAATACCAATAATAAGACAATTAATGTGACAGTAGTTTTACATTAATTATAACAATGATAAAGTGGAAAAAATTAATTTATACATATATATGTTTTTGGACATGATATACAAAAAAGAGGAAAACGTACCTACCCATTATAGAATGTTTGGTATGGATGTGTGAATGTGTGTACTGTGTGTGTTGTGTATAATGGTGTAGTGTGGTGAGAATGTGTAAAAGTAAACTTAAGAAATTATTGAATTGGTGATGTCTGTTACTGCTTTTTTAAAACTGTTACGGGAGAGATGAAATATGTCAACACTTGAAAATTTCTTATTGTAAATATCAGGTAGACGGAAGAGTGTAGAATTTTGCAGGTGTTTGGTTGAAGCGAGGGGAACCTTTAATAGTTGGCAATGCCTTGTTCGTAATGACGGTGTTTGTAGTGATATATTACCGAGAATATTTGGACAGTCCAGTCTATTACGCATTATGTCGTAAAGCAGCATCATGTCAATAATATCTCTCCGTTGTTCGAGTGTATTGATCCTTTGGAGAGAGCATCCTTCAAGGTAATTAGCACAAGAGGTCTTCGATATAAAATTAAGTTTCCTAATAAATATTTTTTGAATATTTTCCAAACGGTCAATATAACAGCGATAAGAGGGACGCCAGATCGGACTCGCAAATTCTAGTACGCTTCGCACATACGCAAAATATAGCACTTTTAAACATAAGATATCTGTGAATGCATCACAAGTCCGAAGTATGAAACCTAAATTTTTGTACGCTTTTTGTATAATAAATTCAACATGATCGTTATGCGTAAGTTTAATGTCATGAATAACACCTAAGTCTCTAACCTGTGTTGTTCTTTCGAGTGATACATTGTTTAGTTTGTAATTGAAATTAATGACATCCTTTTTTTTCCGGGTAAAAGTAATTAATTGGCATTTGTTAATATTAATAGATATTTTATTAGTTTTGTAATACAGTGTCAGTCGATCGAGATCACCTTGCAGCTTAATACAGTCTTCTAGACTGTTGATTTTTTTGTAAAGTTTTTTATCGTCTGCAAATACAAGGAACTTAGAATCAAGAAAACAATCAGATAAATCGTAAAGAAATACGTTGTATAATAAGGGGCCGAGATGCGAGCCCTGCGGTACACCGGATGTTACTTTAATAAAGTTTGATCGGAAACCACCGATGACTGTAGCTTGATGGCGATTCTTTATGTATGATTCAATCCATCTAAGGAGGTTTCCTCTGATACCGATGGCATAAAGCTTCGTCAACAATATATTATGGTCGACCCGATCGAATGCCTTCTCAAAATCAGTATAGATGACGTCGACTTGTGACTTGTCATCTAAATCTATATTGATAGAATGAGTAAATTCAAGAAGGTTGGATGTAACGCTACGTGATTTAATGAAACCATGATGATTATGAGGAATACATTTTAATGCTAAATAATATATGTTATCATAAGCGACACGTTCCAAAATTTTACCTAATACATTAAGAATAGATATACCTCTGTAATTTGTTATGTCTAATTTTGATTTACTCTTATGAATTGGAACTATTTGTGCTTCCTTCCATCGACTCGGAAAGATACCATCTGAGAAAGAACGTTTAAAAAGTATTAGCAAAGGAGTCAACAAACCAGTTGCACATTTTTTTATGAAAATTGAAGGTATTCCATCCGTACCAGCGCCTTTCTGTGGATCTAACTGTTTCAATAGTTTTTGAAGAAGTTTCTCATTGACTTCAATGTAATTAAGATTATCGGAGATATCGGCCTCCTTAGAAAAAATAGGGGTGGACTGATCAGATTGTTGAAATACGCTTTGAAAGAATTCGTTAAAAGAATTACAGATGTCTTGGCCATTAGTCAATAAGCAGCCTTTATAAGACATGTTTTGGGGCATGCCGTGATTAGAGCGTTTGTTTTTAACATAAGTCCAGAATTCTTTAGGTGATGTTTTAATACTACTTTGACAACGGGATATATATTTATCATAACATTCTGACTGTAACTTTTTAACTCGGGTTCTTAGCAAAGAAAAAGAACTATAGTCGCAAGGATTTTTAAAGCGTTTCCATTTTGTATGTATTTTAGATTTTTCCTTTATTAAATTTATAAGTGCAGGAGTATACCATTTAGGATACCTGTAACGTGATGAAAGCTTTACAGTTGGTACATACGTTTCAATAATAGAATAAACAATATCATAAAATTTATTGACAGCATCATTAACAGAACCCGAGTGCAAGAGACTATGCCAGTCAATGGTTTTCAGCTTACAGTTTATAGTATCATAATCGCCCTTAAGGTACTTTTTTATAATTTGGCCTTTAGTTTGAAGTGGTTTTATATATAAATCTTTAATAACAAATTCTAAAGGGCTATGATATTGATCAACACTTACGAGGGGTCCATGACATATATTACAATATAAATGTATATTTGATAACAGAAGGTCCAAGATATTACCACAGCTATTTTGAAATAAATTATATTGTTTTAAACCCAATAAATTAAATGTACCTAATAAGTTTAAAGCAGAATCTGAAAGTTCTGTATTACATTGGTTTGTAAAATTAAAACTAAAGTCTCTGTACCAACTAATAAATGGAAGATTAAAGTCACCGGTTACCAAAAATTTGTCGTTTAACGTTTTACTATGAAACATTTTCAAAGAATTATCAAAATCTCTAAGTAGCTGTGGAGCGTCAGAGTTAGGTGGAATATAAACAGCTATAACATGTAGGTCACTGCTGTTATAGCGAGACTTGACATTAAAAGAAGATTTAGGAATTGTAAGCCATATACTCTCAAGTTGTGGGCAGTTTATATTGTGACAAAATGCCGCAAGAATTTTTTTAACGCATATCAACACACCTCCGCCCCTTTTTTTGTGCTTACGGTCAAACCTAAATACATCATAGTTGTTATTGCATATTTCAGAATCCAGAATACCGTCACAAAGCCAACTTTCAGTAATGATTATTATGTCGTAATTACTGCTTTCAATGTTTTTATATAGTGAATGTAATTTTGTGCGCAAACCGCGGGCATTTTGATAATAAATGTTTAGTGTATTTAAGCCTTCCATTGTACTAAATTGTGAAGTGGATAAAATGATTGTTGATTATGTAAATTGAGATCTTGAGTCACGGTTGCACAAAATATTATAATGTAAAACAATTCGTATCTATTATCTATAAAATTGAAATGAACAATTATCGGACCATTATTACGTTTCTTATAAGCAAAAAAGTTGTAGTTTTGTGGGTACTTTGTAATATTAACGCAGTAATCATAGATGTTAAGAGATACTAAACCTTTGGTATTCTGGAGTAATTTATTAAACATTATGAAAATTTTAAAATTAAAGCAAACAATAATTATGGATGAAGATTTGAAGTGTAATATTGTAGTGTTATTTAGATGATTATAATTTAAATATGAATGGGTACGTCTTACCAATATAACAAGTTTTTGAAACCATAATAGTGAATAATATGTAACTATTAAAGCGACCCTAAAAAATCCAACAAGTTTTCTTCCGATGTAATTGCTTTTGGTGGTGATTTTTCGTTACGGCGCATGTAAATAGTGCAGTTCTTCACCCAAACAAATTTAATGTTACGTTCCTTTGCGCGCAGTTTGCAATTATTTAAGAGAATTTTATTGGCAATTGTGAGGTGTTCGTTGACAAAAATCTTCATCGAATTCTCAGTGAAGCCAAGGTCGCATGAAGTAAGACCATTTTGTTTGTTATGTTTCCTGAAATTGGCTAATAGGTCATCCTTACATCTTCGGTCTTTGAGTTTGGCAATAATTTTCTTAGGTTGGCCTGGTTTTTGACGAATAGAATGTACTCTTGTGATAAACTCGATATCGTCTTTACCTAGATTAGAGCCCAGTATAGTTGATAGATGAAGAAGTAAATCGATTAAATTTTCGTTAGATTTTTCAGGAATGCCGACAACTTCAATATTTAGAAAACGTGTTTTCTGTTGTGAACGCTGGTGTTCAGTAGTTATGACCGCTACTTTTTTTTCCAAATTAGATATAATAGTGTCTTTTTTTGCAATATCAGAATGAATGGTCTGGATTTGATTACTCAAGCTGGCAATCTGAGCTTTAGATCTTTTTAATTCATCCTTTAAGGATTCCACAACGCTCAATTTTTGGTCGATATCGGCCAATCGGGTGTAAACTTCTTCAATAACATTCGCATTAAACTTCGATGTTAAATCATTTAATTCAAGCCGTAACTGTTCAACATGCCCTGGTAAGGATGTTAGGGGTGCGAGCATCTCTTCAATTCTAGTTAATTGTACACGATAGGGCGTAGTATCATCCTGTGAGGTACAATTTTTGGAAGTCATGCCTACTTGAAGCGGGCTCTTTCTACATTCTGGGCACATCCAGGATGATTGTCTATTTCCAAGCCTTCGCCAACCTACCTCCGTTAAGCTCACACAGTAATAGTGGTAAGTAACTTGGCACAGTGAGCATATCGCACCGTCTAAAACATTTTCATTACAACGTTTACATATTATGTTATCCATGCCGAAGGTTTGCAGTCCCGACAAGCGTTCGCAACGATGATGACGTTTTATAGATAAGAACACGACGACAGTACACTTTGGAATATGGAATGTTGCGGAAGATTAATGCACGATTGTTATAATTCACAACAGCTGATAGTTTTAAAAAGTGGTTATCACTAAAATGGGATTTTTTAAACAAGTGTTTGTGCGATAATTATATTTAAAACTTGGTAAGAACAAAGGAAGCAACGTACTTGTCACAGTGAGTTTGACAGAACTGATGATAATTAATAGATATAGTGTAAATAAAGCAAAAAGTTATTATTTCTTAAATATTGACTTATTTTGAATGTTTCTAATGCAAAAAATGTGCTTTTCAGAGAAAAAGTACTACCCAAAAACGTACCCTGGATATCCGCAGTGGCTGGTTCTGATCGAACCCGCCGTGCATTCGAAAGCCCCACGGCGCGCCGCCCGCTAACTCCACCTCCCTCGATGTCATCGCTGAATTCTCAGTTCATTGCTCAGTCACACAACAACACAATTCACACTTCCACCTTACACAGTCAATGTATTCGTGTGATTTTCCATAACCGCCAAACTAATGAGGTAATGTTTTGGAAGCCCAAAGCGCTCTACATCTTTAAAATGAACATCACCTTCACATTGTGCGGTACGCTCGCTCAATCTGCAACAAAAATAGACAATTTTAAACAAATATTTCAAATAGATGGATGATATCATATATAAGTTATGAGAAGGACGCACTCTTGTTAGGCTAGGGCGAGGCTATATTTCAATATGTATAACTTTTTTTTCGTAGATATTCTAAGTATATCGTTAAATCTTTAGACTTTTACAAATTAAAAAGTATTGTGTGGAAATAAAATGTAATAATGATAATAATGATAATCCTTTTAATGATCTCACATTCTTAATCTTTATTAATAATCAAAAGAAGTATGAATGTGATTTCTCTCCACTAAATTTACGTATTATAAATATTAAATACGGTTAATATGGTTTATAAAGCGTTCAGTTTAAAACCATGTATTTATACTTAGTATATTAATCACCTTTACGTAGCATCTTATGTGGTAACGTTTCTTCAATATAATTTGTAACATTCATATTTCATTTAATGACATCTTAGTCAGCTATAAAATTTATGATGAGAAGGTTGTAACAAGGTTGTAAGGCTAAAATTATCGAAGATAGAAACCCAAGTCCTATCAATCGCGGCAAAGTTGCTCAGGCGTAGTTAATATTTAGGTATATTTAGTTTTACGAGCAGTCCACGTTTAAATACCTCATAAACACGAACAGTAAAAAAACAATGACGAAGAAATAGTTTTTAAAGTATCAACCTGATCTACTTTTTTCGAATCAAACGGAACGAGCTTGTACATGAAAACAAAGAGACGTCAACTATCGAAATATAAGCTCGATTTTAAGTCAGAATAGTGAAATTCTTACCGTGAAACACAATCTTATTGTCTCAGCGTACCTACTTTCATTTTGAAAGGTTTCTTCTCTCCGTTATCAGTAAAGAAACCAAACAAATGTAATTTGATTGAATTTCGATCTCGTTTCCTTCGTTAAATAATAATTATACATACAAAAGCGTTGAATAATTGTGTTATTTCCATCTAGGAGCAATAAAGGTTTGTACCTTAGTTTTACTTGGATGCCTAGATACCTACTACATAAGAGAATAATGTATTTCTTATTTCAGATGTTATATTAATCGTCTTAGAGCTTAGGAATATATTATTATTATGTGGCAAGCGTTGCTAAGTTTTAAAGCAGTTACATAAAAATTGCAAACGGTAACTTCTCAATAGCTTTTTATTAGTCGGTTAGCAAGCTTTTTTACATCATGGCATAATTCGAAAGAAGAAATCTCGTTTGAAATTGTGATAATTAACATTATTTATTCCAATAGCATATTAAACAAACGAATACTTTCTCAGCCATTTGACCATTCAATTAGCTAGGAGAGTCAAACAAATTCGTTCATACTTAAATTTGGATTCATGAAGTACATTTCAGATTTACAGTTTTGCACCTCACTTTAATATAATCTAAAGTGTTGTATCGTAAATCAATATATTTTGTTATGACGTGTTCGAACTAGCTATCTTATTTTCAGCTTATGATCTTAAACACCATCTAAACAGAAGGCCAACGTGGTCGTGAAATGTGTGAAACTTATAATAGCCTCGTTAATATGTACTATTTACTATTATTTTATGATATTTAAATTTAATATCATTCTAAAATAGCCCTTAGGATTGGGCAATCACAGAACATATAAAACTAGATTTTATAAACCATAGATATATTTAAATTCCGTGTGGAAAATGATTGTTGCTTTTGATATTTTCAGTAGCTAACAAGCTTTTTAAAGGTAATTTCATTTAATTTCCATGTGAATAAGTAAGGAAATGTTTAAAGTAACGTATTTAAGGACAAAAAAATATTCTTTTCAGATGGCAGATGAGTGGAGATTTGTAATTGCAATAATATCACTGTGGCGCTATAAAAATGTATTGTTATCAATTTCCGGACGTATAAATTACTAGCTTCCGCCCACGACTTTGTACGTGCATCCCCGTTTTTCCCCGTTCCCGCAAGAATTTCGGGAAATCCTTTCTTAGGGGACGCCTATGTTATGACATCTACCTGCATGCCAAATTTCAGCCCGATACGTCCAGTGGGTTGGGCTGTGCGTTGATAGATCACTATATAAGTCACCTTTGAGTTTTATATATATAGATAAGTCCGTTTTTAATCTATTCGATTTTTTTACTACAAAAAAATAGTCGTCTATATTAATTTCATTTCCATTTCTGAACAAGATTTCATTCGCAGTTTAGAATAATAGAAAAGTTTGAAAGGTACAAAGCTTTCGATAGAGCGAACTCACGAAGTGATATTACGAAAAGCTTGACGTGCTGCTATTCCAAAAACGTGGTAAAAGACTGAATTGTAATGGTGGAAATTGTAATCCTTATCAGTACAAATCCTTACATTGTTAAATACAGCGGAGTTCGGGAACATAATTACAGAAAGTGTTGTGAAATATATGTCTTCATTATTCACATCTTGCTAGAAGGCGTCACTAAAAAAGCTTGTCTATTTTGATTGTGTAACAATCGATAAAGGCAAGCCTGTTTTTATAATGCCCTTATAATAAGGAAAGTTTGAAAAACAATGTTATCTAAATCCAGTGTAGGATGAGGGGTGGGCGGATAATAATTCATCGTTAATTTCAAACTCATACTTTATACCTATGTTTCTTTGAATTAAAACTTGGAAATAGCATAATTGTTAGCAGTCTTTATTGGAAAATGAATAGAACACAATACACTTTAGTATCTCTTGTGATATGTGAATATTGTAAAAAAAATTAACTTCATTCAAACGATTTGAATGCAGACTTACTGAACGCAGATGTCAATTTCCTCGTTAAAATCTCTTGTAACTTTTCAGAAATAATGGACATAAAATATTACGCCACATACCAATTTAATTATTTTTTTAACAAGCTTAGGTATACATTAGACTGCTACTTTAGCTGCGGTTGTATTAACAGTCAAGGTCCATCTCGACCTACTAGGTACTGACTCTACAATTCATTATGATTAAAACAACTAAATCATTTCAAATGATTATTATCTATTTAATTAACTATACCCTCATTAATATCCTATAGCGTGCCGTTTATTTTTTTATTCCAATCCCGTAGCTTTAGCGCAAATAATTATACATTTTTTATTCATGTCCTTTCATTAAACGAAACAAAAGCGCAATCTTATTTGCCGCTAGCGCCAACAGTTTACACAAAAGCAATACGATTAACTTTATTTAAATTATTCCACTTTTGAGTCTGCAAACATCGAGAGGAAGAAAAAAATTCACTCATTTGCGACATTCATAAAATAGCAATGAAGAAAACAGAGCTAAGTAGAAAAAGATTAAATAAGGACAAGAAAATGCTTTAACATCAAAAGTGAAAATTAGTTTTTCTCAGCAAGTAAGTATATGAAAAGGAAACGTGGTGAAGTCCGTATAACTGTTTCGGAATCGGAAATCGTAAAAAAGTATTGAAATGATATGGGTAGACAGTAACTGATATTTAATCGCATTTATATTAAGGTAGTTATGTTTAAATACTTTTCAGCCGGGGGCGAACTCGATAATGTAACCACACATGGTCCATTTGTATGTATGTGTGTGTACCTGAATGTTGTTTTATTTCGTCAGAGATAAATTGTGTTTATTTTTAAAGTTCATATACGTTGCTGGCGTTTGTGACAGTGCGTAATGCGTAGTTAATGCGTTTTGTTACAGATTGGTTAATAGTGTTGGCATATCATATTATTTTCATGATTAACTAGCGGTCCGCCCCGGCTTCGCCCGTGGTACATATTCACGTTTTCTCTACATAAGAACCATCCTCGAACTTCAAGGAATATTATAAAAAAAGAATTAACGAAATCGGTTAAGCCGTTCTCAAGTTATGCGCTTACCAACACATTTTGGAATTCATTTTTATATTATAGAAGAAGGGAAAAGATAGATGAATGGTGTTTAGCTGCTGATGAATGTCAACATATTATAGTTCAGGATACATCGCCCATTTTTGCAAGTGACTACTATCAAGCTGATTTTCCGTTTGTAGCTTTATTTTGATGAGACACCGAATAATTTCGTGTACGAAACTCTCGATTGTGGTAGCTAACAGAGATAACAAGGATAAAATTTTTTGATTTGATGGTTCTCAAATATTTATTACGCAATTTGTAGGACAATATGTCTGTTGAATTATATAAACATTAACTAAGTGAAAACAAAAAAATCAGCTTGTTAGTAATCATTTATGATGACCTCGTTATCGCTTATCGATACACTTTGGAAAGGGGGACTCTTTGAACAAACCATAGATTTTGTAGGACAAATATTTTTTCGAATAATTTAGGTAATTATCTTGAGATTGACCAAAAAAAAATTCAGTTAGTAATAAATATTTGAGAACCATCAAATCATTTTTTTATCCTTGTTATCTCTGTTAGCTACCACAATCGAGACTTTCGTACACGAAATTATTGGGCGTCTCATCAAAATAAAGCTACAAACGGAAAATTTGCTTGATAGTAGTCACTTGCAAAAATGGGCGATGTATCCTGAACTATTATATATTGTGGGAAATATTTTTAGACACAATACTGACGAGGGGTGCCGATACTTTGGTGTCTAAATCAGTATTTTGATAATAGATTTTCCGCTGTATCGCATAGTTCCTCAGAAAAATATAATAATGAATGAAATGAAGCAGTTTATTTATATCAATGTACATATACTGGGACATCATAACCCCTTTGACGTCGTCAAGTAATCACAACACCCACTTTTCGTATATGGTGATATCATTAAGAAACACCATAAAACAAGACGAGTCAATTAATGTCAACAAAACATTGAGTAGTTTACAGTGTGATAAATTGTCCAAATTAATTTCCCCGAAACTAGTGGGTATATACTATATAGTAAATGCCCGTATACCTATACAACCGACAGATAAATTAATCACTGAGCAGGTGCACAGCTTATAGTGCTTCCTTATTGAATTATCCATTTAATAACTTCAATAAATCGTATCGAACTTCTGCTCGAAGTATTTTAATATGCAATTTGTTTGCACTTTTCATTGAACATTGAATGATGTTCATTCTTAAGAAAATATAAAAAGCAAAAGAGCGCTGTTATAACTTATAATAATATAATAAATTCTTAAAATTACAAATTCATTTAAAACGGCCTGTATTTAATTAAATTGTGCCTATGAATATTCTTCTCTTTCCTGATTTTTTATGCCTTGTAGGTATAAAAAAATTCACGCAAAATTTTCCCTTAGTCTACCTCACAGACTACCTACCTAAAGCCTGTTTCGTTAGATTGTAACCATCGCAAACATGCCGTAAATGAAATGACATCAAGGTAACGGAAGCTTTCGACTCTTGCGAGTGACATTTGTATTAGACCCTCTACCGTTACCACAGAATACATAATAGTAGCTAAACGCTACAGAACGGACACTCTCCGCCTCCCGCCAAAATTAAACACTTACCTCACCCCGCACGATCAGACATAAAATGGTCCATATTTTTCTACAGGGACGATACGCAACGAAGATTGACAACATTAAGGGGGGTTAGGCGGTCAGAGAAAATTCAACTATTCGGGCCTGAGGTAAGCGGTGAGGAGGTCCGCGTTTAGTATGGAATCAACGTGCTCGAAACTAAAAATCGTAAGCGCCATTCACATTTTTATCAAAAAGTGAATGAAAATATTTAGTATTTTCTAAATCTAAAACAGTCACGAAATCGAGAAGGTAAATGCCTATGTACTTGTGATTTTATACGAATTATTATCGTAAAATACGGTTGTAATGAGAATTTATATGATATTTTAGAGTTAACTTCAGGATTTTTTTTTATCGAGCAAAATTTTTCCAATCGTGTTTTGGAAACAGTCATCCCATCACACATACGTTCTGTAATACATATTAGAAATTTCAGTGCGAAAAAACCTCAATATTTTCAATTATAGCTCATAGAAAACAGTCCATTTTTCCGTGTTCACCTACTAAGGGCCCTTTATCAAATTGACTTAAAGTAATTTTATTATTTTGGATTTGTGATTATCGTTTTTCGTAGAAAATGGTTAGATATTGTGCTGTTTACGGATGTATTTCATAAGAAAAACGCGAATTTTTTTTACGCTAGTCAAAAATGTGCCAACCATAAAGCGTTAACACACACATTTGCAGTCTCTACAGTGTGACTGTCAAAACGATAATTTTGTATGGAGTGTCCGGGGTGTGCCGTTACTATACTATATAAGTGCGTGTCTTGGTAAAGCCGTATTGTGAGATAGCTTTCAGATTCAGATAGGTATTGCATGTAATTATTTATACTGCATTCGCAACATATTCAGTCAATACATATTATAATCCAGAGCATTTACAATAACTATGAAATAATACTTATAAGTACCTAGTTTTGTTCTTTTTTCAGTTTATTGTAAAAACATGTTTTACCTGTACATTATTGAGTTACCCGCGTACGAAAGTATTGTAGTAAATACCAAATACTTGGCATTTTTCAATATATTTTTTATATTTTCAGCAAGAACGATATTAAATTGCATTCATATATTATATGAATCATCTTATAATTTTGCTGAACGTAAACAGATTTAAAAATATTTAAATACGAAAAATTATGGTATTTAAATGTAATTATTTTCAAATTGTATTGTTACGTAATTTTCGCAGTCAGTAGATTACATCACCGCATCTGTTAAAAATGTTATGTGTTTGAGCTTTCCGCCCTCGCTTACAAAGTCGTCTAGTCGTAAGAATTAAAATTAAGACGTCAAATACAAACGGATAGGTGAGACGTGATGGTACATACCAGAGAGCAGTAAAATCTTTTTCAGATTTGTTTTCTTTATATATTTTATACTATGATTTATAGCATTGTTTTTTCATTCATTCATTGTAAAATACCTACCAAGAACATAAAACTTTACAAACCACTGAAACGTTTAACACTTATGAAACAAGCTTAAAGCTTATAAACTTTACTTTAGATACCCATATCCTATTTTTCCTTTATTGGTTTTTAAGAAGTCTGTAAATGTCTTTTTCATCATCATCATCATTCATTCATTCATCATTATCAGCCCATGTTTGTCCACTGCTGGACATTTGACTTTTTTTTCTTTTTACATGTGTTTTCTATACACTAATATTATAAAGAGGAAAACTTTGTTTGTTTGTTTGTTTGATTGTAATGAATAGGCTCATAAAGTACTGGACCGATTTTAAAAATTCTTTCACCATTCGAAAGCTACATTATCGACGAGTAGTCTATAATATATTATCACGCTAAGACCAACAGGAGCGGAGCCACGCGGGTGAAACCGCGCGGCACAGCTAGTATTTTATAAACACGATGCGCATGTGGGATTTATATGTGTCTTGAAACACTACAAATTATATTAATTCTAATAGGGATAAAACATTTAGTTGAGAATATTATAATTTAAAATCCTACTTACAATATTATTCTAACTATCGACCGTATAAGATAATAATATCTAATAATAAATAAATGCATAGAAAGAACTAGGTCAACTTTATGCCCCTAAAACCTCCATCTCTCATATGGATGCAATATTGTACAGTTTGTTTAAAAACCACGTGTTGGGTTTTATCGTGCAATATTTTCGCGAATATATCGATTTCTTGCCAGGCATGTATCAAAACCAACTGCTCTTTGATCAACATTCAAGCCATTCTCTGCTATTTTTTAGTTTTAGTACAATGGCCGAGTTTCAAAGTAAATTTTTACACTCAAATATTGATAAAAAAATTTGTGTTACAAAACGTCTATTTGGAAGCCCAGAATTTAATAAAATAATAACATAACATAACGTACGTTGAGTATTTCAAATAATATTATTATCCAATGCTATATTATTGATGAGGTTCTGAGGTTTCAGATTAATATAATTATTAATTAATACGGCCAAACTCTATCCGTAGGTAGAGTGAAGCTTTTGTAGCTTTCTTAACAAAATTAATCGAAGACATTCCATTTTAGCATTTAAAAGCAGCTTGAATATTAGATAGTAAATTACCAACTACCTCCGTATTCCTCCACTAACAATAAACATTGCTATTTGCTCTTCTATGATTTAATTTTTAATTTTAGGTGCAAAAAACCACAGGAGGCAAATTGATCGTTAGAAATGGTTCCAGGAAGAAAGAATTGTGCCTGACAAATTGTCGAACTCTGGTTCAATTCTACTAAAAACTTTTTTGAATGCAGCAAAGAATTTAATAGATGGATGTTAGCCCTTAAACCAATTAGTAATTAAATCAAGGTTGTTGTTAATATTATATATTATTTAGCTGTGTTATTTAGTATCTACTTCAATTCAAGTTCTCATTTAACAACTTTGCATGTATAATTATTAATCTAGACATAGGCAAAATGATAAGCCTTTACAATGAATGTAAATTAACGATTACATAATAAATTGCAGGAATCTATGTCCAGTGATTGATTGGTTTATTTCAGTCGGTATACGCCGAGATGTCGGTACAAAGATGTTGCCGGCTTTTAATAGCATAAGCTGACTCATACAACATTTCGTTAATCGAAGGTTAAATATAACAGCAGCATTACGTATGTAACGTTTTAGTACACTGATCGTTTTGTATGACCTACTGGCGTATATTCAATGAAGTAGGTATTATTTTGTTTCAGCAAAACCAACTGAGTTTATGTTTGATGATTGTCCTGAAGGAGATTTGATTAGATTAGACGAAAAGCCTGTAGCATTAAATATTCTGTTAATTTATGTTCTCTACTAGAAAACAAACTTAGGATGAATAGCTTAGCCCAATATTCGTAAAGTTATTACGCCTTTCGAGATATAATATATTATGATATCGAGATATATATAATAGACGATATCAATAGATGAATTATCAATATTCTAATTATTTTATCTTACGAAATACAATCTCCATAATTGTGAAATTAATAAAACTATAAATTTTATGCATATTCAATTTGTAAATATAGGTAAACTTTATTCTCTAATGAATTCATAGAACATTCTAGAACACTTAGACCCACTCAACGAGGAATACTGAACCTCTTTTCTTTTAAAACCTCTACAATTAAAGTAAGAAATGTGCATACTTTGTGCACTGGAAGTATAATAGAAGGATTTAAATTCTTTTAACGTTATGTTATACATGTAATTTGTAAGAATTCTAATTGATTGAGTTATTCATGTAACATATTATATTCTATTTTTGCAATTTCGATCCGGGAACACCCGAAAAAGTAATAAACAAACAAACAACAAACAAAAATACTTTATTGTGCACCAAAAAAAAAAATAACAAAAGTTAATATAAAAAAGACACAGTTGAGCACAACTGGTCTTATCGCTAAAACAGCGATCTCTTCCAGCCAATCTGATGGTTAAAGT
The DNA here is from genome assembly GCF_905220415.1 of Colias croceus. Classification (NCBI taxonomy): domain Eukaryota; kingdom Metazoa; phylum Arthropoda; class Insecta; order Lepidoptera; family Pieridae; genus Colias; species Colias croceus. The sequence continues at coordinate 9,385,300 of NC_059543.1, forward strand.
TTATGGGCAAGAGATGCGTTTATAAAGTACGTAACTAAGTAGTAGGAAGTAGAAAGAAAATTTTAATAAAATCGTGGGTAAACGTAACGTAAGCTTGTAGATATGTTTATTTATCTATGGATACATCAAGGATTGTGTTGCGAGGGTAAAGGCACTGTAATTGAAGGTCCCGACCCTCAATTAGGGTTCGACAGAGGACGAGCATGCAATCATTTAAAATTATAATTTAATTCTTCTGAACCTTATTCATATCCGCACAAACTAGTCATTGAAATTTAAAAATATACATAACACCGATAATATCGGTCCGATATAACATAGATCCAAAAGTTTACTATGGAATCCCATAACCCATTACTTCTACCAATACACATTGAATCAAAATGTCATGCATATAGCCTGCAAATATTACAACAGTAATAATACCTATTATGTATATTGCTACTCTTTATATTGCTAGAGAAACATTAAAAAGGTAACATTAAAATAACCTATTTAATAGCTGACTTTGAAGACTTAAAAGTAATGCGAGAAATTCTAATTACACTTTCATAATACAGTTTAGTAATTGTTTGGTGCAGCGAACAGAGAGTTTTTAACGAAGATACGAAAATGAATTATAATTCTGCAACGCTAGTAAATTTTGTAGTAGCTATCTTGAACTAATTAAACGAGTTGAAGATTGTTTATTTATTAAAGTGTAAGTTAATCATTGATTTGTTTATCGATGTTTTCTTTAATGAAATACTAGCGGTGTCTATTGTAGATCACGCCCCAAGTATTCTTTAAAAAAACATTTATTGCTTAGTTTTGACTTTCCTACAATTTTATTATAATAGGTAGTATGTATACCTAGGTGATTTATCAATAAAAATAAAAAAAATAAAATCATTTATTTGTTTTATCAAAGTGTAGTACAATAAAATTGATTACAGTAAGAATTGCGTATAAAAATATTCTAATAGTCTAATGTAGTAAGATACCTACAGTATAGGACTTTATTAAGGCGATAAACTTTGTCATGTAATCTTTGTGTAGGTATACAAGAGTCAAGCTTAACTGTTCGACATCTCAATTAAACAATACACTCTGATCCTTTCGGTCTTAATGTATTGTTGGAATGTTGGCAATATTTAAAGCATGCGACCCTTGGGTCTCGTAAGGCGCCTAAACAAAACGCCTACAGTTTGATTTCAGTTGTAATTCTGGGACAATGAGCACAATTCACGTAGTTTTCGCAATAGCCGACGGGGTTTTCTAGGAATTTTATTGCTTCCAACTGCTTACCTAATGACCCTGCAAGGGATCTATTTAGGGACTTGGTTTATCTTAGTTTTTGCTGTAATTCAAAAGAAAATTACTGACTGTGTCCTCTCATTTCCAACTGTAATTGGAGAATAGAGAAAAATAATTTATTATTTAAGGACTGCAGCACCTCCCTAAATTACTTAAATGAAATTTATTTCTTATATAATAATTCAATGTATTTATGAATTTATATATATACATAATAGATAGGTATCACAACCATATTCACATAATATATATTCTAGAACTACTAAGTTTTGGGCATATTGTACATAAATTAGAATAAAACTACACGAATATTATGAATCATTAATTACGTCCATGGTATTTGAACGCATATCACAAAGAATGCGTATACCCGCGTCCATATGGAATTGTAAATTAGGTCAATCTGCGTGGATTAGTTGCCGGTGCCGTATAAACATCCGTAGTTCAAACCGTCTTGAATTTGTACTGAAAATAATTCCCCCATTCCCTCACAATCGAAACTAAAGAACATTGGACAAAGTCTCATCAATAAACCCGGGAGTTTTCTAATGAAGTTAAAGTTGTTTATAAAAGTTCATTTTGATTCATTGCGGAAACTTCCTCGCCATTTCGCACCTACATTCGAAACATTCATTTAGCAAGGTTTATTGTTCAGGTGCCGGCGATTCAGCCGCCATTTTAAATTTTATCAATGTACATTGTACATGAGTATAATGTCCTTTTAGAAGTTCTATCAAACACCAAATATAATAACATCTGTTAAAATTTGAACTACCATACCAAACTAACATTGCTTTGTTTTGGATTATCTCTGTCTCATATCTGGCTATTGGTACCTATGGGAAGTAGGAACGTAGCAACGCTTTGATGAAAGTAACTGATAACCATTAACGAAGGAACTTAATCAGTTAATAACGCAAAGCATACCTACGCCATTCTAAAAATTATTTAAAAGATAAATTAAGTATCGAATCGATGGTTCTTGATTGAGTCATCAAATCAATCAAGAACAATACACAGACGTTCAAATAGCCTTTTAAATTTAAATAAGTCATAAGATTTTCCAAAAATGTTTACCTCTATACTCGATAGTCTATAATCTATAAAACAGTATTAACATAATACTTTCATTACACCGTTCGGGGACAAAAGCTTACAAAATGGCCCGCCAACTGGCGCTACGCCTATGAATTAATAGCCGTCAAGCGAGCAACTGCATATTCTACTAAAATTGCTCACATACTTCATTGCAGGGTTTCCGCGAGCGATGTAAAAAGTTATTATTCATCTCGTCGAGATAATAACGACTTTAAGCTGGTCTGCCCAAATATTATGGCTTCCATTTTATCACATCTTTTATTAATTTCTTCCCAGTCATATAGATTTAAATGTTAGGTTACATACATTTTTCTTAGGATAGGAGATTAGTTATAAGGAACAAATATCTAACTCTACTCGTACAATATTCTATTGTTTCAGTTTCTATGCCATAGCCATAATCTCTTTCGTAACCGCTAATTCTCCATTCAACGCACAAATGTTCTTGTTACGATATACGCGGGAAACACTAAGATCGATTGTAATTACAATCATAATTGCTAACAGATGCCATAATTCCGTTGTGATCTGGCAACCTCGTAGCACTCAAAGACCCCTTGTATAACGCCTCGATAATAGAATGGTCACTGAACTCGACAAATGCAGGTACCTTTATAAGTAAGTTCATAGGAACCTTTTTTCTTTATTACAAGAAAATACTATTTCATCAATCGGTATAGAACAGCGTAGTGTAATTTTTTTTTCAAATACATCAATATTAAACGTTAGGTACCTTTTGGCAATTATTATAATAATTGGACGATTCATATACAACTTATTTCTTGTTGATCGATAACATCTGCAGAAATAAAAAGAGCTTGTATGTTTTTTAAATTCTTTATCGATTATGTAATATATTATAGAGCCATATCGAATAGTGGCCAAAGACTGTGAAAAGGGTTGGGTCAGCGATAGATAAGAGGTCTTTGCCAGCTCGTAAAGCCATTCCATCGGACCCTACTTATCGAGATCTCTTAGTAAATTTCAATTTGAAATGGATATATCTATGAAACTCTATGCCCACCATGGTACGTAAATCGGCTGGCATGAAAGGGCAATTTTCCGTGAATATTTTTGTATCTCACCATCAATACATGCTGTAAAGCTTTGACCTATTTTTACTATAAACTGTTTATAAATTTCGCGAAGCGTGAAGGTTAGTATTTGTAATAAATATCCGCTTGTAGGCAGATAGAAAGATGAAGGAAAATCTCGCATACTTTCCTGATTATAAAATGCGCTTTAAAGTCGGTCTTACGTAAGTACCTAGGTACCTTTTCTGATAAATCAAAGTATAGCTATGTTCACATGATTATGGATAGGTTATGGATCACCGTAATTTACTTATATCATCATGATAATTGATATTATGGTATCGACCCTTAAGTAACATAAATTAAGGAGTGGCGCCTGCATAAACAAAATCAATTACCAAACTAATTAATTAATTTCTAGTAGTAGCGTCCCTCTTTGCATCAGGAAGCATGTCAATATGAAACCAAAACAACACGGTTATTTTGAAGCGAACATTGCGATCAATTTACGCCAAACAAGAAACATGAGCTTCAACATATTTTCAACTATTTGGATGAAATTCGATGGTCTTGTTAGCAACTACCCCCACTTTAATGAGGGTGGAGTTGGGTTTCGAGCAAGTAACAATTAGACTCTAACATTGAACATGTAGGATCTAAGCATGTAGGTACATACAATTCCTAAATAATTGTCTCGAAAATGAAAACATTATTTCTTGGTTGTAGAGTTCATTTCCAAGAGGCACTTCATACTATCCAACGGACAAGCGTTAGGCCCTCGTGATAAAATCAATAGTTAGATACTTAAATATTATAGGTAGTTATAAGATTCTCAACGCCGAAATGAATGTAATAACATTTGCAACAGATTATTAACGTCAGATTAAAACACAAAAAATACTATGCGATTGTCGTTTGTTATGTACCTACCTACAGGTTGTAAAATAAACATAGCTTAATAAAATTTACTAGTAAAAAATGGGCGGTTAAACATTTTTTAAGAATATATTGTAAATGTTGTTGAATAGGTATTAGCGGAACGTATTAACCATATTTGAACAATCTATCGATATTTCTCATGCTCGTAAAGTTTCACATTACACCAAACCTTCGCACATATCTTAATGATTGTTATGCAACGTGTGCCCTTTACAATGTAGGCACTATGAAATCTTTTAGCGACTCAATACCATTTTGTGATAGAATTAAGCGATTGAAGCTTAGATACCTACCTCTCTTAGCAAGAATAATAGGTAGAGCTCTATTGCAATTGGTGACTGGATCTGAGTAGGTACCGACTGACTAATAGTTGCGATTTGCAATAAGTAAGTTCTCGAGACGTTTCAACGAAACAACGACTCGCTGTAATTAAGATTAATTAAAAAGAATTTACGGTAATCGGCGCTAAAGCCAACAAACTCTACTTTTTCTTATTTCGTGATTATATGTTATAACGAGGTATATGATTTATCTAGGTAATTTAGTAATTATCGACTCTATGGTTGATACCTACCAACATGTAAGAAATAATAAAATAATTTAATGCCTAAGTAATTGTTTTTGTTGATTGAATTGTCTTGTAAACATGTAGAGATGTAGAGAAGAGCGTGGATTAGGAACTTAATATTAGCTAATAATATGTACAATTAAAAATTTCCATTCCAAAATTGTACAATTACAATTTGATAACCCTGCTTTAATACTTAATAATTAAATTTCACTTTAAAAAAAATGTTCCGCTTTTACATTACAGGCATTAAGTATTCTACTCGTACTAGTTAATCCACCTATTAAAACAATTTAAACGGTAATTTAAGATAATACCTAGGTACTCTACATGTTGATAATATGCGCGTATTTTGAAGGCCAATCTTACTCTATTTGTTTACAAAATAAGATAATTAATAGAGACCATAGATAATTACGAGTATACGTTATTTGAATTGATATGTAATTTGCGTAAATCCCTGCAGTCTTTAAGATTTTTAAAAGTGGATAATAAATGCAATGAACATATTGCAAATATCTTTATACAGTTATAAAATTACGTACCTAATATTGCTCCTGGTAGCGTTCCTGAAAACCACTTCACTGAAATAATATTATTATTTATATTTGGGATGTAGAGCGCGTTTTCTTTCGTCTGATTTAAAGTCCAGATGATGGTACAGTTGCTCTACTACACTTCACTTTACGCTCATGTCCGGTATGAATGCGAGATCGAGTCTTACACGAAGCCGGCTACACTATCTGTTGTCTTTCAATACATAAACAAACCGACTAGCAATCTGAAGCTTCAGATTGCTAGTCGAAGCTAGCTAGCTTCACATGGACCAGTATAACCATTTGTTCTCCTTTGATAACATCGAGATGTTTTCGCATTCGAACCAATTATACATGCATAAAGCTTACTCATTTGGTAGTGTCGAAATTGACTGACTTAAGAAAAACGATCGGGACGAAAGGTTGTGTTTAGATTCAAAGAGTAATTTTGTTTATGAGGAAGACGGGATAACATAAAATGATCACTGAGTAGGGGCTAGATTAACGCTTGCGTGACGTTCGGATACGTGCCGCGGCTGCGCATTAGGGAACTACTCGTCCTTCACATCTGGACCAATTTGTACGCTGCGGCCTTGCAACAGAGTCCATTTAAAAATGCATTGTTTTCTTAAGTATCCTGTCAATACATTGCTAATGGATGTTATACTTTAACAGTGGACGCGTAGGTGGATTTTTGATTGTGCGATAAATAACTGCAGCCAAATACATCACGTGTTCACGCAGGGGCTGGAAGATATGTGATTGCAGTGAGCTCGCAACCCCATGTTACTACTAGTGTAGGGTTACAATAGAGTAGACGAACATAAAATTATTCTCATCACGTGTTTTAAAACGTATGTCACAAAAGAAACATGAATAAACGTGATACACAGGAGGAATAAATTAATCAGAGCCATAATTTTTATTTAAAAATTTTACAGCAACTTAAATAACTAGGTACCTTAATTTCAAATTTTTGAAGATTTTACATTACACATATCAAGCGATACATTTTAGGCTACATTTTAAAATGAATAATGGAATAAATTTTTCCGTTGTTTTTTTCTGTGTATTTTCATTTGATTTCAAATTGATATTTGCATATTCACTCAAATATAGAAATCGCACATGCTACTCATATTTTTCTATTCCTTGACTGAGCCATAAGCTTGCCTAATTACAATGAAAAAAATGTTTTACTCAATTCTTAGCCTATGTGAGCATTTTTACCTATATATTTAAGTGTAAGTAGGTACACGTTTACCAATGAGTTCTTACGCTTATCCAAATTGAATAAATGAAGAATTAATTTTTTTTTTTATAACTAATCATCTGCGATCAGTCAATTGACTATGAGCAGATACTTTGGAATTGGATCAGAATAAATTGGCGGTATAAGAATGAGCCAGTGCCCTAATCCCCCTTACTAATGTAGCTCGACATCAATATTAGCTCTTTTCAGGCGTTTTAGCTTAAGCAATTGCTGTGAGAGGGGATTTGGATGCATTCTAAGTTTTTTTGTGTGCTTTTTGAGGTATTTTGTAGCTTCCTCCTTAATTGTAGGCATTTCTAAATACTCATTAATTTCAGAGTTGCGAGTGTGCCATGGTGCTGCTGTGAGCACTCTTAAGATGTTGTTTTGCACCCTTTGCATGCACATTAGTTTGGATTCGCTAGCGGAGGCCCAGAGTTGAATACCATATGTCCAGATAGGTTTTATTACTGTGCAGTACACTCTAAGTTTATTACTTAGAGAAAGAGTGGAAGAATTAATATAGACGTATAATAATTAATAAGTATCTACGTCAAATAGTGATGAAAGCATATAAAAAAACATTCATTGGGACACTAAAAAATTCAAATACCATTGATAATTTCGCACAATTTATTCATACCTATATAATAATAAATACATTTAAAATACCGAATAGACAATACTATGTAAATTGACACATATAAAATGGCAGCTTGGTCAGGAATCCACCACAAACACTCTAGATATTAACATGATAAATAAATAGTGCGATGAGGTATGCGCGAATTAAGGATTTTTTATAGGTAGTTATTTTATTAAAATTTGAATTAAATAATTATATAGATACATAATCATTGAGTGGATTATTATAACGAGATTAAAATAGGAGATCACTCCAAATCCGTATATACCCCAAAGCAATTAAATGTAAATAGATATATTTTATAACTTGAAAACACACAATTCTGATAACACTATTAAAATTTGATAAAGTAATAAAACGAGTGATATGATGTAATCTTTAAAATGCCTAGGTTTATATTTAAATCTATGGATGCAGGTAGTCTACTATTTTAAAGGGTTTTTTTAAATATTGGCTAATTTGACCACATATAATAATAATTATGCCCTGTATCAGGATACCTGTATATAGGCAAAATACTACGACAATAAAAGCGAGCATAAATTTAAGTATATTAATATTAACGGAAAGGCCTGGAATAAAATTGGAATGCATATTATATATTTAGTAAATTCTAACAAATAGATCAGGCACGTCCGACTTTAATCATAGAAATCTCACTAATAAAAACAAACTGTCTTTATTTTGTTAAGCCATGTATTCATGGTAATCATTTGTTGAGCAACAGTTGATAAAAATTGTTGATGATGGGCAAGAATGTTGCTTCGAAACTTTGCATAATTGTTACTAAGTGCAGTGTTGATACCATCTCCGCAACATTTTGATTCCAATTTGTTGCTAAACAAATTTTTACCATGAATACAAGGCTTTATTGTTATCTCTTTTACTCTCACATTATTTGAAGAAAGTAAGAGCGTAACAAAACATGGATGTGTTACGATAAAAAGTGAATAAGGTACCTTAAGAGGCCTTTTCATGAATTGCTGATAATATTTTCAAAGCTAGACTTAATTAACGTATTATGAATGAATAACAATAGGGCAAATAGACATACAATAATTAATTATAAATAACTATTTATAAGTAATACTTAGTAGATTTTTCGAATGCCGTAAAAAATTACTTTTGAACCATACTAAGTCATAATATGTAAAAATAATAATATAAAACAATGCTCAAACAGTTTGTGCAACTTAAATCTATAATAATGTATAACACTCCAATATACCTATCTATTATAATAAAAACTTGAATAAAAATCAATAATTATTTATTAATATAAACAATATTTATAATAAAACAATAAAGATCTCCAAAGTCATATGACTAGTATTACCCTGAATTTGTTATATTATGGCATAAAGAAATCATCACTTAAGACCTTTTATTTTTAAACATTTTAAATTGTAGAATAAAAACATAAACACGTATCTTAATTAAAGGTGCTCTAATAAATTATTGTAAATAAAATAAAATGTGTACATATAATAGGTACTTTACATAATAATATTATTTGCGCGGTTTATGATCTTCTAAATAGGCATATTTAAAAAAAACAAACGAGGAATGCATATAATTGAAAGCTACCCTCATTTCTTAATAATAAGGTGATATCTTAAACCTTAATCTTTGGTAAATCACGAGATCTATGTAAATGTTAATATTATATCGAAAATGTCTACGAAAATTAATATCAGTCCATTAGAATTTTCCCAAAAATCTTGTCTTTAATTTCCTCTTTAATCAATCTTTAATCGGTCATTCATAATAGTTAATAGATAGATATTTTATTCTTAGCGATAAATATAATTTTATAATTTACTTTAATTTTAATAAAATGGCTTCATAATATAAGTTCTTAATAATATTCTGCTTAAATGCTTCCTCATGTAAATAAGGACAAATGCTGAAAAAGCAATTGATTCTCATTAAAGACAGATTCCAGCCAATATTATAGAAGCATAACTTTATAAATTTTAAGAATCTCTTGGAAGTTTTGAGAGCGACATATAATTAATTAATTTACAGCTAATATAAATAATAACCTCTTTCTCCGGGATGAAACAATAATTTGGTCAGGTTTTTTAAGAAAGCACATTTTTTTTCTAATTACATAAATATTCTCCTCCTCATAAAATATTCTTCTCCAGGGCAACATATACAAACTAATAATTTTTTTTTAAATTTTGGCAAATCTTCAAACCCTGTCGCTCTATGAAAGTCAAGTCTTAAGTGAATTGTAAAATAGTATACAATTGTAATGTAAAATGTCAGATAAAAGTTTAGCAAGAGCAAAATTTGTTTTCCTGTTTAGCTTGCAGCTTCTGTAGGGATTGACGGCGGCGTCCTGTTGCGCAGAGCATCGCGTATTCCACTGAGGATTCCATTCTGAAAAAATAGTTCTATTTTTAAGATTAAAATTCATGCAAGATTGAAGGAAAAGGGTTATATATACATATAAACATACAGATATAGTCTTGGACAGAGCAAAAACAGGGCTTGGCTTTGTTACAATCTTTTCTAAAATAACACAGATCAGATTCTCTGTGTAAATATGAGGTTAATTTTTTTATTGAATATAGGTTCGAAAATCATTAATTATTCGGACACATTACCACAAAGATGTTGTATTTAATTTGGAAGAAGGAGTTATAAATATCTATATGTATGTTTCTTATCACTATAGGAACAGGAAAATTGAAAATACATAAATGACTTCACAAAGTACTCATCGATTACTATTTTTAAAAATAAATTAAAGACGTTCTTAACTAATTTCGATAGCTGATTGTGTTATACTAACCGCAAAATTGTAATTTCTCATATGTGTAAAAGATCATATTGTATTGTTCTTGTTAATGAGATAATTAATAAGTTCTTTAAGCCGAAAGTAGGTAACTACTATTCTATTCTTATTCTAATTTTCAAACACGAAAACATTTAACAAATTATTACTAAATAAAATAAAATGTAAATAATTCGAAATTACATACCGGAACATAACTTTATCAAGCAGTATCTCAATCGCGCGATCAATGTTTTGTCCAGTCTTAGCACTCGTCTCCAGGTATGGCAAGTTGTAGTTCTTAGCAAACTCTTTGGCTCGGTTCGGATTGACCAGTCTCTTCTCTTGGAGGTCACACTTGTGGCCGCACAGTACTATATCTGGATCATCGCTTAAACTGTGCGTCTGAAATATAGTATATAATACATTTATATTATCGTATTAATAAGAAGGAAAACATTGTAATTTTTGAGGTGAAACTTCTTTATCGGGGTTGTAAAAAAATTTAGTGTGACATTTTTCAGTTACGCGCCATCTTTATCTTATCCCTACCACGCGGGATTCCACGTATTTCTGTAAAGTTGCATATAGTAAATTATTTTTTGACAAATAAGGTCATAAAGAAGTTTCACTTCTTATGTGTGTACACTAGTACACGCACACATTCTTATTGATCTTTGTTATATGTAATGATAATATTGAAATGATTGCTGTTATTTAATAGGTCGTAATTATGTCACATATTATAATATTATGTTGTATTTTGAAAGGAAGTGAACATCCGTAAACTTATCATATTTCATGAAATTTTGATAATGTGGTTTCATAGTATTTTCTAGATTTAACATGAGTTTAATAAAAGATTTTAACAGTTTTTGAATGCCTTCTCGCTGCGAAGCTTGCGAAACGTCAGGAAAATAATATAAAAGACATTTTTCAAATAACCTTGGTCGTACCTTCAATTGCTCAATCCAATTTCTCACTTCTAGGAAAGATGCTTCATTAGTCAAATCAAACAACAGCAAAAATCCCATTGCATCACGGTAGAAAGCCGTTGTAAGGCTCCTGAACCTGAAACATACAAACACTTTTACAAGAATTGTGAGACAAAATAATACAAAATTATTTTAGTTATATCCAAACAAAATCACAATAAATATACTACTAATTAATATTAAGGGTTTATATGAAACAGTTTAGAGGAAGTTAGCTGATAAATAGATTTATGTTAGTTATGTTTCTTTCATACTACCTATTTATATGCCGATAAAATATAGAAATTCTTTATTTTTTAATTTATAGTTTATTACTATATAATGACATGAATACAATTATTTTATACCTTTCTTGTCCTGCTGTGTCCCACAATTGGAGATGTATGCGATGTTGTCTCCCATTTTGTTGGTAAACCTAAAAAATCACTCTTGTAAATATGATCATTCTTTATCTCTGTACGGTTTGTATGTTTATCCGTATACATATTTTATAAAGTACATTTATACAGAAGTAAGTGAAGTCACTTTTATTTGCTTTTCAATCATGGAAAAATCTAACTAGTTACTGCATTGATTTTATCAGGCAATACCTACCTGGACATGACAAGCAGTACTAATTTCTGCTGTCAATTGTCATTTTCTTATACTGAAATAATTAGTACTGCTTCAAGAGTCAAGACATTATATACCTAAATAAGCGAAATCGTTTACAATAGCATATGATAATCAACAGTTCATTAATATAGAAACGGTGCCGGTATGTTTATAAATCTCTTACCACTGTTTTTTCGCGGAAATCTATGCCCACAGTCGATATAAACTGGGTATGAAAAACTCCATCGGTGTATTTATAAAGAAAACTTGTTTTTCCAACCCCAGAATCACCAACGCACAATAATTTAATCAGATAATCGTAGTCCATATTGACTTTTTAGCATGAGATAATAATTAGTAGTGGATTTCTTTATAAATCGCCTTTCCCGTACTCGTAGAATAGCAAAGAGAATATGTTTACTGTAAATGCATTAGCTGCATTGTAAAATTATGTAAAAAAAGATTTTATTCATGTTTTATTCAATTTATATTCGGAAAACGAAATAAAATCTAATTTGATTTTGATTTTCAACAATTAGTTTTGATTGTCATTTGTCATAGTCAATGTCAGATTTGACACTTCTAATTTTTTATTCGTGAAGTGGTACACCATAGGGTACACCAAAGTCTCCAAATAAACAGCTAGAATATAGACTGGAGAATTTACATCATATTTTTAATGGGACACCTACCCACCTAGCTATTTTACTTTTAACTTTAAAAATATTTAACTAGCGGGAGTTGTGGTTTTCCCTTGGGTTTTCCAATTTTGTAAGTTACTCACTTATTTATTTTTTACTCTTTATCCATAATAAGCGAACGTGCATATTTTATGAATAGTCTGTGCTTTTAACCGTCAATGTCAAAATTTAAAATTCTATGTTTTTGTTGACATTCCGTCTTCTGATCAAAACAATAATTTTAAAATATTTTATTTAAAATTTTATTAAATGATAGGCATATTATCCATCATCTCCCCAATTGTTATGTATATTCCATTATCTCACTACAATAAATATAATGATTTTTAAAATTATATGAGTCAAAAGATATGGATACAAAAACCACGAATATTACCACTCATAACAATCCTAGAATAGACATTGAATTTTGGTTTGTATTCATAAGTACTTTAAACAATTATCATCGATCTTTCTTTCAAATCGTAAAAAACTGCTAGTAAAAACGGAGGAATATTATTGTATATTAAGTGTTACATAATATATTGTTTCAGCGGAGCTTGTGATTATGGAGGTCATTGTTTAGCTTTAGCAAATAGGATCAGAGAAAAAAATACAAGTGCTAGTGTGAGCTGTAAACGGGGAAGGCAAGGTCTATTAAACAATTTAATTGAATGTTTCCATTCGAATCAAAACTAGCTTACCCCTAAATTGGAAGTCTTATAATACCTACATTTGATTCTATGCTTAATTATTATAAGTAAATTTATAGCTGTTTCGTTAACTACATTTTGTAACACTTTCAATTATAGGATCATTTGAGGTGGTCATCAATAATAAATTGGTCTACTCAAAACTGCAGACAATGGCTTTACCAGACTATGACGAGGTGGTTCATGTTGTAAGTGAAGTGTCTCAAGGAGCGGAACCAAAGGAAATTAAAGGACAACAACCAATCAATTGTGCAATACAATAATATTTATTTATATTTATATAATATAATTAAAACATCTCATATTTTCCCTGTATATTTAATTTCTATATAATATTATCACATTTTTTAAATTCAATTATGATGAATTATTATACTAGCTTTTGTAGATATATTATTTACTTTTATAAATTTAATATGAAAATATTTTTCACAAATATGTATGGAATATTTTGCACCTGTACTTAGATGAAGAATTATTATGCAATCTATATCTTAGTAAGTACATGTTGGTAACATAGAATTCATATACAATAATTTTTATTTTCTTTCTGCATAATATATTTAAAGATTAACTAATTTCCCTATGACCTCTGTGCATTCATAGCAGTAGCAATGCTTATAATATAACGTGAACTATTGTGAGCTACCAATACCTTATAGAAAATAATTATTATATACATGTAAAATTCATTGAAATTTTGCTAATGGCAAGATAACATTCAAAATAAAGCAGTATAAAAAACAATTAGAAATTACTTTCTAAATATATAATACTCAAGTAAAATCAAACACAATAATAACAAAGTGTTAACACAGAAAAAATAATGTATCTATATAATATCTAATTAAATATAAATGTAGATTTGTAGATTCTACTCTATATTATAGGAAATAGCATCATTTATTGGTGTAACTTCAGAGAATATATTTAAACTTGACGAAAGAGAACTGTTAACTGTACCCACATAGCTCAAGTACACACCAAATTTTAGTTTCCCACCAAATTGTTCAGATATTGTTCTAAGAGGCTCGACAGTTTTTTGTCCCGTCTTCTGATCTATGCAGACCATTTGGCACCTAGGACACTGACCATCAACCTGAAACACATTACAAAATATTGAAAAAATATAATACTTACACCAATATAGTTGAAATATTATCAATATTAATAACCCACCAAGTGCTTTAATTAACCTGTTCTGTCTGATGTTACTTATAAATTCTTTGCATTTTTTAGAATTTATAAATTGTCAGTCTAAATACTATCAGTATTCTTGAATACAAAGTCTATTCTTACTGTTAGAGTTGATATATTTATTAGAATTTTGCTACTTACATTAAACTCATGATCTCCTATGATAACCTTTTTCCACTCCTTTTCAATAAGTTCCTTAGAGGTATCAATAATAATGTTTCCTCTAAAACGGTCTGTTAAAGATTCCAGATCATCATCAAATAATGGATCTTGTATTTTACCCCTTAGCCAATTAACTGTGGCTCTATTAATTAGAAGAAATTGTGCTTGGTTGCTTAAGGATAACAATTTACTGCCGTCTTCCGATTTTTTCTTCAGTGTTCTATTGTCATCACTTGACTGTTGTATTAATCGCAAGAATGATATTCCTAGAGCATTGGAAACCCAATCAGCTGCTTCATCGCCACAATCGAAACCTTTTATTATGTCAGTACAAACTTTACTGCGACAAAGGGAGGACTCCTGGTAACCATTTTTCTTTTTCTGATCAAGTGGTATTGTTATGGAAGGCATATCTGAAATATCATTAAAATTTAAACGTCAATTAATATTTTATTCTTATTTCAATATAAAAAATATGTATAAAACCGTCTCTATAAACTCAATTAAGTACACATAAAATTGGAGCATGGACATTTTTTCAAGTATTTTTATATTTACTTCATAAAACATTACAATATGAACATACCATGACAATGCAGTATTAGGCATTTGCTTTCCAAATTAATTTCTGGACGAATAGTGCACATTTCAGGACACTGCTTTTGTGTAAGACATACACCATTATCTTTAACCACCATCCATTCTCTATCATATTCAAAACCTTTGGGACCTATTTTCCAAGCTGATTTAATTTTGAACGCTCCACAAGATTTTATAGGAAATATAGCAATTTCTGTTAGGAGCATTTCTGGGTTAAATGTGTATGTAGTGTTATTATTTATATTTATGTAAGTCCCATCATCTAAGCAGTCTTCGAATTTTCTATCATATATTGACATACTTTTATGTGCCTGTTGAATATTTTTATAAATATTCAGTGTTCTTTGTGGTTTTTCTACTTTGGTATTCACAAAGCATTTACAAATCATATTCATCAATTTATCAACATCATGATATGTGTTATAATATCCAAAAGACACTCGTATTGCACCAGTTGGTTTTCCATTGACTAAATCCAAATCATCACCACACTTGTGTCCTGCTTTATACATAGCTTTCATACTTTTATTAGTGAGATTGAGATGTCTTTGGCATGTTCCAGCGTTGCAAAAGCAGCCTGTTCGTACACTAATATTAAATAAATCTGCCATATGCTGAAACTGAACAAAGATTTCATATTAGCTAATAGCATTCTTTTGTGAAGTGAATTTTTTCATGAATAAATAATATCTCTTCTTATAATCGGAAATATTTCATAATACTAACCTCTGCATAACCAATAAAAGAGCCATCATTTCTTTTAAGATTAAAAGTAACAATTGCTCCTTGTGTCTGTACATCAGTAAAATCGGAATCCACATATAACACAGCGGCCATCATTCCATTCTCATGTTTAAGTTTACACAGCTGAGTATATAAGTCTTGAGCCAAGTAAAACGTGTGATGTGATACAGTTTCCATAACGTCATTGTTAACCACTTTTGGTATTAACGAATATAAAGTATCATAACAGTGCTTCAAGGCAATAATTGATAAAAAGGAAATTGTACCATCTTCAAACCTGTAAAATTAAACCAAGTATTTCAATAAAACCTTTACTACATTGTTATGCAAATAACTAAGTATTATAATGATAATGATACTTGTTTATATTTAAATTACTTCTTACCGTTCATATAAACTCTCCCTTTTGACATGGAAATCTTCATTGCTCAAAACAATATCTACTGTTCCGCCTCCAAAATATTTCTTTTCACTTAATACTGAAATAGCTTTGTTATTCACTATCAATGCTCCGAGGCCTGTTGGGTACCCAAATACTTTATAAAATGACAAACAAACAAAATCTGGTTGATGTACTGACAAATCTAACATATTCGTAGATACATATGAAGCTGCATCCAAAAGGACATACCAGTTACAGTTAGTTGCACATAATTGTTTCTTCAAGTAACTATTTAAGCAACCATTTTTAATATTTTCAATACAATCCAATGGAAACTTATAGCCATTAAAGTTATTTTGTGCCGGGTATGCAATTAGAGAGTTGCCTTTTTTGCTCTCCAGTTGGACGCCTGTAGACTTTGGTACAGTCTTAACTGACTTTAAAAATTCCTCTTGTGATATATGAATTACATCAACATTTTTCTCTTTAGCTAATTCCCTTAAACCAATAACAGATGTATGATTCTCACTTAAATACATAAAAGATCCTTGATTCAATTCATCTTCTTGGCAATTAAATTGAAATGATTCAAGGACTGATTTCAGAGATTGTGTGGTACCAGATGTAAATATCACAGTATAATTGGATGGATTTGTATTGAAATGTTTTAATATTAAACATCTTATCTGCTCTACACAGTCTTTTGTATACTTATCAGAGTGAGGGTTCATATAAACATTATTCAATAAATCTTCATTCACTCTCTGAAAGAGGCTCGCAGGATATAATGCAGTTCCAGCATTTTCTAAATAACATTTATCTGGAATATTGTAATCGTAAATTAATAACAATCATAACTTTTAACTAATTAAGTTTTCTTGTTTAATAACTTACTTACCTCGTAATCTACTAAATTCTTTACAAATATCTAACATATGTTCATGGTTTATAACTTTACTGAGGGAAATCATTTTTATTAATACCTGCAAAAATAGAAAGTCAATAAAATTACATACACAACATTGAATGTGATATGATTGACATGAAACAGTGATGAAATAATAGTAATTGGTTCAAGATTACCGAGTTTGAAGACCTTTTGCTCTTTAACTCACGATAACAATAATTAATACTAAAAAACTTATCAAAACTACACAAGGCTATAATATATCTTATAGTGCTATACTCTATTCCATATTCAGTAATTATTGTATTGAAGGCATACTTTTTATCATATTATTGAACCATTAAGCATAAATTATAATTAATTGAACACATTTTTTAATTACGGACTAAAATTATTGTAGGTAGGTACGCTGTTGATGTAAACCAAATGTAAACACAACAATGACAGTTGACGGATGACATAAGAATGACAGACAGGAATGACCACAGGGAATGACACTGATATAGATCTGTGCTGCTGATGGATTAATAATATTATCTGTAACGTGTCTGTTAACGATGTTTTTAGGATGGAAGTGCTTTTGAACTTAAATCTATGGAAATAAAAAAATTAAAAACTTTTATTAACAAAAAAACATTTAAACATAACATTGATAATGAGATCATTACAGTAAGATTAGTTTACAGAGTACATTGAGATCCAAACTAGGCTATAATTGCCTGTATCTTGGATATCAGAAGAGTACTAATCACGCAGGGTGCACAATGCACATCAAGACTTATAATTTGTCTATTTGGATACTTTTAAAGTTACTTATGGTCATCTACACCAGCTATCACGAGCAGGTAGATTATTCACATTACTCAATTTTTAACTAAGAAATGGCACATGAAACAGAGCCTTTATCATTATCAACCATTATTTCACTACATTTCGGCATGAAATGACTAGCGAGTAGGTACCTACTATTATAAAGATATTAGTTTTGAATAGGTACCTAGGTACGATCTTCTGCAGTTATTACCATAATATTAATACGACACAGCCTCACAGATTCAAAATTTCAAACATTAAGCAAATCCAGAAAACTGCATTTTAACCGTAAAAGTTAAATATCTAATATTTCTTATCTAAAATATTACCTACTTTTGTGTGGAAAAATTATGGAAGCTCGTGAAGACACGTAGCTACGGCACTTTAATAACATAACTTTATTTAAAAAAAAAGAAATAACTACCTAACTAACAGCTATGTACCTACTAAAAAAGCATTCATATAAAATGATGCAAATTAAATTGACTTTGAACTAAATTGCTAAGAACATAGAGATGAGATTCGTTGCGTGCATATAATATATAAAATAACATGAATTCAGAAGCACCTTCTGCAGCATCGCCTTACTAAATTGAGTTACAGCAATTTAATTATTGCTTTTATGGAAGGCTTTTAGTAGCTTTTAGTAGAAAGCGGGCGTGATCGACTCTTAAGTGAATTGACGTCCGTGATAGAGGACACTCAAGAGTTTTACCTTTGATTATTATCTGTATAATATTCACCGCTATTAACAGCCCTTACATAAGACGAGATTTCCTTCTGTATTTTTCTATAAGGGGATACAATCCGAATCGATATCGCTTTTTTTCATTACTTCTACGAGATTTTTAGTATGTAAAGTTTAAGTTGAGATTATCAACTTATGACATGTAAAATAGCCAAGGGATTTTTTATTATAGGTCGAAAAACATTAAAATAAATAAAAATTGTTTCGTTAATAAACAATAAAAAATCATATTTACAAAATATTCTTCGTAAAAAATTCAGTAGGTAGTTAAGTAAAAGATAGACCTATTATGTTTTTATAAAAATAAAATAGTGCTCTACAAAATATAGAGTTTGAGACATTCTCATTGTACGAATTAATTTCAGTCAAGGTAGGTATTTATAATATCTTCTTTATTATGATTTTCTCCTCAATAAAAAGGGATTTGGAAAACTTTGAATGTCACATAATATTATGTCCGTATAGGAAACCGGATAATATTAGATTATCCGTGAAGACTATCTTTTTAATACAAATATGCTATTATGTCCGTTTGCCTGGAATTTTCTACCCACATTTTACTTAAAAAATATCAAAATAATAATAAATGGTATATCACTTAATAGGTAGTTATACTATAAACTTTATCTATTAAAGAGTCCAACAAAAAATAATTATTTATAAGAAAAAATCGCGAAGATAATATTTTAATAGTAAGTATATACTATATGCACCTACTTACTTACAGTCTACTATATAAGATATTGAATAAAATAGGACTACTACTATTTGAAATATCTTTTGGAACTAGCTAATTTTTAACGCTTTTATCCAAATAAAAACACCAGAATGTTGTGAATTTCTAGCGTGTTGTTAACGGTCGTACTCGGCCGTAAGTAGGTACACCGATAATAATTATTACTCCATGGTTTTTTGACTCTACATTTCTGTAACTACAACACGTGCCTGCCGCAGTTCTACCTACATACATGTTATACTTGCGTTACTCTAATACTATGTTACAAATACTTACGTGATACATGCAGTTTCCGCAAACCTTGACACAAGTTCGCCTTCCTATCTACCGTATTATAAATGAGCTCTATTATAGCGAAAACCGATATTTATGGCGCATTGTGAGCATTCAATTATAATATCCACAATCACGTTAATTCCAATGGCTATTTGTGATAGGTAACAATAGCTGTATGACATTATTTTGCTCTCACTTATTGACTGAGGCTCATACGGCATACCACTTGAACTGAAATGTTTACAAACAACGTGAAATATTTAATTTACGCAGTTGTTTCTCTTGTCAATATAATAGCCCAGTGCGCGTAAATAGTACCTAAACATAGAGAGTTCAGCTTTATCTACACTAATAATATTATAAAGAGGAAAACTTTGTTTGTTTGTTTGATTGTAATGAATAGGCCCATAAACTACTGGACCGATTTTAAAAATTCTTTCACCATTCGAAAGCTACATTATCCACGAGTAATATATTATATAGGCTATATAATATTATTACGCTAAGACCAACAGGAGCGGAGCCACGAGGGTGAAACCGCGCTGCACAGCTAGTATTAAGTACATAAATGTATTCGCTTTATTATGTTTAAAAGGAGGATTGAGTTATACATTAGGTATAGAGTATGTTTTTTTTTAGTTAAGCAAGCAAATTGTCTAGAACTTAAACCTATAAAATAAGTATAAAATTTAAAATTAGAGCTAGAGCCTTAGAGCTAGAGCACGCTAAGTTTCTTTAAAAATATAGTAGACGTTTAATTTATATACATAGTTATTGTAGTTGCCGCTTAGATCATTAATGATCTAAGAGCCGCCGCTATAAAAGCGTTGTATGTTGTTATTACAAAAATAAGAGAAAATTAAATTGAAGTGGTATATCGGAATCATGTCATCTTTGTCAGATCTTGATGATGATTGTCAGTCAGCGGTCAAAGTCCCGAACCCTCCATCACCGCTTAGGTATACATTTTCCGTTCTCTACATTACTTATATAACACATTATATATAACAATTAATAATGTACGATAGCCCTTGTCATGAAATAAATAATTATTGTATTTCAGGAGGCATTAGGAGGTATTAGTAGGTATGCGAATCACTATTAAATATTTAATTAACGTCAATAAATCAAAATAATATGATTTTGTGCAGTTACATAAAAAATATATTTGAGATTTGTATTTATGTACTTCGTTTTCATATAATTTAGTTTATAATAGGTAGTGACCAAGAAAACAATCCCTCCATAAAATTATAGTACCTATAAGTACATAATATACCTACCATGGAGCAATGTAATAAGTATATAATTTAGTTAACCATGCCATGAACTCAACCTATTATGGAAGAGGAAGTTGTGAGAAATCTGTTTACGTATAATTGTATTACCTACCTATAAATCTTTAACAGAGTATGGTTACTAAATAAGTGATGTAAATTTTAAATATGTAATTTATTAAGGTGACTTGTACGGTCTTTTTTTATGTACCGTGCAAGTTAGGTACCTTAATAAATAGGTGTTACAAATTTATGCACCTACTGCAAAAATCTTTTTGTATCTTAAGTATGAAAGTCACACAGATTCACAAAGACGGTATTTTTTTTCCAAACTTACCATTACCAATCTAATGAAAAAGTTGAATGTAGATTTAAAAAAATCAGTTTATATTTTTATTTTTTATGCTGTCAAAAAAAAATCAAATACATAAAGACTTTTAACAAAATAAATGTTAAATCTAGGTACGTTAATTTACCTAGTAATAATTGTGAAGAGGTAACTGATTCCACAGGACCACATCCACAAATCGGTAACGAACATTCACTTAACTCCATTAGAACCGGACGGGACGTAGCCTTCGCCCGAGTGAAATTTGTTTCTCCCCTCGTATCCCTTTTTATTTCGGGGTTTCCAATAAACAAGCGTTGCTAAACCTGCTCAATTGAAATCAAAATTATCAAAAAATGTGAGAGAAATGCTTATTAACACTAAGCACTATTATTTCAAGAAGATAATCATTAATTAAGTATTAAAGTTTAACTGTAGTTTTTATTGGTATCTTATAATTAGAAAAATTACTGAAACAATTAATAAATCTTTCATATTATATTATTATTGCAAAAAAAAATTATGGCACTTGACTTCCACATATCCTAGCCAGATCGGTATATCATAATATTATCAAAGTCCGGTTGCATATTATGTATGCAAAGATTACGTTACCTATACTATTTATTTTTGTAAACTTATTTCCGAGTCCATATAAATTTTGTTGTTAACCAGTTTCACTAACCTTGTTATATTCAAGTTTAATATTATTTACTTGACATTGGCTTTGGCATCGAGGTGGTAATAGCTTCTTCCACTTCTAGCTGTTAAGTCGTCATTTAATTGGCACCGGTCGCGAAAATGAAGTTTCTTTACGTAATTTATTATATTTTTTATAGCGGTCTTTTGAGTTTGCCTTACTTTGTAAAGTGTGATGCCAAAGCGGGTGTGAATGGGGAAAACAGTGACAAATCGGATATTTACCTCGATTCCGTTGGGCTTATAAGAAAGTATAATTATCCGGCGGAAGTACATCCTGTAACAACAGACGATGGGTATTTACTGAACTTATTTCGAATACCAGGGCAGGGACCGTCGATTTTATTAGTGCACGGAATTGGAGACAGTTCGGATTCGTGGCTAGTTCTTGGACCCGAAAGCTCTTTGGCTTTTTTATTAGCAAATGCAGGATTTGATGTGTGGTTGTTTAACGCAAGAGGAAACAGATATAGTAAGACTAATATAAACATGTTATCGACTAAACGGTTTTGGAACTTTAGTTTCGAAGAGATGGGAACTCACGATCTACCAGCCACGATTGATTACATTTTAAATAAAACGTTTCGTCCCAAACTTACATATATTGGATATTCACAAGGTACGACAACATTTTTAATTATGTGCAGCTCGAAACCTGAATATAACGAGAAAATAAATCATGCCCTGTTATTGGCTCCAGTTACTTGGTTAACGTACACAAAGTATCCCTTAATGAAATTCTGGGCTCAAATTGTTAATAAACTGATGAACTTTTCTGAAAGTGCAAAGGTTTACGAAGTGTTTTCTTTTAATAAAAAAATAAGAGACTATCACGCTACAGTGTGCGATACAAAATCTGTGTACAATTTTCTGTGTTACGCAGAGTATTATTCAGGCTTTGGTTTAAAAAATTTAATCGATTTAATACCTGGGAGACTGCCTATTATAGCAAGTCACATACCGGCGGGAACATCGGCGAAAACATTTTTTCATTTCATTCAAATTTACGCCAGTAAAAGATTTCAAAGATACGACTATGGGTTCGAGAGGAATAAAGAAATGTATTCATCCGTTAAGCCACCAGAATATAATGTTTCAATGATTTCCGTACCAATTACGTTATTTGTGAGTGAAGTGGATTGGTTCGGTGATACAGAAGACGTGAACACATTGAAAAGCAAATTAAACAGTATTGAACAGGTTGTGGTTATAAGTAAAAGCGCCGAATTTAGCCACCTTGAGTTTGTTTACGGTTCTCGTGTAAACAACTATATTAATGAACCAGTGATAAATATTTTAAAAGCAGTGTCTTTACGGTAACTGTGTTGTATAAAAAAATTTAGCATGACAAAGTGTGATCGATAGGTGTAAATTTGAGGTCAAAGTCAATTCCGGTGTACGGATTTGTCAAACGAAGGTTGCAAATGTATTGCCAAGAATATTTTTTACTTCCGATTAGGATAAATTATTTATTAAAGGTTTCTGTGAGAAAAAAGAGCTATTCGGCTAGAATTTATCCAAAAAATATTAATTATTAAGCTTATATAGGTCCTGCGTCTTTCTACTATCTGTGATAATTATTATTTTTTATTACCTAGTTAGTTTGTATGAGTTGTATTAATTAACCACTGTTTTGTGTAATATAATGAAAATGAATATTTTATTTTAAAATTTTTATTTAAATAGTAAAAATTTATTTTTCAATACATTTTCTTTTGTTTCTTGTTTAAATTATAGAAGTACGGATGGATTCTTTTTGGGATAAATTCATGGAATATGAACCTACTGTACAGGTTTATAAATATTTTTAACTCTGTACTTCTGAATATGTATTATGGTGTGATTTAAATTCCGTAATAAAATTATTTAAAAATGGTAATTTTAATTGAATAATATGTCCAAATCTTGAAGGCCATCTAATCATAAAAAATATTCATTTTCCTGTTTGTATGAAATAAATTTGAATGTGATACTTAAACATATTATTTCCTGAATAATATTAGTAGTAGATTTTATATGTTAATTTATTTTTAGTAATATAGTGCTGAATCATAAATCGTTATTCCTAGATACTTTAAATTTTATTAATAACAATTTGTACCTGTTTTGTTGTTTTATTGTGTTTATTTTCTAAGGGGTTAAAATAATATAAATAAATAATTGATGAAGTTTAGGAATAAAAGGTACAATGTGGGTATAATCTTATAATATCACCGAAGTCATTTTTGGCGATGAACCTATCAAATAAAAATTTTAATTTGAATTATAAATTTGATTTTTAGATATTTGTACACTTTTTGTACAATACAAAATAATATCAAAAACTATAATTATGCAAAGAAAAAAAATTCATTCCTTCGTTTAGTTATTTGTAATTTAATTTTGCTTCACTTATATGTATTTTACGGTTCTATGTTTTGGCATAGTATTACAATATCGTTTTGGTTTTAATTCGTTGCATTGCATACGTTTCCGCTTGGTTTATGATAATAACTTTAGAAAATTGAAAAACTTAATAAATAAAAAACATCAGGCGTATTTAGATAACTACGTACTATAAGGATGGCGTACTTCATCATGGTATGTTGATGTATGACGATGTTGGTTCGTCGTTATTGGATGCAACTACAAGATGCTTAATTGACATACAGATAATATTTGTCTTAGGAGACATTTAGGTAAGTATAATGTAACGTATCTCTAGGGAACCAGAATACAGAAATTTGAATAATGTTATAATAAAATGATTTTAGTGATGGATTTGAGAAATAGATTATTCTTTTCACATGTGTTCATGTTCACATAGGTAATATTAGATAGATAAAAAATTATACATAGGACATACACATACCTAATCTTATAGGACTTTATAAGTTCATCACAAAATCCCTAGGGAAGATTTATAAGGGAACTTGTATGACTACAATAGGTTTCATAGGAGCTTAACTTTTAATCCCAATTGAAGAGGTATTGCGTAAGTTTTGCACGTTTCATTTTCGTTTTTTAATCGCGTATGGGTTTAAGTTCTTTTGCCTGTTGATAAAACTACAATATTCCATTTATTGAACATTATCTGACAGAAAAGCTGCTTCACTAAATTAACGGTAACCTATATTATGTTTAGGTAATGTTTAGACCTTACCCTATTGAACAGATCATACTTTTACAGGTGTTAAATCTAATGTAAAGTTAGTCTAATGTCAACATTAAAATAAAATTAATAATTATGAAATACCTATTATCTATCGAAGCTCTTACATAAATATACCTATCAATTTTACGCCGTAACAATTTTTCCATCCAAAAAATAATTTCAATATCGGAAGCTAAAACGCATCTACAGTCACGAAACTTGTTAAATGTTTATCAAAATTCTGTATAGGATTCAAGATAGCGACGGAGGTTTTAATTGAAAAACGCCTGATCTGTCGGTCGCCATGTCGAGTACAGACAACCAGTTCATATTGCCTCTCAACGCTCAATTTAACGGGAAAACACTCTGTTTTGTTCAGGTAATGAAAGCAAAGTCACGATGGATCAGTGAACAGGCTCTCTATGATTATTTGGCAATTATATTGGCAGCTTTTAATTCGAGTATTTTGCGTATTGCTGATTTAATTATTAGGTATTAACATGGCATCAAGTGTAGTTTATGTGGAAAGGAAAACCAGTGTAAGTTAAACGTGGTTATTAGTAGGTACCTACCTACGATAGATATTTCATGTGTGTAAGGTCTTATTAAATCTTAACACAAAATATTACTGCTAGGCTCATTGATGAATGATGAGCTTTGAAACTAATACATATTTTCTTCTTCCTTGAAGGAAGCGCAACAGATGTTACAGATTATATTAAAATAATAACAACCGCTGATGCAAATTATGCCTTATATCCCAGCTTCTAATTCTTATCTATTACCTAACTACTTATATTCTCTTCAAAACACAAAAAGTGAATTCTTTTAGGACTGCCAACTTCGTATAAATTATTGTTCCTTATTATTCCACGTTCTTGACAAAAGGTATCTTTATTATAATAACAGAAAGAGAAAAGCAATTCTATGAATCGCTTCCTTACGAAGTATGATTTTGTGAAGACCCGTACGGCCGTACCCTTGTTACTCTAGGTACCTACCTATAGAGTTTGTTACTGATATAAGCCTCCAAATTTCCACGTGTAAAAGTGCATTCTCTGTTTCGGATTAACCTTCAAATACCGAAGTATTTGGACATATAATTTATAAACTTGTTGTGTCTTACGAAACAATTTGGTATGCTGGTGTTCATTAATTGAGGTGGAATTTTTTATGTTGTTCTTATTGAATGACACAGCTTGTTATATAAGAATGTGTTATGTGAACGCCTTTTATTGGAAAATTTTAGCATAAATATATTTTATTTCATTAATGGGATGTTTTATACTAAAGTTTCAGGGTATATATAGGTAGTTATTCTGAAATGGCAACATGGATCACGGAATCAACAAATCTCTCTTACAACATAGTTAAGCGTTCCACCAATAGCATTTGAGCTTGTATTACATAAGAGGCTTTGCTGAACAATCAATTAGCGATACCTCGAAGTGATTCCATATTATACTATTGTAGTATAATTTATATCTAGATAGTTAATATGATAGCTAAATGATATTTGAGGGGAAGATTTATCCTACCTAGGATATCCGAAGTTACACTTTTCGTTTGTGCTTTTAATATATCTTGTTATTCTTCTTAGTTAAATGACGGGGAGTTCTTGTAGTCCCTAGAATATGCATATATAGTTTTAAGTCTCATTGCAGTTGCTTCTATTTTTAAATACAGATTATTTTATTTCGTAAAGACCCAGCATCAACATACATAAAACATACACAATAGTTTTGCAATCTAATATTTACATTTGCGATCTCACGCTTATCAGTTTATAAATCTGCAAAAATGTTTTATTACCTACTAATTATATTGTATTTAAATTCTATGCTAAAGGTGGCTCAGTCTAGTAGGTATAGCTTCCTGGTTTTCCTAATTCTGTATAAGTCATGGTCAATAGCTTATTTATTTTGCACAAAGATATTTAAGTAATATCTGCAAATAGACCGGATATAGACAAGACAATTGTGATCCCAAAATTCAGTTATCTTAGCGAATTTAGTTCTACCCTTTACCCTTTAAAGGGTTGATTAGTAGTAGTACATCAAATATTAACTGATACATTTATTTGATTTATTTTAGTAAGATTAATTGAATTAGAATAGAAGCTTACCAAAAATTAATAAGAAAATTTAGCGTGAGAGAAAATAGGTGGTTAATTATTAATTTTCAATTAATTTTTATATTTTAGTACAATTAGTAGAATCTTGAATAAAATTAATCTGCTTTATATTCATTTAGGTGAACAGTTTTACTGCAATACTCTTTAAAAACATATTATTGTGCTAATAGGCAGCCACATATAAATTACCAACTTTCCTTCTAGTACAGAATATCTATCTAAAATGAGCGTCAAATATTATAAAAGCATTATTTTCAACGAGAATGGATACTGCATGTTCGCAATTAGCACTCGTGTAACAAGTATGCTTTGTAGTTTGTATACAAGTGCCCTGAACGAGCACACAAGCCAGAAAATAAGCTGGTTGTTTTTGGTCTTATTAACTTTTAATAAAACGATGTTGGAGGGCAGCTAAAAGAATGACGTGTTTAATAAAAACGGTGCAAAAGAAGGATTAATGAAGGAAAATGTATTAGGTAGGTATATAATTATGTTTTATTGTTCATTTTGTTATTAAATGTTTAAGACTTTTCAATGAAGTTTAATTGATCCAAATATAGAAATAGAAAGCGTTTTATTTGCCACCATGTAAAAAAATATAAATCTTAGTAATATAACACACAAAACAGAAAAAAAAGATAGCAATGGTGGCAAAAAGGACTCCCCGTCAGCAAAGCAGCAACCATTATTTAAAATGTATTGCTGCACTGATTTTCAGAGGAGACCACGTGACTGTACAGATGCAATGATTCAGTACTAAATATACATATAATTATGACAGTGTGTTTATGTAGCATAGGTAGAGAAAATATATGTGCACCTTAATTTTATTTTGCGAACAGTGGGAAAGTGTGCATGTTGACTTCTCTCACGAAATGCGGATTCCTTTTTAGTAGTGGATCGGGGAACGGAATTCTTTTTCTTAATAATTTTGTATTCATAAGCATCAGGAGGTACTTCATTGTTTTCAAGCAATTTAACAACATATTGTGGGGAGGGTTCATCATCCATATCCTCAACGTCCACGGCATAATCGGGCTCTGAAAAAGATCACTTTGTATCATACTCCATAGATCCTACAAAACTATAATAAATACATAATGAAAAAAATGAATATTATGTAAATACCCGCTCATATGCTTTGTGCAACCACAGTTGCAAAAATGAAATACGCTAAATTGCTTCCGAAAAAAATAAAGGTAGCCTACTTTGCTAGTGCTCTGGAACGTGCGCCGCGCGTTCGACCCACCGCTATTAAAACTTAATTTATGAGTTCCGCGAGAGGAGTACTTCAAATATATTGATTGTAATCGATTGCTATTGAAATAATACTATACAAATCTGTGTTATTTTAACAATACATGATTACCATATACCTTTAAAAGTTATGAAATCGTCTAAAGTCTACTAACTTTTAAAGTCGTCTTAATTACATATTTATTACAACGGTCACTAAAATATTGCTTTATAACAATAAAACACATGTTAGAGAATAATTTGGTAAGTAAACACGAGTAGAAATCAATAAAATACAACAATTACGGCATATTTTAACACTTCCTTCTAAGACACGTAAGATACAAACTAAGATATTCTCAAAATTCTGTTTGAAAGGTTGGTAGTATTGGGTAGAAATAGATGAATCAATTAGTTGTCTTTAGTTTAAATACGTAAAAATTAGACTCTGAGAGTATGAAATAAGGTTTATAATCAATTGAAATAAGAAAGTCGCTTTGCAACCACAGTTGCACGAAACAAGATTTGCGATCGTGTTATTGCAACTGTGGATGCACGGAACAAAGCAAGGGGTCATTTTTTTTTTCTGAAGCATATGAGCGGATACATAATAAAAATACCTTAAAATGATCAATGGCTCAAATATGTGGCGACCGGCCGAACTCCTATCGGTAATTGCTTCTAATGCTAGAGCAACAAAAACCTCAGACGTTTTTTAAAACATGGCACTGAATATGTCGAAGCAATCTACAAAATTTCTTTTCAATAAGATTTTCTCCTGGGCTAATAATTTTCTTCAAACTAGATAAAAATGTAGAGTTAAATGCATTATAGTTAATATAGGATAATGATGATTTCGAAGTTTTTAGTACTTGTTTCTCTGAAATAATAACATTCTTTATTTCAAAAGGAAATTCTTACGTAAATGTTTTCTCCCTAGTAACTTGAATTTTATAAGTCTGCATTGTCCGTAGTCTAAAATGTAATAAATTGTCCTTGTTATTATTAATATAACAAAAATAGTTTCTTTTAATGTTTACACATATTATCATTAATCTTAAGGACAAGATAATAATATAGCCATAATATTATGGGTTGTTGTAAGTACATTCTATGATAAAATTAAATAAAAAAAGTTTGTAATTTTTAATTGAAGTGTTTTTACATATAAAGGGAATATTCTAGAATCTAGAAAACAAACTAAAAAGCAGATTTGGCAATCGTGTGTTCTCTTAATCCTTTGTTTGGACAACCCTTTGACTATTTTCAATTTTGATCTACTGAACATTTTATCACAATTTTATTCTATATTGTAACGCTGTAGTGTGATATCCGATAATGGAATCCTAACATCTAAACTCGATTAATCAATTTATATCATAATAGCTGGCCCGGCAAACGTTGTTCTGCCAGGGGCCTTAGACAAGTCCGCGGACGCGGTTCTACCGAATACCCGCGGCCCCGTCTATAAAGCGGCACGGCGGAACACAGTGGAGTTTAGTCGGTAGGTCCCTGCACTCAGCAGGGTGAGTCCGACATAACCCAGGGCTCTTTCCCCGAGTGCCCTGGGTATGCCTATATGCATTCTCCACTATAAAAAAAAAATAAAAAAAGGGGGCCTTAGACAAACGTACGTAACGCCATGGAATAGAAACTGCTAACGCTAATTATTGACATAAGCTCATGACATTTTGGTGATGGTTCGATCACACTACCAACGACGCAGACGACCACGACCAAAGTTCCAATCTTGCCGAAATTTGTTCAAAAT
The DNA here is from genome assembly GCF_905220415.1 of Colias croceus. Classification (NCBI taxonomy): domain Eukaryota; kingdom Metazoa; phylum Arthropoda; class Insecta; order Lepidoptera; family Pieridae; genus Colias; species Colias croceus. Next base: position 9,415,579 of record NC_059543.1, read on the forward strand.
CAATATTAAAATCTCCCGTCATTCTGGTACTCAGGAATAAAAAAATTCGAGGTCAATAATTAATAAAAAGAAATAGGGTTTTTTGCGATTTTCGCCGAGACGGTAAGTTTATCATACAATCACCTGAACCAAAATTGTATATAATCTAATTATCTATAAAAAAGGTTAAATACATTTTTTTCTAGGAGCCACCGTTTCTATGAAAAACCTGTTTGTTTATCCATTGATCTCAAATTTTTTTTTTCCAAACACCAATACGACAGGAAATTCTTAAATTTCATTTTTAATTGTGTTTTGCACAATTTTATTTAATTGCGACTGGATGAAAATTTTGTTCGTGGTCGTCGTTGTCGTTGGTAGGGTGACCGAATCCTTATGCAAAACATCATACGCTTATGTAAATTTCTATCGATAGCGTATTCTATTCCTTGGCGTTTTGACGTTTGGCTAAGGCCCCAGGACACTCTTATCACCTATCGGTGATATACTTTACGACTTATTTTCATATCTACTGCAAAATGGGAACCAGTCTAGTCGTTTTGTAGGAGCAGGTGTGGCCATAAACATTGTGAAACAAGATTTTGTAAGCATGTTAGATTTAAACCAATAAACACAAAAAATTGCAAGACTCTAAAATTTATAAAAAAACACTAACATAATTTTTTATTTGTATTAAATTGTTATAATTTATGTATCTCATTTTTGGCTCTACATTCTCTATAATTAATTGATGTTTCATAAGAGTTTGTTTTATAAATGGTAGAAGTCAGATTTTGATGGTAGTCTTGTACAAAGGTGCACAAATTCCCTAATCTTACTATTTGTTGCATGTTTGTATCATGTATGTATTAGGAGCGGAGATATAACAATAGAGTCGTAATATTAGCATATCCTCACTTTATAACTGACTGAATACTGTTGTTGTCAAGTGTGTACGGCGAGTCAGTTGAGTGTCAAATAAGGGACATTTAACTTCCAAGCCTGTATGCCCCAGAGACGACAAGTACACGTGCGTCAAGTAATTTAATTCCCAGAATCTAGTAAACGTCTTGCATGCTGAGTTCCAAAACGTACAGAAAAAGATTTGCTTCCTCTGGCTGTCATACTAACATGTGCAGCTAAGAAACGAGGTAAAAGAGTAACCGTAAAGGTAGGGAAAATTAAATGTATGGAGCGGGACAAATATCGTTTTCTTGCGCGACGCTTAAAAGGCTGGAACTCGCCTTTTACTACATATAATTTCATTGGAAGCTGTACCAGATATAAGCGAGTCGGCTTTTATACATTTCATATGACGTAACGTGGTTTAGAACAATGATATAATATCTAAACTATAGAAAATAACTGTATTGTTAAAGTACACGTTGTTTTCAATTAAGTACCTACAATGTCCACTTGGCTTTCGGTCATGGCGGTCAATCAAGCAAAGCAAATTATGCGAGTTAACTGCAAAGAGGTTATAGGGCATAATTACCAACATAGAACAAGGTTTGCTATGCTCTATTTGTATTTTCAAAGTCTACAAAAATTAATCGGAAAATTACACACGAGTGAAGCCTGTTGATGCCTAAGCCACACGAAATTGGGATTCTGCGATTTCAAAATTTCTGTTATTTCTTATATTATCATGATAAAGAAATCAATCTTCGTATCAGTGTAGTTATATAGAGTTACATGTTTTTCTCTTCAAACCTATTTAACAAAATACTTTTATAAGGTTATAGTTTTAAGAAACTCATACAAAATCAGAACAAAATACTACATTCGGTTACTTTTAATCTTCGTCTGTCGCGTCAAATGTACAAAATAACAAAGGCATAAATAATGTTAGTTCTATTAAACAGGTATTTGCATCGTCTCTGACGTGACGCCTCACACCGCTGATGCCTTGTCGAATCGTCGCGGCTTTATTTCCGCCTGTCGCGTGGAAATGTGATAGCGCTTATTTTATTTCCAATATTTCAATAATCGAAATAGAAACGGTGCTACGGGTTTGTAAAACGTGCCTATGGTACGGAAATATAAACTCAATTTTCTATACACTTGTATATTCACATGGGCTTAATTCGGATTTGTTTTTGAATGGAGTAGGTTCATCGATTTTAGATAACTGTGAAACATTGTGATAGAATGTATGAAATAAAATTAAAATTACAGTAACGCAAATAGTATATTACGAAAAAATTAAACACTAATTTTATTGTATTATGCTTCGATAAGAAGAATAGTAATAGGACCTCCTCACTCCTCAGTCTCCTCAGTATTATTTCTGGGAAGATTTCTGATCTCGGATTAAGATCATTCCGTGAAAGAGTCATTAATAAATTGTTCATTTCTTGATTTAAAACGGGTATCATTTAAGCTATCACCAATTTAATTAGTTTTGTGTTTCTTAAATAATAGGGTTTGTCCTCAAAATAGTAGATCTGTCACCAAAATGTAGTCACCAAACAATGCAAAATCAGTTCCACAATAAATCACCTAAAATCCTGAGATATAAGGTCTAGTACCATATAAATGTTTTTGTATGTATTATAATAGGTGTGTCCTAATAAGTATTTAAGCAAAATAATTTAAAGAGATCACCAATAAATCATAATATTATGTTACTAAAAGTTAAAATAATCAATATTTATTCTTAAAAATAATAACCACTGAATAATCAGCTCTGGTTTAATAGCTGACTAATGTTTAGCATAATTGTATATAAAACACTTAATTAAAGTTAAAATAATCAATATTTATTGTTAAAAAACAATAATTACTGAATAATCAGCGCTGGTTTGGATTTCGAAGGGCGCCCCGTTTTTCTTTTCTGACCGATAAGCACATTTTTTGCTTCTGGTGGGGGGTTGGCCAGCTTTTTAATATGTTTGCACATGTCAATTTTTAAAGCGCGCCAATTTGTCTCCGCCCCTTTGATCATTTTTTCATTAAAATTATAAATTGATGTATTAAATTGATAACGAATACTATTAATTTATTATCTGAACGAAATAAAATGTTACTACTGTATAGGTGACAAAATATCAAATAAAAAGGAGTCGCAGTCAGGGATCGATAATCGATTTATTTGGTGACCGATCTACCATTCTGAGCACAGAGCTATTATTTAAGTAACAAAACTGTTATTATAAGAACGAAGTTTATATTCATGTAATGCAATATAATTTTATTGGTTATCGATCTCTTATATTACACATATATTAACATTAATTTGATAATTCATACCTGGGAACAATTTTTGTTTATCTGAGAACGAAAATATTTCGTGGTGATAGATCTATCTATTAGGTGTCAGGTGATACAACTTGATGACAAATATAAATTTTGGTGATAGAAAATATAGTGCCCATTTAAAACTCATCGTACACATTCAATCTCCATTCGAGTGAAAATTAAGTTTCGGTCAATTGAGCCAATCTAAAAGGGCACGGAAATGGAATATTTACCACGTATTTGCCTATGTCGCTTGAAAAGGCACTGATTATTTATTTACCTACCGATATTGTTGACAAATGTGCGATTGTATTTACTTTTTATATTTGCAATATATTTTGCGATCTCTGTTGATAAAAAGTCCTGAAAATAAATTATAACCATCGAGCCGGGTCTTATAATATATTATCATAATCAGTATTAATACTTATATTATCTGTGGGAATGAGATTATATTGAATAGCAATAATTCCCAAACATCCATTCGAATAGAGACCCTACAATAACAAAAGGACCACTAGGACAAAGTAGGCGCCAGCAGGATAAAATAACGGCATTCTTACCTCACACAATAATTATATATTTTATAATGGTCAGATTTTTATTGCCTCACAACATTGAAATAAATTACCTCAAAGTAAAAATGAAAATGCAATATGAAAAACGATGTCTTTGTTCTATAATACGTGATAATTTGTCTAACATGCTCACACAGTTCACTGGCTGTGTGAATCTTTCGCCTAATTAACCCTTCTAGATAACTGCCCCACTTCAAAGTGTAACAGGAATAAAATGTATTTATAAAGCATTGCCTATTGAACCGATGTGCTAAGCGAGGTGAACTCTCCGCTCAGATTAACATATAGGTTACTAACGTTGAAATTATTTTTTTACTTTTGTATTGACATAATATTAACCACTATTTGGTTACTTTGTCCAGTGCGCGCAGACATAAAGCTGAAATGTGGATTTTGATCAGTGTTTTTTTTATTCATACCTACATAATGTATTATACTATGTTCATGCTTGTTGTATCTCAATATACTTTAAGTTAATTTAAACTGAAAAGTTTAAAAAAAATGTAAAAAAAATCTACAAAACTGGTAAACACACAACCATGTTAAAGGATATTGAAATTTGCAAAGATTTCGATAATTTAAGCATAAATTGGAGCTACAATGGCTTTAATATTTTAAATCTATTCACATGCGAGGAGAAAAAGCGAAGCCAGATACATATTTATTAATTGAATCGAACATTTTTTAATATCAATTTAGTCAGGATGTACCCTGCTTTGCAATTTCAGATTTATTCAACTCCGTATGCAATCACTTTACAAAATCCATGATTTTATTCCCAATATGCATTAATACCTAGAGCGTACATCGAAATTGAAATTTTATTAACCTTATTTCGTTTCGAAATAGTAAAAACAATTACTGAAGTACGAAACAATGCTGGCGCTCATGTTAAATTTAAAATAAATCAGCTTAAGTAATTTTGGGCGTAGTTATTTGTATATACTTCATTGAGTATATGAGCAATAATGGATTTTAAAAGCTTTCCATTAGCGTCCTGTTAGTCCATCTTCTGTATACGATGTAGGTACATGATATTATCACAATATACAGATACATACAGTAAGGAAACTTCATACAAAATGTTCGAAATGGCTCCCCCCCCCCATCAAGCGTGTTTTCGAGGGTATTGAAGGGGATCGATAGTAGCGGGTGACACATCCATAGATTTTGAATATAGTATGGAAAAAAGTTTAAAGTGATGTCAATTCACATTAAATAAATATCGATTGTTTCAGTTTGTAGCCCTTTCAATAAATTTATTTGTAAATACCGTATCTGACTACAAGTTAAGAGACTATTTTTTAATTTCTATAGATATGGCAGCATGAGTTTTAAATTAAGTTGACATATTTTCTACCAAAATGATAGCTACAAATAGTCACTATTAGGAGTCCGGTCTGTTTAAAGGTCGCATCTATTTTTACGCAATCTAGAAGAGCACGAAAATATAAAAAAAGAAAACCTTAAAAAAATCTTGTTTAAATTTATGTGCATAATTACGTAAATATTAGGGAAGAAAAAGATAGATATTATAATTATTGTATTTTTATCGATACGTGGCGTCTCCACTTTGTCAAGCACTAAGCCTGTCAAACTATTTTCTTTTTCTTCCTAAAACAAAAAGGTAGAGGTTCTATGCTCGTATAATAATAATTTTAATTTATTTTTGCATATTTTGTGTTTTTTATTTTAATTAAATTTATCGTTTTAAAAATAATTTAGTAGGTATACCTACATAGAAGTACTGTAAATTCTGGTTTAAAATAATTATTGAATATATTATGTATAATACAAATATCAAGTATTATAAATAATTTAGGTACATTAAATAGCCTTCGGCGTCCATAACAAAACTAGATTTCGAAATATAGCACTGATAAAAACGTATTTACTTTTACAAGCTGTATTAATTCGGATTGTTTCTTCTTGTAAATTCATATTTAGGCTACACCATTTTTGTATTTTAACGGGTTTTAATCTCCAAATTACCACAAAATCAACTGTGAAAAAAAGCAAACAGAAATATACAGGCCGAATTGATAACCTTCTCCTTTAATTTTTAAGTCGGTTAAATATCAAAAAGGTAACAGCCCTATAGCTATACGTCATAATTTCATCGCAGGGGCTTAGTTTCCTAACTGTATGTACGTAGTACATATCTGTCAACTGTGATATTATGTAGTAAAACGGTAGGCTCAATTGATTGATTGACAGATAACGCAGTTACAGATGGACTGATTTAGTTACCTTCTACTACCCAGGCACTGGTTTGTTCATTATATTTGAGTCGTGGGATTAAGAGACAAAAATGCTATTCGGTACCATAACCTTTTTTTGTGTTTTTTACAGAAAGCCCGGAAACGAAGTAGAAATCATGAACGAGAGAATTATTAACGTAAATAAATAATTAAGTTCTACAATCCGGACACACTCGCATAGGTACATTTTTAGGTTTCCGAATCTTAAAAAAAACTGAAATCTTAACTTTGTTAAATAGTGAATGAGATAATATTATGTACCTGTATATACTCATATTTTGATATGCAACTTAATTACCTGATATAGATATTTGGTAAACGTTAATACGGTTCGAACTGGTTAATTATGTTGTGAATCTAAACTTTGTGTAATAAAGGCTATAATATGTTTGAACAGCGTATTCTAAACCACACTATGCACTTAATATTAAAAGCGTTTCAATAGGTACATAAACTATAATTATTGAACTGAATACTTAATTGCATGTTTATAAGGATATAATTTTATAGTAATGAAATTAGGTGAGTAAATGAACCGAATAAATTGCATATTTATTTATTTTCAAACCCAAACATTTATAGGTATGTATTATATTAGACTTCTTCTAGAAGCACTTTTGACTCGTCTCTATAAGTTTATCAACGTTACTAATATTTATTTTCAAAGATTGTTAAAGATTTTCTTCTTTTTTTTTAACTTGTTTTCTTTATATCCATAATATTCTAAAAATGAAGCATACACAAGGAAAAACAAGTAAATTCATCCCATTGTCAGTGTAAGTTTGTTTATTATTTCATAAATAAGATAAATTTCGTCCACACAAATGGATCGTTGTCAACCTTTGACCTCAATTACTTAAAATTAGTAAATTTTCTTTCAGTGGAGGCTCAGCTTATAAACTTTTGTCACCAACACGACAACACAAGAGTTTATAACTTCCTCGATGGAGACTTATAAAGTCTTTATTGTACTGTCTTTGTATTTATAATTTTGTAATAACAGATTTTTTTATTTGTGCTATTTTTGGAGCACTTCTGTAGACCCTACTTCTTTATAATTTTATTACACTCCATAATTTTCAATCACATCATGTTTCAGCTGTAAAAACACTTATAGATAAAATCACCTGCTTAGTCCTTAATTTAATTTATTTAATTTTCAAAACAATGAACTTATTTATTTGTTAGAAGTCTACGAAATATAATTTATTGAATCAAAAACTTAAAAAAGTATATATTCTTTAAAATTATTACACGCTGACCTTAATATGGCAATATGAAACGTAAACTTCGAACGAACACGGCGACAAGACATGGCGTAGTGGCAGTCAACAGAGTGTAAAGTCGTTTTCTACACACGTTAACTCGAGAGCAATAACAATTTATGAACCGCAGTGAACTTGGATAATGTTATTGTTATGTTAAATAAATTTTGGCTTTTGGGTATTATCTGTTACATAGATCAATGATGGTAAAACATGATTTTACTTTGACACAATTTGCTGACTAGCTGCAAATTGCTTGTATACTATGATTATTATAATATTGTTACCTCGTAGCTTTTTCACGGTTTGCCATTATACCTAGCAATAGCAAATTACTTATATTATGTTACAACGGGCCGTATGTAAAAAAATAGTAACGTTTTATTTCTCATCTGATTATTTTGCTCTACTAAAACTATGAAAAACTATTACGTATTATTTTCGATTCTTTATAAAAAATGCATTGGGTAATATTACTGTTAAAAGGTAAGACAATTTTGAAGTTTGTGACTTTCAGCACTTTCAGTCAGCGAAACAGATATGAATGCATTCATATCCTCGAACGAGGACACAACACGTAACTTTCTTGAAAATAACATTTTACGTTCGTGTTATTGATAATGATATTCTGCGAGAAACCATTCGCACGTTAACATGGCTTGTGATATTCTTAACTTCTAGCAAATATGCGCTTTTCTAAGACCGATATAGGTTATAACTATTTTAGATAATTTATTTAACTATATAAGTTTACATTTTACGCAAAAGACATGGGATCTTATTTGCTATGTTATCGAATCGGTTGCTCTATCTTATTTTAAAAACAAACTTAAGTAATTACAATCTCATTTGTTTTTCTTGGCAATTTTTGTTAGAACTATCAATATCTGCCATTATTTACTAAATTTCAACATGAATAATTAGCAAATCATAAAAAAATTGTAATCATTACACTGAAGAATTCCATACCCATTTAAAGAATATTTAGGGCACGCCCGTGGATGATTTCCGATGTTGAATTGAAAGAGTGTTTGTGGACGTTCCAACGTGTCATTGAGGAAATAAGATGTCACTCATCGTTGCTGGACAGCGTCACGCGTCTGCGTCTGACACCACTTCCATGGAGCATTGTGAATTCGCAGGTACATAGTGAATAGTAAATGTTAATTATTATGGAAAAAAAAGTTGATAATATAACTTTTTTTGTTGGATGGTGGAGGGGTTGAAATATGTGATTCTTTTGATGATGGGACATTGTGTAGGGTTCAACCGGGATATAGAAATATATGATTCACAAATAATTCAATTCTTTACAGAGCTGTCGTACCGAAGGGATAAGGAAGATAGAGTTGAAATGTAGAGTTAGCGTGAACTTATTGATAAAGCACATTAGTTACTGTTAAAAAAATAATGAAATGAATGAACATTGAACATGCATTTTATTAAATTTCATTACATAAGATATTCTTTGAACTATCGTTTTTTATCTAATATACAGGGTGTCCCACTGTTGGTATACTAAGCTCAAAGGAGGTTATAGTTTTGCATACGCTGAGTACGTTAAAAATACTTATAAAATTCCAGGAGCAGTTTTTTTTCAAACAGATGAATTCTTAAAACTCTATGTGTACACCCATAACAAGCAACCCGCCCAGCGGGTTAATATTATGTTTTCATAGACAAATTACTCACATTAGCGAAGCGGTATATGCCGGCTGCGCGAAGCTAGAAAAGAAAACATGGATTTTCAGGAAAAATTTAACAATAATTTTGTTGTTTTAGTATTTTTTATGTGATCAGTGTATGCAAAACTAAAAGTCCCTTCGCGCTTAGTATACCAATAGTGGGACACCCTGTATAAGATTGTCTGCTCGCTTCATTTATCGACTCTTTCCAATCAAATCTTCATTAATGAAAATTTCTGAACAAAAATGAGTGTGAGCGCTAGAATATTACTTGCATTGTTTCAAGAATTCCACTAAAAGGACATGGTCTTCGGTAAATATTAGTACAAAAAAGAAATTTTAATTATTCAGGTTTAATGTAATTAAAATCTTTTATAAATATTAATTGAATCTTATACAAGTCCATAGCAGCCCTCATGCGTTTGTTCACTGTAATTACTAGTGGGTGTATGAAGAATACCATAATTGACATGTCATGTTCCGATACGCTTACAAAAGGGGCAAAATTGTATGAAAAATTGAACAAGGTCAGACTTTGTAAGAACAGTGTAAACTATAATTAAAGATAGGTATTGAATAATATTGAAAATTATTTAAAAATATCCAAAAAGGAAAATTTTTCACCTTTTCTTCGGTTTTATGTGGGTATAGATTCTACCAGATTCTGCGATGTGTCACAGATTGTGTTGACATGCATTCACAATAAAGAATAATCCCATTGTAGAATAAAAGTCGTATAAATATTATATTATTTTTATTCCATTGACTATTGTCAGGGAAGATCAACAATAAATCACAATATTTTTGTATAGTTACCTAACGGTTTTGCAGAAGTCTATTCACTCGACTCTATAAACAAATTTTTTTATCCAATAAAAAATATATTTTAATAGTTAAACAAGGACAAATGAGCAACACTCTTTTACTTGACATAAACAATTGTCACTTTATATTTAGCACGATATATTTTATTTTTCGATTGTGGTACCTATTTTATTTAGACTCACTATGACGATCTATAACTATTACGATACATAATAATTAAAACAATGGATTTATAAGTGTATCGCACAGTTTTAAAATTATTTAAATTAAGCTGAATCCTTTCCATACATTTTTATGAAATCTAATCTCGAATATTGTCCCATTTCTTCAAAGAAGGCATTAAATTAATAATCTTACCTAAAATAAACTAATTTTAAATGTCTCTCAGAATAGCGATTATTGTTATCAAAGTAGCAAGACAATCTTCATCTCATTGATAAGGTCAACCAGGTGTTAAGGACATAATCAGAAAATTTTATTTAAACACTTTTTATTTAAAATGCGTGGGTGCGAACTTTTGACGGCACACCGTCAAAAGTTTTAAGTTTATCAAACACTGTAGATACTGTTAATAATACCTATGAAGATAGAAAAAAATCATACTAAAAATGAGAAACACTATATCCTCAGGGCCCTTAGGAATAATTAGGTAGCTCATATTATAAAGACAATGGAAGAGAAATAATTTAATTTATTCTTTCACATTAAGTTAAAAATGGGCTAAAATTAAAGTCTCTCAATAAGCTTTCAGCTTTCAATTCAACAACATGGTCCATACTAATTGATTACAAATATAATAATTCATTGTGTCAGCAAATCTTTCGTTAAACTTTGGAATCTCGCATTGCCTATTGTCCTTACTTAAAAGCTGATGTTAATTGAATCGGCTCCAGATTGCAGGACCCGCCAGTGTGGTAATTGTGTTACTAACAAACATGGCCAAGCTCTCAACTCCTAACAGGCCGTTCAATGTGATTTTTTACATTGTAATTACGCCATTCGAAACGTGCCTTTATGAATTTCCAGTGAAAAATTGTAGTGCAACAATTTAGAAAACAAAGGCGCGAAATGATGGGCCGTTAACTGAATCTGACAAAGTTTGATGTGTCCATTAAATTGGATGCGTTTTTTTTTATTTAGCTTCTAGTTTTATTGAAATTGTATTTCAACTTAGTTCTTTAATAGGTAGGTCTATTAGAAAGTAATAAAATAAACAATGCATTATTTGGCATTATTAAGTTTTTAATTTTTCCTGAAATATTAGTCAGAACATAATAAACAAATGACAGCAAAAAATTGTCGTATGTAGAACATATCCTGTTTATATCGCTCCGTTCATTTTATTATCCATTTACGATTCACGTTGGCGGATGCATACGTGAAACAAGATTAGCTTTCATTCGCATTTTTTATTCCATTAGGTATCTACTTTTTCCCAACTCTTGATTTTTATTTTTATCCTTATTTTGTCTCTCACCTAATAAGTGATTTAACATGAACTTCATATACTCGCAAGTGTTTTTCTCTTTAGAATTTCATCCTCATTTTTTAAAAAGTTTAATTAGGTACCTACTTGTTATAAATTTTTCTTTCAGACCATATTATTACGTTATTTCTTTTACACTTAACATAAAAGAGGAAATCAGGGAAATAATAATCTAAGTTTTACTCAGACCATTTTTCATATCCTTACTCTAACATTAAATCGACGTCGTAATTGAAATTATTACCTTCCGAAGTTTTTTTTTTAAACTGCATGCAAGGTTTAGTCAGCTAGCTGTTCATAGAAAAATGGTTACATTAATTAACAATTAATCTCGGAAGATCGCGGGACTAAAGAAAAATGCGATCTTTATCTTAGAAGTGAAGAGGTGCTCCGAATGCCGTTGGGTTTTTCTCTTTTTCACTTGAATAGGGAGAACCAATTATAAGTTGTAAGTAATCCTCTTATCTGAAACTCTGCAAGTCGACGCTACCCGCCACTCCGAATATAATTCACTTTATCCATATTCAATATCAGATCGTGCGACGGCGAGCAAATAGAGCGATTCAAGTGAGAATTATTATTGGATAAAGCTCGCCTCTTTTCTCCTTGTCTATTTTCAATGTTCGTTGGAGCATGATAATTTACGTGTTATATTCGATATTGCGCTCAGAAAATGTCTTGTTTATTATCTGTTTATTGGCTCTTGACTCTGACTTATTGGAAAGTGGGTACGTAAAATTAAACTATATTGCATTTTTCTGAATACAAGGAAAGTTAGTAGAAACTACACAATAACGTTTATTAATTTCATTCTTGTTATTGTTTTCCATTCAAGGGAGCAGTTCTTTATAATCTTTAATACATTTTATATTATGAAACCCATCGCGCATAATACAGAGAAATACTTAGAACTTTTATTGATAAATAATAGAGCGAGAAATCGAGAGCAAATAAAGCTTAATTTTTATTAAAGAAAAGAACTGAAAAGGTAATTTTTCCTGCGTATCGTACATCCAAGGGATTTCATTTCTGACATGTGTCTGTTTACAAAATATATTTGTCGTGAAAGCATAGAACGTAATTTTAAGTATGAACAGAGGTACAGACACAAGGAAGCCATCAACATGTAGGCAGAGATATTGTTCATGAAGCCTCATACGAGACAAACACTCCATGCCTTACAATGTTTCGTTATCTATTGTTCTCACATATCCCCTGATTGGCCCTTATTGTGACATGAAACACAAATGTTACTTTAATTGTAGGTACAATTCAAAATATGGAATTGTAATGTTGATATGTAATAAGTTTAATTTATTAAGTTTAAGCATAATATGTTTATAAACGATATGGTGTTTTACATAAAATATAGAAGCATAACGATCATAAAATACATTACCTATACAATATACATCTTCATACATTTTTCTTTAAATAGTATTATAAAAATCCAAATTGATTCTGGCTCTTCTCGCATGTTATCTAGATAAAAATAGACTTTTTTCTATTTCAGCTGATCATTTCATAGATTTCATTTCAGTGATTCCGTAGCCTATCTCTGTGTCTATTTTAATCAAGAACCGTTTTTATTCTTTACGTTCACAATTAGAAATAAAATTTGCCTTCAGAATATATTTTGAGAATTTTTTTTTAAGAATATTAGAAAAATGAGGGATTCGAATTCGCATCTTTCGCCATACTGCGGCAACGCCTAGGCTTTCGTTCTATAATATTTTTGTTTGGTAATTAATTTAATCCAAGAAGTTTATTAATAACTGATGAGTGATGACTATTCAATGAAAATACACTATGTAATAATTAAAAAGTGCCTTTATTATTCTTGTACCTACCAACAATTTTCTACTATTCTTTTAGGTGTACCTAATATTGTATTGTAATAAATATTGAACTTAAATGTTTGCTTGTCTGAGCATGTTGTAGAAGGAATACGCTGAAGCCATTTTCTGTAAAAAAATTACAACAAAGTTATAAAATGACAGTATCTATTATTACTATTTTAAAACTTAACACAAAACAAATAAGTAGTATTTTTTAAATCTTTAACCGACTAAAAATTGCTATAATTTTACAAAATAATTTTACACTTTTGTTCACAACACCATTTTGCTTCACTCATGTGAGGTTTTGAACGTTTATGACGCCGGTATTAATTTTTCTATGAAAAATTATTAGTTTTTTATAAAAGCTTACAACTAACATACGTACACGGAAAATCTATAATTGAAACAGATGTGAGAATAACTTTAGGTATTTTATTTTATTTATTTATTTATGTAATAAAAATCAATCAGTGAAACATGTAAAGCTGACCCAAATTAGACAATAACCCATCACTTGATACCAGCTAGAGACCATCAAGGGACTGATTTGAATTTATTTTATACTGAAATTTTAATTTAGCTACTAACAAAATGTGTTCTTAATCTTGTTCAAGAACATGACTTGTAACTAAAATTGAATACTAATAGCGGTAAGTAATTTAGATTAGCTTCACTGATTGCCGTTAACCGCACTATGTCAATTAATCGGAATCTGGCAAACTCACAAAGCTACTATAATTGCCTTTGTCTATATTTTATATACATTATTATGTTGTTAACATCCTTATTATCGTTATTGTTTGAGTTAATGTGAATTATATAACATGTTTATAATAAGCCTGGTTATAAAATACCATGTTGAATTGTAGTAAACAAATATTGAAAATCTACTACTTAATTGAGCATCTGCATTTTTTGGTAGGTAGATCTTAGTTCTTAACTAACTAAAGGCTAAGGCTTGCTCCTACAAATTTTAAAAACCTCGTATTCTTTTTTATTTTAAGATTATAAAGAAAGAGAAGCTTAGCCAACACACATAGATATAAAATTCGTTATACATTTTTTTCTATTTATAAAAAAGTTGCCACCACTAAAAATAAAATAAAAACTGACTTACGTTTGAAAATGTTTCAATAGATACCTCTTCAAAGCCGGGCGCTTTAATGGGCAGGGGTCGCAAAGACCGTTGCATAATGAGTACTAAGTAGGGGCGTATCACTGGGGACGCTTGCCAGAACGGAATATTCCAACACGCAAAGCCAATCGAACTTACCTGGATAATACACATTAATTATTTTAAATATTTAAAAGAAATCTATGTATTAATAAAACAATCTCATTCTAGAAAGAATCTTTTATATTTTCCAAAGAATAGAAGATATTTCTCCAAAGAGTACCGAGGTACCTATATTCATTCTTACATGCTACTTCACTGTAGGTGTTTAATATTATAACAGAATATGTTATTCCATAGTATGTACTTATCGATATAACTAATGTCGATACGATTCTAATTCAAATATCATTCGTACAACAGATATTATGTAAATCTAATAAATAAATGTAAGTTGGAAATTAAAAGATGTTTTGAACGAACTGTCTTTAGGAGTATGTAAAGGATCATAGCATTACAATGTGACAGAACAACTTTTATTACTGTTTGCAAAACGGAATGTGGCACGTAATGTATTTCTTGATCCATATTGTTTGCAAAACACTATAATATCCTTCTTGTTGTCAATATCCTTTTTTACGTACCGTCTCTGCATGCTATTTCAAAAAATGTAATTTAAATCTACCTTCAGAGACAGGAAATTGCACAAGTAACTCGGTATAAACACGGATATTATCGTTGCAATACATAACAGCAAAGATATTGCATTAAATTCACCATCTTGAAGTTTCTGAAACAGAAAAGAAATTGAACAAAATGTTATTTTCCCAAAACATATTTTTATTAAAAATTTAGCAAGTTAAAAATCTCAAAGCAAAAGATTTCGTAATAAGCTCCTGTAAGCTTTATAGTTCTTAAATCCAACACAGAAAGGTTAAGACGAAGAGCTTTCCCGACAAGTGAATTAAAAGCAGTTTGAAGTAACTAGGCTGTAACCTCTGTAGTGCAGTAGGCGCTCAGGCAAACCACGGGTGCACAAACTTTTTGTTCGAACATTAACAATTTTGTGTAAACCCGAGCGTAGTACATCATAAGACTGAAAACAAGTTATTTATTGTTTATTCTATTTTACTATAAGCAGAGAAAGAGAAAGCACACAAATACAAAGAGGGGGAGAAACAGGAAGGTACTTTTAGAGAATCATATCCCTGACTCAATTGAAACGAAGGGAGACAAAATAATACGTGTGCAATAAATCCAGAAGGGAAATATAATCTGGTCCTTGTCATACCATATTAAACAATGCGAAAGTTACTGGACGAAACTTAAATAGACAAATTTAAATAACAAGATAGATTAAATCGTCCAGCGTGCGAAGTCGATTTTAGTCTGTGAGAAGTTTAAATAGTTTATTTATAACATACTCAATCATTGAATGATGCATCCGTAAAATTTCCGACATTCTGTATTTGATTAAATTTGAAAAATAATCTCGTTCCCGTTTGTTGACCGCTGGACGGATTCCTTTCATTAGATCTTCGATGCTCCAAATAACTAGGTCCGCTTTGGTAGCAATCTCGCCTATCCATAATATTTGGATCTGCATCATAACTGTGAACAGTTTGTTCAATTACATAACAAATAATATTTTTTAAATAATTAACACATCGTAATAAGTATATCTAAAACACTAACTGTTATGAATAGAGAACAATAAGCTTTTCACGGAAATTAGATTAAACAATTTTTAACCGACTTCAAAAAAAAGGAGGAGGTTATCAATTCGGCCGGTATGTTTTTTTTCTTTTTTTTTTATGTATGTAGAGTGTACACCGATTACTCCGAGGTTTCTGAACCGATTTACGTGATTCTTTTTTTGTTCGATGCGGGATGGTGTCGAATTGGTCCCATAAAAAATTTATTCGGATAGGTCCAATAGTTTTTATTTTATGAGCATTTTTGTCTGTATTTGTAAATTTAGCAAGTGCAAGTTTGAAGTCGGTTGTTTTTAACGCAGTTATTGACTTGTAGCTATTATAATAGTAGTTTTCCGCGACAAATAATTAAAATTTGTTCAGCCGAATTTCAGTTTAAAGAAAATAATATATCATATTATTAAAAAAAACCTTTGTATTGATACTTTATACTTTTATACTCACACAAGTAATTCGAAATATAAGCAACAACGCACATATTTGAATAAATCAAGCATATCTCATACAATGGTGACTTCCCGAAATCCGTTTCAAATGCCCAGAACGGGAAGGGTAAAGGGCGCTTCCCACTTAGTTCTGGATTGTGAAAAGATAAATACCACAATAGTGCAGTAATAGAGAATATCATCATTCCGAACCCCACAGACCCCATGAACAAGATACTGAAAAGGCAGACCTTCCAAATAATGAGCTGGTTTTCAAAAAACTTTGCCCTGGAAATTGTGAACGGTAAATTAGAATGTTCGTTAAATTTGGGTTCTCATTAAGCATTTCATTACTTAAAATAATTATTATAGTAATATCAGTTATTTAGAAATAATGGTGTATCAAGCTCGATTTATACTGTCAGTAAAACAACAGTAAAACGGAATTTCTTTGTTTTGAAAAAGATAAATTATAATATAATATTTTCTTAATTAATAATGAAACTTTATTTTCATTTATTTTGTATGTAGGTACCTGTACTTGTGACCTTTCTCGCACACATACTGAAAATCTTCTCTAATGATTCTAAACAAATTGTGATAGTCCACCAAATTTGATTTCGTGCACGACATGATTAGAAGCTTATACAGCATGATCAATTCATACGTTCCTGCTTCAGTTATATGAGCTATATCTCTGCTTTCAATCCCGTGGTATAGAGAAATAGTAAGCATCAAAAGAGCACTAGCACCACAGAAAAGTATGAATGTTTTTAAAACGTATCTGTAATAAAGATATTAGTGAAAGAGTAACGAGCATACATACATTATACACCCATCATAACAAACTTTAACATGTTTAGTAGGATTGGATTTGGCACTTTTTTAACCAAACTTTGAACCTTTTGACGACGCGGTTGGCGCAGTGGTAAAGTAACTGCCTACTGAGCCGACGGTCCCGGGTTCGATCCCCGGTCAGGGCAAATATTTGTGTGATGAACTCAATTATTTGTTCTTGGGTCTGGGTGTTATTATCTATATATGTATTTATTAGATATTATATTTATCGTCGCCTAGTACCCACAACACAAGCCTTAATTGAGCTTACTGTGGGACTAGGTCGATTTGTGTAATAATGTCCTATAATATAAAAAAAAAAATTAGCCTTAATTATTTCTTTAATCATTTCAATTATTTATATTGCAATTTATGAGTGCCAAAAAACATTTTTCATACAATCAAATAAAATGAGGATTTCCTTTGGACGTGAACTTCAAATAATAATAATTCTTACTTACGTCCATTTCGGGATCGGTTGATCCAAAACCTGAAAGGCTTTGAGAAACATATAACAGGTTCTGTGAAACTTAAAGGGGTCTACATAGCCTTGAGAATAATCGAAGTTTTCCTTGTTATAGAATTTCTTGATACTGTTAAACATTTTGACTTATGCTCTGTACGTGATATGGGAATCAACTCTGCTTTTATATAAAAATTTAAACTTCTTTATAAGTAACTTCTATTCAATGCGACTGATTACGTATGGAATTCATTTCACTGTTTTTTTCATAAAAATAATATTAATAAACTATAAACACAATTAGTCAATTTCAATCCAATCCCTATTAATATGAATATGAACTCGTGTGTGAAAACAATTAAATTTATTTGCAAATTATTTCGAATCGCTATCCGTAATCAATCCAAAACAGGAACGCTATCAAAATTATTTAATCGATTATATTGTGTAGGGAATAATATTATGTATGATGTATTATTATATGTGTGATTTGATATTCTTGCGCTCAACAGTAAAAAAGGTAAAGAAAAGTTTAAGCCCCTTGTGGTCTATGGTTTGTTAATAACCTTATGACATCCCTCGTAAATTTTTGATATAATATACCTTAATATATTGCTCTCTGCTGCTCTCTAGCCGAATATTGCTCTTAATATGGGTAATATTGATGAGAATTCACAGTAAACCATTGGAAAAAACAACACTTTTTCGAAAATGTTCAGTCATCCACCAGTCAGGATATTGCAATGTAACAAATACGAATAAGATAAATTGACATACGTTTTTGCTTTAAAATGTATTGGTTTTCTGAGCTATATACAATTCAATTTTCAAGAACAAAATGTCTATTGCGATATTTATTAGAGCAGTAAGCGGTAGCTTATCGCGACAGTGATAATTTGCTCAAATATCTTGTCTTTTATTACGGCCATATTTTGCGGATAATTTCAACGACGAAATTGTAGCGTCGTCTATCGCCAGGAGCTCTGTCTTGTACCAAGTAGTTGTAAAAATGTTCTTTCACTGCAATTATGAAACATTAATGAATAGCGACCCAACTTTAGACACCGTAATAAAAAGTTCTACCTTCTGAAAGATTCATACGCTTTTTCTTTGTGATTTTTCATAACGATGTTTCAACTGAATTTTTTTAATGTTTTCTAAGTAATTGCTTTCTTTTTCATGAAATGGGGATTTAATGTGAAATTTTTGTGTTGAATAAAATGTTTAAATGTACAATATAAAACATTACTTTGGAGAGCAGAGATGTAAAAGTAAGCAGTAGGTATATTGCTACAACGCTACATACATATCTCAACTTTTATTAATTTTTGATTTGAAAAAGTATAACATACTTAACTACAGAATTCTTTTAACAACTGTCGACGATTTCTTTGTATTCCAATCGCGCGCTAAGTCTGAATATACCTATGACTGAAATCTAAGAAACCTATATAACATTGTAGCAAATTGCATTGTAATAGCTAGGACCTTAAGTCGAACACTTACAACTCAGTAGACGCAGCTGCTGGCCGTTAAACCGTGGCTTTATGTTACCGGTATTTCTATTAGAGACTTAATTATTATGCTAGCTCTGAATTTGTAGCTCTAAAACGTGGAAAATAATGCCAATTTTGGTATAACTGTAAATTTACCAATGCGACTGTAATGTGTTTTATAAAACAATATGTTGTTTGCAAATGATTTCGCTAACGTCGTAATTATAGTAACTGTACCCTAGTTTTAAAAATTACTATATTGGTATCTAGAAGGTATTGGAAATTTTAAATTTAACTGTTTGCAAATACAACTTTTTGTACATGTTCAACTAATGGAATGTTTTATTGTTAATAACGAAATATATATTCTGCCTGTGAGGCTCTATTCCAGCAATTCCGTTTTTTTATTTAATGTTAAAAGAAGTCAAATTTATTCTTATAATTAAGTCAAAGTCTATGTCCATTACTGAGAAAAAAATATATAGAGTGCTTGGATGTGATTATGTTAATATTCAAGGTAGTTATAGCAATTAACTAAAATATGAACTCCAAATCTATAGTTACTAATATTATAAAGCTGAAGTCGAGTTTGTTTGTTTGCTTGAACGCGCTAATCTCGGAAACTACTGGTCCAATTTTAAACATTATTTATTAGTTAGCTAGCCCATTTATCGAAGAAGGCCAACAAGAGCGGAGCACTGCGGGTAAAACCGCGGAGCACAGCTAGTACCAAATAAAGACGGGGATAAATTTTAGAAATATTTTTCATGATATAGCTCTATCATAATTATAAAAAAAAAAAAATATTCATTGTCTCAAGATACACCTCAACCAATCAATATAAAAATATAAATAAATTATTACTGATAGAGTTTGTGTGTAAAAAGGCCTACAATTTAATTTATTCAAACATATTAATAAAAATACAATGAATCGATTCTATCCGTAATTAGATAATACCTTGCTAGCTGTGATCTGTCGCTTTGTGGCAAATTATGTTGCATTCAAAATGAACATTAAAGAGATAAAATGAAACATTAACTTAGTTCAACCGATGCAGAAGTTTAAGCTTAGGAAGCGCATACAAAGTAACTCTTTCCACACACGTTAAATAACAAAGTAAATAAAATCAGCTTAACACAAATAAACGAATTCTGTTTAACCGTTAATATCCTAATTAGATTGAATGTTAATTGATTTATGGATATCAATTGCATGCACTAATTAATCTAAGCGCTTGTGAAAATTAATTAGAGGATGTTGTTTCGGAAAAAAATATTGACGTTTTTACATCAATCATTACTTGATTAGTTCAATAGCGAACGCTGTATTGTGTTGATAAATTATGAAAACCACTCTGAAAATTAATCGTTTATTTAATATTACTCCGTCTTATAAATATGTTTTATCTATTGAAGTGGATTAGTTTTATTGGATTCATAGCGTTTCTATGATATTAATTATTAAGGTTATTGTATCAAGGTTATTGTATTATATAAAATTATTGTATCCTATAATGTTATAGTAGATAGTATTAAAAGTAGTAGTAAAAGCTCTTTGTTTAATTCCTAAGGATACATCGACGTGTAAATCGCTAGTGGTAGTCCAATTTTACTAGTTTAAATTATTAGATTGCATCCATTTTAAATTGATTGATTGATTTGAATTTATAATCCTTAACTAACATGTAGAAGCAAAGATCTCATTCACGTTTTTGGCAATAGAGTATCAATTAATAGTAATTTAAGGAAACTAACTTAATACCAAAAAATTAATGTAACAATTACACCGACGAGGGTTAAGATTAATGGCATGAGGTCTATAATTGCGTTCATCAATAATTAATATGTCTAACACTGTATCTAAGATTAACACATCAATATTTTCATATTATATTTCTAGTCTTCTTTTATGAAATGTTTGAGACTCTAATTTATGTGCATTTGTGCCTAACCCTTTTGATATGATATGTGACTATTTATTAAGTAGTAGTGTATAAAGTTACATATAGTATTTCCGTAGTGAATGGGATTCCGGGGATTGATCGTAGTTTCTGACACAATTGGCAATTAATTTGAGATCTTATGCCGTTGTACGTCTTAGTTGCTTCGTTAATTCGCTATCCTTTGGGACTTGTACAACTTTTCTTTTCTAATAAAATGTGTTAATATAAACTTAGTTCTATGACGAGTAACAAAAACAATTATATTATATTGGTTGGTAATAAAAAAATGAAGTAAAACTGATAGATTTTTCAACTACATGTTTTCTTCAGTATACTTTATTATCAGCTTATATTTCAAACAGTTCATAATTATTATTATCAACAATGGATATAATATAACTAAGTCACTTTTAGTTTTTAATCTAGGTGTAATTTGTATAAGTAGGTACCTACATATTAAACATTGAAACCTATCTGTAATTAACTAATTAGATTTACAATATTAATTAATTTTGTGAATTGAAAATTTTAACCTAATCTACTAAATAAAATAAACGTGGGTAAAAGTTTATTCCACATCATTTTTATACTAAGCAAACACTTCATGTTGTCAAATAAGAAAATAAAACATTGCCTAATATTTCGTTTTCACGATTATAGCTAAAATGAAAACCTGAAAATGTTACCTATTTAATTCGAAAAATATTTCGCTATGTGTACTTAAAGGTACACATCGCACGGGGGCTTGAAAATTCACAGTCCAGGAAATCCGAGCAGAGGCGCGTAAATTAAGTTGAAAACGGACTCAGTGGTGTAGCGAAGGTGGGAAATCTCAATTATATTATGCTGGGGGCGGATGTGAAAAATTAATGTGTTCCGTAATGCGTTGTTGAGGCCGGCAGAGAGCGATTGCCTGCCGCCACGTTTTACTGCCAATTATATCATAACACATGTTACCCGCCAATTACTGCAAGGCTTCAAGACTTCGCTTCGTATTTCAAGCTGGCTGAGATTTGATTAGGAACTTCATTTTAGGGTAGAAGACGTTATGCCTATTAATGCTAGGTATACAGTCAAGGTAGTCATACTTAATAGTAGCTAACGCTATTATACAAAGGTAGGCTAAGTATTACAATAGATACTTAGAAACGGAAGAAATATGACATGTCTGTTATTTTTTGCAAAAATAGGGATAAAGCAAAACTAGATAATATTATAGAGGAATATTCCTCCATAATATCTCGTTAAATCTTCTTCCTGCGATGACTTTTTATGAGCGGAATTTCTGTATGTTTCCAATAAATCTATGTGCTATATCAGTTAGTGAAACTTTTAGTTTATAAAATGCACATTTTTTACTGTGTTCATATAATTATTAGTAGTAGGTAAGTATATATTGATGATTATAAATATTCAAATAAAAGAGTTGAAGAATGATATTCAAATTTATTTAAAAACGAAAATAAGAAAAGCTCTAGCTGCACTCACTTAAAAATTGCTAAAAAGTCACTACGAAAAAATATTTTTTTCACACGTATCTAATAGAAAACTGGACATTCGCTCGAACGTGTAGTTTATTTTTATAAATATGTATCGTACACTTTTTATTGATAAAAGCTTTTTATAATGGGAATAGAGTGTTGCTCCAACACAAATTGGTTCAGGCTCGTACCGTGGAGGTTTCCACTTAGCACACTCTCTCAGATAATCGGGGTTAAATGCTAGCTCCAGGGGCTACGTTACTGTTTCTACACAATATTTATATCTGTATAGGGTATTTATTGGGCACTAGCTTTTTGCACGCTTCTCTCGCTGTGTCACGTTATGGCGTTTACCATACAGATTATTTCCTTATCCCCTTTTTTCAGCTTTTTACAAGTCGATTGAAACAAGCTTAAAAGTGTATTAAAATAGATCCTGTTTAACTTGGAAGTATCTTGACCAGATGCCATCAGAATCGTGTATTATATTAGAAGATTGGGGATAAATAGTAATTTATAAAAGGTTATGCAACAGTATGTATGTTGTATTATTTAGGTAACTTTATATATTTAGTAAGTATGCACAAGTAATGTCATTCCAAGCGGTATATAAAACATTATGTGTTAAGAATAAGAGCTTTAGAGAGATTTATGACGAGGTTAAAAATGGACAGAAGAGAAGATAGGTCAATCGTGTTAAACGGTGAAGCATGCTGTAAAGTACGAATATGCCAAGTCAATTATAATCTTTTGTGGAACCGTGATTGATTGGCTGCAGGATGAATATGGCCTAGTTCCTGTTGAAGCATTATCGAGTTTGACGATACTTTAGTTTTTTATATCCCTAACTTCAGCGAACACAATTGAGTGATATCTTCATTATAACTAAAATATGCCATCTTACTGCAATCAAATTCAATGTAATATCCCGATCCCAAGCCAAAACATAGCATATAAACACACTTGGTTTGTGAATATTCCATCAATCTGCCAGTGTTCTATTCTCTAGCAAGCCCGTATAAAATATTTAGTTGTTTTCACATACTCGCCTCTCTTGGGGCACGCATGTTTATGCACTATGTGTAAAGAAGGAAAGTTGATGCATGTTTTTGGCAGTAGGGGCAGCTAGGGGCAGCCTTGGATAGAAACGTCATTGGCCTCGTTTACCGGTCTTTGTGTATTCTTCGTGCTGTATTCGTTTGCTATGGAACAAAAAAGGATGTTTAAAGGCCAACGGTTAACTGTATCGGTTCTCAACAGTTATAAAAAGATTCGAGAAAAGTTTATTTTTTTTATTTGAATACCTAATAAAAAATAGACTATAAATTAAATCTTTAAAGGTTCATTTAGTAATCTTACATAAAAATATAAATAGCTTTTAGGCATTACTGTTAAAAGAAAACATTTTAACTGAAAAAAGTAATAGGTTCTCATGCAATTTTACTTATAGAGAAATACATTTTAAACGTAAAGCTTATTTTAAACCAAAGCCAAAGTATTAAAAGGCTTCAATGAGCTTTCTGAGACATAATAACTGTGTGCTTATTAAATTATATGATGTTGATGGTGTTTATATTTATTTTATAAAATTAATTTGTTATCGTCGAGTTTACTTGCGACGTCAAAACAAAAATAATAATAGTTTAAAAAAACTAAAAAACACGCTTTTTATAGAAAACCGAATTAAAAAATAGAAAATTTTATCAAATTAGCGTATTGTCATCGGTCCTCAATAAATCTACAAATTTTGAACGAAATCTGGCCGTTTAAAGTGGGTCAAAATCGCGCCCAAAGAAGTCGGTTACAAACATACAGGTGAAGCTAATATAAAGCGTGTAATAACAAAAGTTTTATTACAAATCTGAAATTCTATTAATAAGGTAAGTAAATAAATATTTTTTTTATTTAATAACTTAATGAGCTTCTGTTGTGAGTTAAAAATTGATAGGTTACTTAGGATTTATATAGGTATCACTTCAATCCGTCTCCTTCTTCTTTCTTCTTTATTTTCTGTAACAGTACATAAACCAATAAATATCATATGAACTGTAAACATCTACAATACAAAAATACGAAACAATAACTCCGATTAAACGGGCAGTCAAATAAAATCCGCATTGAAAAATTTCTATACGAACGTTTGGGAGCTTTAGCCACGATGCCATAAATAGACCGTCGCATGCCGTGAAAAACTAATATCAAAAGCTTTCAACTGTACCTGACACAGGAGTATTAGCTAGTCGTGTAACAAACAATACGCCTATCGTTTATGCCAGAGCAGTTAGACATATTCGCGTTTATAAGGTAATCTCATAAGAAGTCGGGTTTGGAAAGCATGGAGCACACAATGGCCTAAAGTTAACGTAATGAATACGTGACTTATCTTCCCGTCGCAGGCTGAAGAGGTATCACACTCGAGTTTGTTCCCTTTCAGTCGAACTTACCCTGCTGACATGATTAATTTATTAAACTTATTATAACTTAATAATATTGCGGATTATAACACGCGTTTTCAATTAGAAATCTGAAGGCGATATAGTATTTTTATAAAAGTAGTAGGTATTTGTGGGTTGCAAAATGAATTTAATAACTATTTGTGGTAATTTTCATGCCCTTGGCGTTGATTTGAAAAGTTTTGTAATATTTAAAGGCTAACTGGTAAATGAGGTTATATTTTACCTTGGTCCTTGTGATAGTTAATAATGGATACGTTTAAATACCGAAAAAAAAGGAATTATAATATCTTCTCAATTAGTGGTTATAGAGGAAGCATTACAACTTTTTTTTTGTTTATTTGGGGATTTTTGTAAAAAAGGACGATGTCAAGCATTACCACGATTCTCAATGTAACAAAGCATAGAGAACGGAAGTGGTACTGGTAAAAAATCAACAATATTCACAGACTAGTGAATTCCATTTCATTCTCTTTTATCATAAATAGGTAGGTA
This sequence comes from Colias croceus, assembly GCF_905220415.1. NCBI lineage: Eukaryota > Metazoa > Arthropoda > Insecta > Lepidoptera > Pieridae > Colias > Colias croceus. Next base: position 9,441,163 of record NC_059543.1, read on the forward strand.
TATCATGATCATATTATGTTATTGTACAGGCATCAAACCCTCATCGTCGTATGTAAATTGACGTCATGTATATTATAGTCTAATATACTATAGTTTATAGAGTTATGTGATGTAGTTTCCTCACTAATCACATGAAACGCAATAATTCTGTTAATTCGATCGTGCAAGCGTGACCCAGTTCGCGTTGAAGCATTGTCACTGTCACTTAAAAATTCACTACGGGAAGGTTTCGTGTCTAGGTCAAAAGCTATGTTCACATACTTTAGTACCTTTTAAATATATTGCGTGCAGCGTAAGTGTACGCAAGGAAGTAAATATTGATTCGCATTTTTGTTATAGTATCATGTGTCTTTAAAAATAATAGAAAATTGACGTCATAATATCCTCGGTAAGGTTGGTAAAAAAATAACGCAATGATAACTTTTAATAAGTTTACTTTTTCAGGTGTTTGTATAACATTTTTATATACTCATTTTTATTTAACTACATTAGAATCGGAATATATTGGAATGCCGCGAGAAGAAAAAACCTGATATTAAAAGTTATATTCTATTTCTCTGGTCTCGTTGAATAAATAAATGCTGAGTTTGTGTCCATCTTGTTTAAAATTATATGTTATATTAAGAAAATCTTTTTTTCCCGCCTCCTTGGCAGTGAGCTTGACAGTGTTTGACGCGTGAGCGTTAAGCCGAGGGATCCTGGGTTCGATTCCCGGTGAAGACGAAAAAAAAAATGTCCCTAAAGAAAATCGCTCAGTGAAACAGATGTATAATGCATCTGCCCCTTAGGCTTAGCACGGACTGCGGTTAAACGTACGCGTTTTATCGTAGGTCTGAAACCGCAAAAAAATGTAACACATAGTTTTCTACACAAGCGCACACATTAGTGACGTTTTTCAGTGACTGATTTTAAAAACGTAACTTGCTACATTTTGATCGCGGTTTGCAAACGCGCGTTTTTTTGTGTCCTATAGTAATAGTATGGTAGCGCACGCACAGCGTTTAACCGCATTCGGTTTTATATTGCTTGCTACGGCTTGTAATAATTTATCAAAGGTACTAATAGACATTCAGTAGTAATTAAAAAATGTATCGGGATGCTCTCGCACATCATTGTACATTTTGCAAAAGTATCCTTTTAAATGTCTTTGATCTGTTAGCGGATGTACCCAGTACTTATGGCGGCGGCGTTGTTTACGACTTTTGCTTCTTATATTTCAAAATCAAAGCCACAACACATGCTACTCGCCAGAAATCCATGATGGTACTGACATAAAATTAAGCAAAACGCGAGCCGCAATGCGTGTTCGTATGCGGTTTTGCGTTTTCAGCTATTCCTGTGCTGCTCGCGTTTAACCGCAGTGCGTGCTAAGCCTTACCCCACTACGAAACATGGGACTTCACTTTTAAGAAAATCTTTTTTAAATAATTCAGTATTTTCTCTTTAGTATAATTTTATAGTCGAGGTATAGTTAAAAACTGCAAATTTCTATACCCTATTAATAGCGAATCTGTAAGTAAAAGCAGCGAGCGGGCAGCCGCCCCTCGGGAAACGTTTTCTAGACGCAAAAAGCTAGCGACCCTCAATTAACGTCTTTATCCAGTCTTAAGATTTAGCACCACTTATATTACAGATAAAATTTATTTAACCTTTGTCTTGAGACTATTTTGCTCTAGCCTAAATGGATTCTGAAAACATGGTGTATGATGTTATAATGTATTGTTATATTATGTTCATGTTGTCATGGAATTCGTTTTTGAATTGAATTCATCAAAATTTGACGACTTGGGATAAAAAAAAACGTAAATTATTGCATTTATTTTATTTTATATTTTAATATAAATTCTTATACATAATTAGACTTGCCTTTTATAACCAAACTAGCCATAATCACATAATACTTAATAGCTAGTAAGTAGCTAATTGTAAACTATCAATACATATTTTATGATCGATTTCCATTGTCTCTTTTTATAATATGATATTCCTTCAAATGTAAATGTAACATAAACTGCAAACACTGATAAATTCTCTGTCCGCAGAATCAAATATCTGCCATTTGCTCACAGGAGCTTCATAGTCAAGTTGTTATAACGTTTCTTTGTGAGGAATGTCTCGAGTGGGTTTCCTATACGAGATATATAACGGCACAAGACAAGCAAAAGTTGTTTTTCCGTTTCTTAGAGATGCGTTTGTGTTACTGTATGTTCTTTGAAGTTATGCTATTGCAAGCTTTGATGAGTTAGCTGGCTTGTTTGCGCTGAACTGAGTTGTTTTGTATTGAATGATGATTATTCGTTATTTGTACATATTAAGATTAATAACAAAGCTTACATTATTGTTTTATATGACAAATATACCTAGTTCTAATAAATAGACGATAAGCCTTACAATATAAACAGGTGAATAAATACACTATAAAAATCCTATTATCAAATCTCAAACATTTAGTTGATGGAAATGGTCTTCGATTCTCTATGTTCAATAGATTGGATGCGTCTTTGAAGTTTCATGATTGTTTACTTTGGAATGGCTGTGATTTTTGTGTTTTGTGACAATGTTTGCGAAACATTATTTCAATATTTATATTTGATAAGTAAAATACTTTATAGGTAATACAAAATAAGTATTATTTAAACCGCATAAAATTGTAGACTTTACGTATTCTAAGTAGTCTAATATTTTGGAGGCGTCTTTAGTTGGAGTTGGTAAATTCAGCTAGTGTTAGGCATTCCGTGAATATTTTAGGTCTACACCGCACTTAAGCCGTGTGCCAAGGACGCAGGTGGAAAATTCTTAAAGGCAAATAGCCCACTTACTTTATTTTGTTTCTTTTATAAATTTTATGTCGAGCCCTTACCTGATCGCAAATATTGGATTTTGCTTGGAAAGCCGTCAATTATAAACCCTCAAGGAAAATACTATTACGATCTTTTGATATTTCTTTTTAGTCAACGTTTCAAGGGTCCTTTAGCAATTTTAGTAAGACCTTATTTATATTATGCATTTTGTATTCGTTTAAACACAAGGATAAAAAATATTTTCTTATTTTTTGATCATCGACCGAAGTGTTTAAAATTATAAAACGATGGTTTACATGTAATAACTTTCAACAGTTTATCGAATAAAAAGAAAGTTTTCCTATGTTTATAAAATGCAAATATATTAAGTTAGTCGCCTTGCTCTTTCCGCGACGTGGCATGAAGGAAAAGTTGTTTAAAATCTGTTCTTGGTTCTTTTCTATTGCGATCACGTGCCACGAGATCTAACCGTCTCGGTGTTAGCCAACAAATTGATATTTTTCAGATACTCTTCCGTACACAGACTCGTTCAAGCTGAAATATACTTACGATATCTTCAATTCAAGCCGTAGATAAAAGCTAAACAATATTGTTTCCAATTTATTTCGGACAACCTCAAAGGTTAACCTGTACTTGTTTGTTTTCTTCGTCCATTAGAGTGATTGAAAAAAGATTTACTTAAACACTTATATGAAGAGCAGTTTCATTATTTAAAAAATACATTTTGTGAAATGCCATACCTACGTCGAATTTTAAAAGGCCTTACATTAAATTGACGGCATTTATAAACCAAATTGTTCACGTGGACTGCTTTTTAATTATCCGTATTGCTTTTTAATGTCATGCTTAAAAGATATGCCGCCGTTCCCGGAAAATGTTTCCACATCATTCATTTAGCGAATTGGGTCGGTACCTATTATTGAAATTCCTCGATTTGAGACGCAGTGAAGTCACCTAGAAACTCGTACAAAGACAAACAAACCGCGGCTGATACAGGTGAATTAATACGCAATAAACGCCAATTTGAATCCATCTCAAGCTATCGTTATTAACGCTTCTAGGTATTTGTGAGTGGCGATGTTCACTTCAACTCCATTGTTTTGCTATTCTATATTCTAAAATAGCATGCTAGTTAAAATATGAAAATGCTTATAAAATGAAAGTTTACTTGTACTAAATTTTTATCTATGTATTGTTGTAAATATATAATGATGTTCTTTCTCGAAAATGGTAGCAAAGATAGTTTATGGCCACGGAAGTTATAATTTTTAAATGTAGGCGGAAGAGATGTATTTGTTTTTTGAGTTCCTCTAGGGACTTTATGCTGCAAATTCACTATTGAAATTATAATAATGTACTTAATCGTTGTAACAAATGTAGCATACATTTTGTTTTTGATACAGAATAATGTGTTTATTTGAGCATAAATGAAATCGAATTCACGACTCTATATTTTATAGTCAATCAAATTTTTATTTGAATCTTATTTGATACTTACAACATTCAGCATTCTTCAAAATAGGGTATAGCTAATATTATTAAAATACAACAAAATTGAGAGCCTCCTCCTTTCTGAAAGTCGGCTAAAAATAGTTTAATTTCGCGGTTTCGCGAAGTGGTGTATTTTTTAGTTCGTAGTTACTACCTGTAGCTTTTTCCTTTTTTCCGAGTTGTGTACGTTTTAGCTCACCTTTATATATCCGTTCTGGTTTTTTTAATTTTACTTATTTTCTAAGGAACTTTTGGGGTAATTGCAAATGGTGGAGTAATTTAGAATGTGGTTTGTAGTTTCTTAAATAAAAAAGACGTGTGGCACTCGGGGACTGCCTCGGTAAAGCTATTGCATAGCATGCCTTCAAGCCACACCGAGCCCGTCGGAGTGGGGAGTGTGAGGTTTTTTCGTTACGGAATTTCTCGATTCGGTCCCCGCGCTCAAGGCCCGCGATAGAAGCTATGCAATAGCTTAAAAAAAGAAAAAAATCGTAATAACATTAGTTACGTATTTCACAAAATTGATTACTTACATCCATGGTGTGTTTTAAAACTTTTTAAATAAAAAAGTAATTCCCGCCAATCACCTTGTCGAGTTTTTATGTAAAGAACCATTCATTGTGTTTACACAATTTCGTCTAAAGTTCAGAAGTCTTTAAATAACTTCAACGTGCATGCAGTTATCGTTTCAAACTTTTTTATTTTATATGACAGCCAAACATTGAATATACAGCAAACTTAAAGTACATTTTTCAAATAAAATTTGCAAATAAATTTATTTTTACGGAACGCGAAGCGACTAACACGTAGCGAACTTTTAATAAAGTTAAAAGAGTAAGTACACACTTTGAAACTCATGATATCATTACTTCGGAAACAGCGTTGTAGTTTGTAATATTATTTTAGTGTTTCTGTAAAGTTTGTGGCATTATTTAAGTGACAGTTTAACGGTTGTATCATATTCGTAAAATATTGTTTCTAGTTACATCATTGAAACAGAGAGAGCAAGAGCGTCCAAGCCACCGTAATATGCCATTTAATAGAATACAATATTATGTAAAAAGTTTTTTTATAGAGGTTCAAAAAATATCTGTTATCATAGTATTTATATACCTCGAGCGGCTATTTCATTATTTAGTTAAATCAAACTGTTACGGGGCACCTAAGGGATTATACATTTTTACCTTTTCCCGAAGAAACGTGAAGTCAGTCTCGTCTTTAATTAGGTTACACTCTAGGAAGACTATCTTTAAACCTTGTTAGCGACTAAGTATTACCAGCAAGAAACTCTAGAAGCTATGTGTCCCATTAAATTGTATTTATTTTGCTAAATATCTGTTATGTTCGTAGGTATTCATTAATAGTGTTTTAGAACATTTTCATTTCTTCGGCTATTACTATTACTGTCAGTAGTAAGTAAGTAGGTACGACTGAAAATATATTTATTTAAAAAAAAATCGTACTTAGATACCTTTTTATATTTAAGGTACCTACTGAAATGTGTATTTCACAATTTGAAAAATATAGAATTAAATAAAAGGTTTGTCATAATATTATGTTTATTTAAGTTTTATTTATAATTACGATAAGATAAAATAATCTTTCACAAAGCTAGGCATAATGGATGTAGTCGTATCTAAACCAAAGCAAAATTATAACTATACACAAGATGTAACGTCGTCCGCTTCACCAATGCTCAAAATGGCGCAGGAAAACATGATTATGAATCCAATCCGGTTTCACCGTATATTCTGCCCCCATGACTTCGACTAATATGACATATTCTGCCAATTTGCTTTAGCCTCCTGCTGTATAGATACATTTACAAAAGTCGCTCTGGGGTTAAATCATTTATTCAACAATCGGAATGTCTAAGTTGGTCTCAAAAACTAAGCAATCTATAACCTTGATACATTTTCTAAGAATCAATTACTTACCTCCAAGCTTACCTCCTTTACTCGATGGTAAAGAGCGTTTACCCATTGAAATGAAAAAGTATAAATAATAATGTTTAATGAAAAAAGTGAACTAACTTCTATAGTATTTGGGAACGTTAATAACAAATGTACCATAAGTTTTGTGATGTTTACAGTTCTCCATTTTCAGGTAAGTAATTACGTACTTTTATTACTTTAATTCGCTATGCCAAATGGATACAAATGACTGCATTTAATATGTTAAATACGATTTCAAATTGCGGAATCGATATGATTAAAACAGGATTACATTTGCCGCACTGGAGTGTCATATAGATATGAGTATTGGATGAATTTTGAGCTAGGAATAAACCTGCAATCTAAATTCATGTGGTGGTGCATTCGAATGGCCAGTCTGTGTTAAAGCTTTTACTTATACTTACATAAACACAAATTTTCGATGTAAGTTCTCACATAAATTGGTTTTATGTTTTATTAAAATGTGATTTAAATAATATGCAAAGAGTGTATTAATATGCGCACCTCAATAACCTGTACACGCATTCGTTGTGTTTTAATTAAATTGTAAATAATTATACAGCCATTGGAAACAATGACAATACTGTATAAGAAAATATTTTAATAACATATATTAACATATATACGTATACGTAGAGTACCTAGTTTGCATTTGTGTGCTAGTGTCCAAAAATAAGTAAAATAAAAATTTGGTTTCATTTTTTAGTTACTGGACTTTAAAAGTTTTATATATGCAAAATGTTTGAGTTTGGGTGTGATCTTTAATCTTAGTATGTTTTGCTGTTTTATATGTCCACCAAGATGTCATGACGGCAATGTATCATTGATATAAAGTATTTTTGGCTAATTCATAAACATGCCTTTTTACTACTTTATGTTGTAGGTCACGTGTATTGTAGAGTTAGAACATCTCTACAAATCATAAGGCTTACTTAGTTGTGTGTTGGATTTGCATTTGATGTTAATTAATTTGTTCAGTAGTGGAGGTATGAGATTATTTAAGTGAATACAATTTAAAGAATATTATTACATTTTAAAGTTTTGGATGCAAGGAAGATCTTTATTTACTTTTTCTTATTTTTTGTGTAAATATTGTTTTAACAGGAATATGCTCGAGTCAGCAGAAGTTAGCATCAGTATATTTTCACGGGTCATTATAAAAAAAAAAAAAACTATTGATGATGAATTTATATTTTTTGGTTTTATGGCATTCAAATGCTTTATAAATATAAATTTATAAAGAATAGAAAAATTTTCTATTCTTTATAAATTTATAACTATTGATGATGTTAGAGAACCCGGTATTGCGAACACTTCTCAGCGAACGTGGTGACAGGCAGACAGTATTTAATATTTACACTTGAATGAATGTATCTATTGAAAAATAATAGCACACTGTTATATTCTAAACCAAGCTATATTCTGCTCCATTGTATTTGCTCCATTTCTAGATAATAGAGAGATAATAGTGACATCAAACTTCAAAGTTACCATATTGTGCATGAAAGGGAGCACACATCTGATTGAACACCGCTCGGTCGTGAGGGCTCATTGTCCAAACATACATAACTTGTACTAGATAATATACTACTCACATGTTTTAAAATGTTTCACTTTATATTAAAAGGTCATGAGGTACGAACGCGACTTTGTTGAGAGGAAAATGAATGCTTTATCTTTAAAAGGGAAACTTTTATTACATCGTCTCAAACTTTTTGATCTGTGTAGCGCATGTCGCGTGACGCACGATAATTATCGTACAAATACGATAATTTTTAGTTAAATGTCTATAGTGTGAAAAAAAGTTTCACTTTTACCGTGGTTTCATAAAACCACACAACATTTTTGTTTGCTCTCCCGAATTAATACTACAAATATTACTATGTATAACAAATTAATAATTTACCATACATGTTATCAGTCAAGGATTATACGGTGGTATTCTGCCAATGAAACAGATATAAATGGAATATTAATAAATAAATGGGAAAATCCATAAGCCCCTTAAATCACGTTTGTAAATTGTGTAACGTGTTATCTTTGATAAGCAGGTATAATATTAATTGCAACAACAATGTTAACAATAATTATTACATCTGCGATTGGAATGATAGAATAGTCTTGTGGGCGCCTACCACAAGCTTCTGTCATTCGAGAATTATGCCTAAGTGTAATTTTCAAGGCACGGAAATACTCAACTATCCGGAGGTATTTGACCGCAAAATACAAGCTCGTTTTAAAGCTTTATTACTATGTGATACCTACTTCTAGTTCTAGTAAAAACCTTATTGATAATGTCTATTCACCACAGGTCTAATCTGTGGGTCTAATCGTAAGATGCGTAAGATACTCGCTATATGGAGTGAATGATAAGTTTTTTAGCACGATGGCTGGCATATACATACAGGCGTGGTGACAGCCTGAAATTTGAGGAGTCACCCAAATAGTAAATTATAAGAAAATTAGACATACGAGTAGTGCATATACAATTTTTATGAACATATTATTTAACAAATGGAAGTCTTCCACGTTTTTTGCGAACCCATAAAATTGTTTTATATTTCTATATTGTTAAGTTTCAGAACCTTTTTGAATTTGTCTAGTACGATTTTAGTTCTGTTCCCTATGACCTCACTTTTGGACCAAGCCTGGGCACTGAACTGTGTAAATTTTTTGTTCCTAAGACTATTTTGTATTGCACAATTAAAAAAAGAAAATAAAGAAGAGTTACATAGCTACCTATATATACGTAGACAAATACTTAACCTCTGTGTCGCAAAGTCGGCACAGAAAAGGTGCAACTTGTAAATCACATTTAACAGAAAATATCTTGCAGTTGGAAAAATGTGATTTTTGCATAATATGATCCCAGCGCTTGCATGGTTACTGGTATAATAGGCGGCAGTTATAAAATACACCTATTGAGAACGTTGTCGATATTTATTCTTCGAGTCTTGGTTTTCTTCTTTCTATTATTTCCTGTATTATGTTTAATTTACTTCTGTATCAACCCGTTCTATACCCAGTACCTGAGCCATTAAATTATATGATCATAAACGTGTAAATAGATATTATAAATATTATTTAAATATTTATGTATCGTGCATATGCAGAATTGAGCTTCTTTTTCGAATAACCTATTTCGATACGGAAGACGCGTACCTACAAATACATCACAACTTTATTGATGAAAAAGAAAGCCGATTAATTAGCATAACACAGATATAAACCATCATACCTCATAACCAATCACTTTACGCTTGATATACCTAATCACCCAGACAATTCAAAATAAAACCTTTATTATATTGTACTACATAGAAACCTGATTACAATGTTTGCAATAAGGCTGCATTAAAATAATGGGATCGATACCGCAGTTAATACACTTCCATCATAAATTCAATTAAACAACCTATAAGCGTACTCAAAATATGTAGTTTAAACAAAATTTGTGATCAAAAATGTATTTAGCACTTATATAAAGTTTTAATTGAGTTCGCGGAACGCAAACTGGTTTTGTTAAATCGTGTCTGTTAAGGTAAACAATGAGGTTGGAAGCATATTTTCAGTTCGGCCAGAAACATTAAGGAAATGTGATTACAAGGCAAGCGGAAGTTAGTTTAACTTCAGCTTCGAGTATCCACGAAACATCCGTTTTGTGGACTGCTACCGAATACCGCTTTCATTGGTTAATGTTTGCTCTCATAATTTGTTGATGATTTTCAGCTTGTGCACTTGTGTCGCTTCTTACACACATTTGCGGGTTCTTAAATATGGCCTTATAATTAAGAATATTATAATTGATTTTAAAGAATTATCCTTAAAATTTGAAAGTGTTACCACATAATAATTTATAGTACCTAATGGTACTCTTCAGTTTTACTGATACTGATTTTACGTAACCCTCATTAAATCTAGTTAATTTAAAATTATTTAACCGTTTCAGTTACCTAGTTCATTTTAAAAGGAGATTTGAATGTATTCAACATTCTAATCTCCTTTTAAATTGAACTTTACTCACATATTCTTCAGACTAAAATATGTAGTAGGTAGTTACACCAAGAAGACAGGATTAATAATACCAAAGGTACATACTACCTATTTTCAGACTGTATCCGTAGTAGAACGAATACATAATTGAAAATGATTCCGAGAAATCTGAACAAGCCAAGCCGACTTGTACGAAAGCAAAAATAACTTATAATTTTAACCCTACATTACAAAAACATTGAGCAAGATTTGAACATTGAAAATGTATTAAGACTAGTACAAAATTAACGTTAGTACTTGATTGGATTGATACCACGGGATTTAATATACATTTAACAACGTAATTATAGGTTACATTACTAACTATCGATGTGTGTAGCGTTAACTGCTAACGAATCAACTAGAATATTACTTGGTTAATGATTAATCACCTCTCGCTGAGAAATCTCGTGTTTTACCTTATACATTTCAAAACCAATATCGAGAAAATAAGTACAAAAGTTTGTATAAACAATACCTAAAATAACCACAATTGCAAATAGAATATGTACTCGTAGATACTAGATACGAAATTGTGGTTGTTTTTTGAAAAATTAAAACATTCTGTGATATAGGTACATTATACATACAGTGCAAGCGACGCGGACGTTCAAACAAATTCGTAGGCAATTTCGAAGCGATACGTAAAAAGGATATAGTGGAAGTCACAATCATTTATTTTCAGCCTAAACTCGCTGCGGAATAACATCATATTTGTTTTCAAAATATTTACCGAAAACGTGAAATTAATTGAAGAGTTTCAGGTATTTCGTTTATACTTTGCTTATTAGGTATTTAGGTATATATCTTTAAATGTACGAGACACAACTCCGAACACGGTTTATGAAACTTGGATACGAAGTTTGATGAAACCTTCATTTATCATATTCATTTACCTTCAGGTTCATATTTGTACATTTTTCAAACAGCTTTGATTAAACAGTTTTCAGTAGATAATATTATGAGAATAAATTTGGGTATAGGAAAAAAGATAAATGGAATATGCTTTTAAGTGTTTTATAGCTTTAGATAATTGTTTTGGTTAAGATATTCGCGTCATAACGTATTAATAGTTTCTTTTTGTAATAACATATAAGTCGAGACTCCTTCTATTGTGAAGGAAATACAGTGTAATAACTCTGTTACATCGTTATTAATGAACAACAATGTTTTCCTTAATACCTTACGACCCAGACATAAAGTCCAATTTACCCCAGGTTTACAACTTCCGTACTTGAAACTACTACTTCAAATTTATACGCGTTGCACTAAAATAAATACAATATATTATCATGATGACAAAGTATAGCCTTTGGAGGTTATTTTTTTTTAATTTCCAACATAGGTGCATGGTGAGATATAAGGAGGTGTCCTTATAAAAGGGTGATGACGTAATCAACAAAATTTACATTTAAAAAGATCACAAAAAGGATTTTGGTAAAACGGGTGAAAAAATTTCAAAGAAGTTCCAAAGCATAAATCGTATGCGAAGCTTTTTAACAAACACATCCCGAAATAATCACGTTATAATTTTAATTTGTATTGTTACACGAAATTAACATAATATTTGAGGCATATTTCAACTGAAACATAGTTTATTAACCTTCACTTCAAGTGATGTGCTACAAATACTTGAATTATCGATATTTCTATTTTGTGGAAATTGCTTTTCTTCTTCCACTCAACACTTTAAGTAGTAATAGTAGTAACCTTTTTGGAGATTTTCATATACAATCTGCAACGTTTCATAAAAAATAGTTCAACATTTTTAATCATATTCATTACTAGCTGTTGCCCGCAGCTTCGCTTGCGTCGAAAAGATAAATTTTCATTGTACAAACTTTCATCCCCTATTTGATCCCCTTGGGGGGATGAATTTTATAAAATCCTTTCTTAGGGGACGCCTACGTTATGACATGCCAAATTTTTTCCGCCCGATACGTCCAGTGGTTTGGGCTGGGCGTTGATAGATCGCTATATCAGTCACCTTTGAGTTTTATTTATATAGATGAGCTTTCACATGTAAAAGCACATAATCGTATTCATAAATCTAATTATATCCTACCTAAGCCCTAACGTTATAAAAAAAAGTATTTCCTACATTAATAATTACCTTTATGTTTCATCATCAGCCCATATACGTTCCCACTGCTGGGACACGGGCCTCCTATGAGGGTACAGGCCATAATCCACCGCGCTGGCCAAGTGCGTGTTGGCGGATGACACATGTCGTCGAACTTTTTAATTCTTCGACATGTCGGTTTCCTCACGATGTTTTCCTTCACCGTTCGAGCAGTGGTGATGTTACAACATGCGCAGATAAATTGAAAAATCAATTTATTTCCTGCGCGCTCGCCTGGTCTCGAACCTCGGACTTATCGATTCGAAGTCCAAGGTCTCACCACTGAGCCACCACTGCTTTTATGTTTACTCATTGAAAAAAAAGAAACAATAAACAACGTTTATAATTAGTGTAAACAACGATACATCTTAAATCACTTCCCTTCATAATTTTAAAGTCATTTAATGTAAGCACAGAAAATGAATTAATGGCATAATAAGGAAACATTTATTTCAGAATTTAGTTAAGCCTGAAGGCAGCTTTTCTTCTTATAATTTAAATTGAAAATAAAAGTAGTCGCTGTAATTGTGAAAATGATTTTAATATTTATTATATTATGCATAAACAGCTTACTATAATTGCTCTTTAAAAATTATGCAACAGAGCATAATCTATTTTAAAATTTGTATCTCTCTAAAGAGTCTATCTACAAAGAACTGATAGAGATAACAGATAAATTAATGGGTTCGTTATAAGTTTTTATTCCTTCTTAATCATATCACTTCACAACTGGTACCTACCTAGAATTAACAAAACACAACAAATTAAAACTTTGCAAAAATGGTTCAGCCGTTTACAACTGATTATGTTACCAAGTGATACAAGGATTTCTTTTTATAATATAAAGGCACCCGCCATCACAGGGTGTTCGCGCCACGTTTGGAATATTGTCCAGAGATATTATTCACATTTATTATTTACTAGCTGCTCCACGCGGTTTCACCCACGTTGCTGCACTCCTGTTAGTCGTAGTGTGATGATATTATATAGCCTATAGCCTTCCTCGATAAATAAGCTATCTAACACCGAAAGAATTTTTCAAAGCGGACCAGTAATTCCCGAGATTAGCGCGTTCAAACAAACAAACAAACTCTTCAGCTTTATTATATTAGTATAGATTTACAAAAACACAATTTAATACAATGCAACATAATAAGGGAGATTTTAGATAAAGTTTGTATGGATTAGGGGGTTTTAATACATTACAAATATGAAATAGTCATTATGGTTATTGTAATATAGTAAAAAGACGTATTGTATTATGTATGAACACATATTCAATGTGGATTATGGATGATCAATCAACACTAGATACAAATTGCAAGATGTCATGCCACGACACGCAATTCTCGAACTATAATCGATATCTATCTATTGTTTCTATATTAGCCACTAATCACTTGGTAATTTGTTGAAAAGTTTATTACATGATGAACATTGTGCTTGTTATAAAATTATCATGGCTAGTATACTATAAGTACATCTAGTATCCTACTATAATATTATAAATGCGAAAGTTTGTGAGGATGTGTGTGTGTTTGTTACTCTTTCACGCAAATTCAACTGAACCGATTACAATGAAATTTAGCACACATATAGAGGGTAACTTGGATTAACACATAGGATTATATACACACCGGCACAATTAGCGGAACAAAAAAAAAGTGAGACTATGAGATAATAACGCATATATTTGACGAAAATGTAATTAGATACAAAATAACAAGTTGATTAACATCTTTTAACAACAACTTTGAAAAGTCTTCGTTATTTTTTATTGAAAAATTAAGAAATTTGAAATAAGTGAAATTTTTAGATGATTATGAACCATCACAAAAAAATAAAAAAAGTAAGCATTAAATGATTTGACAATAAAATTAAAGCAAATTTAATTACGAGTGTTTCCCCCTCTTGCTCTGATTACGGTTTCCATTCGTCTCGGCTTGCTACAGATTATGTTATCGATGATTTCTTGAGGCAACCGCTCCCACTTCTCAAGTAATTCGTTTCAAAGTTCATTCAGATTGTTGGGGGGTGGCATTCTAGATTTAACCCTTCTTTTTAGCAAGTCCCAGACATGCTTTATCGGATTCATATCGGGGGAATTTGCTGGCCACTGCATCACCGGTATACCTACGTGGCTCAGATATACCTGTACTGATTGTGCACTATGAGCAGAAGCATTATCTTGCATTAGAATAAAGTAGTCACCAATAAATGGGGCAAATGGTACAACTCACTAGTACGAAGCATTTTGGAATACGGAACGGTGGTCTGGAGACCTCACTATGCGACACATCACACACATGTTAAGAATAGAGCGAATACAAAAAAGATTTATTTGGCACTTAATTTATTCAAACGGATTATCAAGAAATAAATTGTCATCCTATACTAAGAGACTTGCATTTTTTAAAATGACCTCTTTGGAAGAACGGCAAATTATAATCGATCTCATTTTTAGTTTGAAAGTTTTGACTTATAAAATCGACTGCCCTCAACTTTTGAAAAAATTTAACTTTCGTGTCCCTAGTAGGTATCCCCGAAAGCAAATTGCTCCTCTTGTTCCACCAGTCCGTAGATGTAAGTTCGGAGCCAACTCTCCTATTCCAAGACTGTGCAATATTGTCAATAAATATAGTGATATTATTGATATTAATAATGCATCGCTCCAGTCTGTTCGTGAATTTTTTCTATGTAAGTTAAAAGAATAATCATGTATTTCTAATTATTGAAATTATACAATTATATAATCTTAGCTTTTTTATGTTAAATTTAAAAGTAGCGATACATTGTTTTATTATTTAATGTTAGCAGTAAGATTTTACTGATTGTTATTAGTATACATATATAAGTTAACCCTTTGTTTCACATTATAATTTTTGTTTTTGTTATTTGTAATAAGTATATAAAATTAACGGTTGGTTTGTGAAACTTATATTTTGCATGTTGTAAATACCTGTAATTGTTTGTTACATTTACTAAAACATTTAAGTCTAAGTTAATAGTTAATGCTTCAATGTAATTAAACGTTGGTATTTCTTATGAATAAATAAATAAATGGTACAACATGTTCTTCTTAAATGTCTCTGATGTATCTATCTGCTGTTATGGTCCCTCCTGTGACTATCAATAACTCCGTGCGAGCTCTCAAACATATCCCTCCCCAAACCATTATCGAGCCACCACCATAAGCCACTGTGTGTTCAAAATTAGACTATATTTGGCGTTCTCCTCTGTGTTTCCATATTCGCTGTCTCCCATTGATCTGTTTTAAAAGAACTCTGCACTCATCAGTAAAGAGAACCTGCTGCCATTCGTTCAAATCCAAGACGATGTTCTCGCGTATCGGTTTCTGTTCCGCTAATTGTGCCGGTGTGTGTATTTGATATTATCCTGCAAATCCCACGGGAACGGGAACTATGCGGGTTTTCCTTTGAAAACGCGGGCGAAGCCGCGGGCGGAAATCTAGTAATATAATAATATACTGTGAAAACTACATATAAGCATTTATAAATAAACACACACATAGATACACTTTTCATATTAAACAAACACACGCAAAAATGTGCAATATCGAAACGTAAAAAATAAATAAATCTTTATATTATATCGGGTACTACAAACGTAATAGAAACAGCATGATAAACTAACCTACCCTTTAAAACACACATTATAGCTGTCTCTTGATGGATTGCAAATTTATTTGGCACGTTGCAATTGTCTGTTGTTGATACGATCTATTACAGATAACTGAATATACCAGTTATCTACATCAATTCAGGTGATTAATTTCTATTAATACATTCTATAAATTATGTCCATTTTAATTTAAAAACGTTAAAATATTATAGTATGTAGGTAATCGCGTTGAGGGTAAAATTTCAAATCGTGACCTTGAAATTTTGGTATCGTTGAAGATCTTGCCAAAGAAATTTCACTATTGACTTTTTTTTAAATAGAAATGTAAAAAAAATCCTAAAACGAAATAAGGCTAAGCGCGCACTACGATTTTATGCAGCGTGATTATTTTATCGCAGAAATACAACGTATGAGTTACTATGACAATGCGCGCACATGCGATTAAATAATCGCAGCGATTTTTAAATTGTGATTTGTCACATTTTGCTGCGACTGCTCGCGACGCGATTGTCGCGAAAATGAAATGCAGAATATGAAATTGTATGGTACCGCGCGCACTGCGATAATAAAATCGCACACTCGGGCCCGGCTGGCACTTCACTTGTGTTTCGTCTGTCCAACAGTAAACATCGTAGTGGTATAGGTAGGTACTGTTTGGTAAACATAAAATCAGTAATCTGTCAAAGGTTTGAATTTATTTATTTATTTAACACTTTATTGTACAAGAAACAAAATAAACATAAAGGTTACAATAATAAAAAAAATAAAAAAGCACAAAGGGCAGCCCTTTGGCGGAATTTTCATTCTATAATAGCCAAAGAATTTTTTGGGATACATCCGAAGTTCATTATATTTCTGACTAGCTTTCCACCCGCGGCATCGCCCGCGCAGTCAAAGAAAAACCCGCATAGTTCCCGTTCCCGTGGGATTTCCGGGATAAAACCGATCCTATGTCCTTTCTCGGGTATCAAAATATCTCTATACCAAATTTACAGACAGACAGAGTTACTTTCGCATTTATAATATAAGTATGGATAAAATAAACTTTTGACAATTTTATCTGCTGTAAAAGAATGAGTCCAATAAAGACGAATTTTCTTTTTTTTTTCTTCTTATCCTCTGAAGTAGTAAATAAAGACAAGCAACTTGTACGAAATCCATGATGAAAGTGAGTAAGGATCACTATTAAATTATCGCTGTGCGCGCACCGTACTCTCTGCGATTTTTTACAGCGCGATTTTGAAATCGTGTCGCAAAAATTAAAATCGTGGTGCGCGCTTAGCCTAAAGGATTTAACTTTCAACATGCCCGGAACAATTTAACGACGTAAATATTTTCAGCTCCGAAAAATCATTGAATTCTAGCCCTCGATTCAACTTTTCGCATATTTTTAATTAAAACTAAATCGATGTCGTTATTGATATAAACGAAAATACGGAAAAATATTTCGGTTTTATGTTATTATTATGCTCTACATGAATTTGAATTTACTTATTTTCAATATTATAAAATAGGAATACCGGTATTAGGTATATTATTATAGTATCCCTGCATTTTGTTTATTTCTAATAAATTTTCAAATATGTATTTATTTTCGTTTACTCTGTATGAATAAATTGAGTTAATTATATAAAAAAAAACTATGTAATGCTTTTTAAAATAGTAGAAATTTCGGAGATTCGCAAGAAACACGATTGTGAATAAACCTTAAGAAATAAATCTACGCTTCTCCCGAGTTATATGCACGATAAAGCTATATAACTAAAACTAAATTGTGGACATTGTGTATCCATATTATATTCCCATGTCTACGGATATATTAAAGTCTCAGGTACGACAGGATAGAATCGAGTCCTATTTCTAAACGTCGATACTAAGAAGTTCTATTTGGGCGAAGCCTCCCGGATCCCGTTACGGCATCTTAAGTTGTTTTCTAGAGACCGATTAAGTACTTTTTAATATAATTCTACTACAAAATGTATATATTTAAATCCATACTAATATTATAAATGCGAAAGTAACTCTGTCTGTCTGTCTGTCTGATACTCAATCACACCTAAACTACTGAACCAATTTTCATGAAATTTGGTACGGAGATATTTTGATACCCGAGAAAGGACATAGGCTACTTTTTATCCCGGGAAAATGACGCAATCTCGGAAATCCCACAGGAACGGGAACTATGCGGGTTTTTCTTTGACTGCGCGGGCGAAGCCGCGGGCGGTAACCTAGTCATTATATAAAAAGGCGAAAATTTAAACAATTTACAAATAATAAAAAGCTTTCTAGCGTCGTCTATAAATACGTTGTATATTCAAAGCGAGGTGAGCGAAATGCAGTCTTGCATTAAATCCAAATATATGACAAAAGCTTTGTTCATTTGTTTGTAGAGACGTGGTCATATGAGTAAGAAATATAACTTTGAAGACATTTAGCTAAATAGATGTGATACCAAACGTGTGTTTGTCTATCTAAGTTATTTATTCACTAGATCACGGGATATATTAGACCAACGATAAATCTAGAGTTGTGAGCGTGCTGGAGGATAGTTCTGTTTATCTGTAGATTGCAGTACCTACATTTTTTTGGATTTGGCTGTATTTGAAACATGTTTATGTTATATAGTCTATATATAGACTTGGTTATAACTAACATGAAATTTTTAAATCTTTACAGGAAGAAATAAAATGGAAATAAAAGCAAAAGTATCGTTTAATAACATGTACAGATGGAACCACCTAATGAGGAGAAACTTTCAGGCACAGGTAAACAAACTGACACACATACACATATACAAACATACTAGATATATTTCACAAAAGCCCAAATTCAAACTCACATTTAAAAAGTTGTGGCTTTATTTAAAATTGCATTTAGTCATACTCAGCTATTTCCAAAAGCTGTTTGTACATTTTAAAATAAGCGACTAAAAATGCTACAAATTTTGGACTTTGTATCATTATGGATACATCCTTTAAATATAGAGGAATACAAATGTGATACATATAATTTATATTTGAAATAAACCACTTCAAAACATAAAACAAAGTCTGATAAATCAATTGATAAGTTATAACCTGATTGAAAATTCAGTAACATATTTTTATACTAAGACACAAGGTATACCTACTATAAGACATAAGGTAGATATATTATGTACTAATAGATTAGCTATTAGTACATAATATATCCACCATTTCAGCTAAACTGTTCAATAACTTTTACGTAAACGAGCGATAAACATTTTTACAGCGCTCTACCTTTAATATTATTGGGTTAAGAACAATTGAACTTTCACGTTGATTACGATGTAATCTATTTACCATCAAATCTAAAAATTTATATTTCTATTTGTAAATAAAAGTCCATTGCAATTAATATCAAATTTACTTTCAACATATTCTAAAAACATTTCGTTTCACTAACGAACTATAGAATATTTTCCTAACTTACATGAGAAAAACGTAAAAATCCAACCTTCCGTGTGCAATATTGCATTTGAAACTGGGAACGAACATTATATTTGACCACAGTTTTAAAATGTATTAAAACAGCATGTTCGCGCTCGATTTCGACATCGCTGAGGTATGGAATAAATTAAACCCTTAAAGCTTTGAACACGGTTCGTAGACTGGACTAAATGCTCTTGGTCCTTTAATTACTTTTGAATCCAGATACCTTTGTTGTGATATGTTTTCGTGGTCTTGAATGCAAATATGTTCTCATTTAATATTTATTAAAGTACTACGGTACTATTTGTATATTCTACTTTGAGTACTTGAAGAAGCAAAGGCTATATCACAAACAAACATTTCGTTTAAAGTTAGTGGTGTAAAAAAAGGTTACGAAAATTTTATTTTCAGCTCATCAACTGATATGACTATTACTAGGGATTTTATTGAGGTTAAAAATATCAAGAAATTATCGTTAAAATTATATTATGAACCTGTAAACTTTCTTACCAAAACGAATATCAAATTTCTTTTCATTTTATCAGGACATAAACAGGCATTGAAGTAATATTAAGTACAAAATCAAAATATTATAATAATTATTATAATAATCCTCATGAAAATCCTCAGCAGGCGTACTAAAATCCTTATCTATAAAACTATACTAAGACCTATCTTAATGTACGGCTGCGAGACTTGGACACTGACACAAAAAGAAGAAGACAAGCTCCTAGTTACTGAAAGAAAGATCCTAAGAAAGATATTTGGGCCAGTGTTGACAGAAGAAGGGGTTTGGAGGAGGAGGAAAAACTTAGAACTTCAAGATCTAATGGCCGAGCCAAACATCATTGGTGAGATTAAAGCCCAAAGACTCCGATGGCTCGGCCATGTGGAAAGAATGGGGGAAGATCGAGCAGCGAAACGAGCGTACCTGGGACAGCCATCTGGACGCCGTCCTGTTGGACGTCCCAGGTACCGCTGGAAAGATGAAATCGCCAAGGACCTGCGCACCCTCCAGATTGAAAACTGGCAAGAGATGGCGCAGGATAGAGTCAAATGGAGGCTCTTATTGTCGGAGGCCAAGACTCACTTTGGGTCCCTGCGCCACTCTAGTAAGTAAGTAAGTAAGTAAGTATTATAATAATATTAAGTAAAAAAACGAGAGTTAATTATTATTAACGCCACAAATATTTGGCAATGTTCTCTTTATAACATATTCTAATAATTGGTTGTTTACTTTTCTGCAATTTATAAGACCTAGCTTCTTCGATTGTTACTAAAATATATCAAGACACTTTATTATACCAATGCTTATAAAAATTAAGCAAAAGCAGCATCTTAAAATATATTTTATACATATTTAAATATTAAATAATCCATGAAACCGAGACCTGCGAAGCACTCGCATGTTTGAAAGAAGAAAAATTTGAAACTGCACGCTACAAGATTGTAATGTTGCATAATATGGCGCGTGTTCAGCCAAAGTATTCGTTATGGTATTTGCTACACCTAGCCAACAGGGGCATATGTTCCTCGATGTGACGTCGAACGTCAGGTGTGCATCCCATTGACTGTAAAGCAAAAACATACCTTATTGAAATGAAAATAAGTTTCACTTTATTTTAACGCAAGCCGATTGAAATAGGCCGTTTGTAAACTGAAGCACAGTGAGCCCTCCCTCTCCGAATGAACGCTGCCAACAGTGAAGAGCACTTGAGACTCTGGCGAGAACATCCGAGCGACGATATTTGCTGGTCCGAGGGTTCGCTCGCTGCATCCTTTTTGCTCGTGGAACCGCGCGACGTTAGGCGGGCGGGAGGCACCGGCACAGCGTCACTCACGTCGACTCGGTTCCCTCGGTCGTGTGTCCGAACCTCTCCTGTCCGTGACGTACGATCGCTCCAAGCTTACCGGTACTAACTTGAGCTAACCGCGTCCCCGACGTGGAAATTTCGTTCCCATCCACTTCACTAATTAACAAAAATCCTCCCTGTACCCTCTTACCTTTTTAAAATTTATTTTAAAGTTTCTGGACAGTTCGCTTACTGTTTAATTATAAAAGTTTTATTTTGTGTATTAATATTGGCGACTATTTTGGACATTGTGGAATTATATTAACTAAATACTGTGGGAGTATAAAAGGTATTCCGGATTGTAAAAGTCGTGAAAACTGAAGCCGGCCGGTCTCATTTACATCTGTCAAGTAGGTAAGTATTTGCCTCGTCTGCTTTTTAATATCCGCTCTTCAAGTAGCTCTTTTTAGATGTCTATACTTTTACAGTCAAAGGGAATGCTTAATTGCATTTACATCATTGTAGAAAGTAAGCGTGTTTATTAATAAAATTGCGGAGCTTTCAAATAGTTGCTTGTTTGAATGAGAATTTTTAATTAGAGAATAGGTAATGTATATTAAATATTTTTTTCTGCACACTGACAATTAATTTTACATGATTTTTTAAACATACTATTTATTTTATGAAAAAGGCATAATAAATTCAAACTTTGTAGAGTTACGTATTCGCCTAGCATATTGGTTTGAAACTCAGATAAGTACTCTTGTAAAACACAGTTTTATTCACAGCACTTACAAAAAGTTTGAAACTTCACCATTCGCTACAGACAGATGATACGAGCGGCTTATATGCTTATTTGAATTTACATACACATCTCGAGGTAGCCCAGTTCCGACACCCGTATTCATAGTTACGTACTCAAACATCGTATCAACGCCGCCAAGTTATATTGTCAAGTTTGCCGCTTTATCGGATAGTAATGTATATTATTGCTGTAACTTTTAGTTGTAGATTTATTATATTGAGGTACAGGAAAGTTAAATGTATTACCTACTAGTTATAATTGATAATGATACATTCTATTTTTCTATAAGTATTAAGATTTAAAACATATACCTAATATTTCCATCGATAGAAGTTTAGAAATATTCATAATTGCCAATTATATTGAGTATGATCATTAATCTATTAAATTAAGGTCGTATACAAAGCAAACAAAGAGATAAGAGTTAAAAGAATTATGAGATGACATTAACCGGTGACTGGTTCATTTTGTACGTGGCAAAATAAAGAACAAGGAAAATCTAAAGAAGTAAACACAAATACAATCACTGTTAATCCAAAAATATTTTGGGATCATGTTTAAATTCTATCATAATATAGATTATACCGGTTGTTTGTATGGAAAATTGCACCGTTTACACTCCCAACAACAAAGAGGACAGCGCTGAAGTGTCGATACATACATTAACTGCCGTTCGTCCACTGAACCGCTTCGAATATATTAAGTAGTAGCGCTCTCTCAGAACTCGGCTCAGAACACGTTGTACCAAACTGACAGCAATAGAAAACACATAATTTGCAGCGCGTAAGGAGGACTGCACTATAAATATGTCTTGACATTTTAATGATGTGCGTTTAGATTCATGCAATTATTTTGTTTGAGAATATCGTATAAGTTTTTGTTTACTGCGAACTGTATTAAAATAATGATACTCCTCAAAAAAGGTAATCCTTATTTCTATTTACTTTTATTTAAATAATGAAATAGTGGTATACTTACTAAAAGTATATGTACTTTTATTGCAATAAAGAAATTCACTGAGATATCATATTTATTGAAAAAATATCCGAACTTATTCGGTCGAACCCATTTATAAGATTAGTAAGATATAAATAGCATTATCGGGGCAGAATCGAATTATAATTGGAAACTTTACAGTTGATTAAATTGGTTACAATGTTAGGAAATTCATTTGTAATCGACCAAAGCTATACTTTTTAGGTATCTTAAGTATTATTTTCCTCGGTAGCAATTGTATTTCTATTTTCAGTTTAATATAGTGGAGAAGAAAAAGAAATGTAATTGATATTTTTTATTCTTGATAATGCTAAGAGACAAGTATCGAGAGTATAGTAGAGACATTGATATCGGAAACGCCGGGTTCTGGAGAAAATGTAGATGCATAAGATAACACCTTAACAATTTAAAAGTCAAACGAACGTCTTAACAATCAAATAAAAACTTTTCAATATGGTGAGAAAATTCATTTTATTGTTATATATCATCTACTCTTTTTACTAGTAATCTGCTAATATCAATTGATTGTAAAATTTCATTAAAAAATAATTTTACATGTTTTATTAATAATATTTGGCTATGATTCGGAACTTAAATTACTTTGTAATCAATTTGTTGAAAATGGAACTTTATCTATTACAAAATTTTGATTGAGGACATTTTCGTGTAACGTTTTCAAATTACAAAACCGCTTATTGAAAAGCAATTTTCTTAATGTGGACTTCGGTTTATAAAACTTTTCAATGCGGTTTTACTCTCTTTACCGTATTCAAATTTAATTACACACCGTTAAAGAGAGTTTTATTAAAAACCAATACCTTCGAGAAATTAGGTTGAGTAGGTACATAAATCGTTGCCGTGCAATTATGTAAACAAATAAATTTTAATCCTATTTACAAACATTTGATGAATAACAAAAAATATAACTTAACCGCAGTTTCTCCAATTATAATAATATAATACTCAGTAATAATTCCATCGGTAATATAATTCAATCATTAATATTAAAACTCATAAATTTTGCATCTAAAGTGTGAACGAGTTTTCGAAAGTGATATAAGAAAATGGAATGACTTAGATACCCATTAGTGAATTATTAAGTTTCTTTTGCTAACAACATCAATCATTCGTAAACTGTGCAGAGAACTCTGCAAATTGCACCCTTTAACTTTGTTTTTAAGGATCAAATTTAATTGTTGTCAATTATTTGCGAGCTTTGTAAAAGAATATGTTGTAAACTAGGATAGTTTTTCTGGAAAACAAAAAATGAATGTTGTTTCATAAGTTCTGTTAGTATGTTGAAATATGTAATCTAAATTCATGTATTATAAAAAAAGGTTTTTAAAAAGCTCTAAAGCCCTTTTCGTAAACGAGTTTCTAAAAAGCTAAATAACCTTGTAACTCAGAGTAGAATCCTTTGTTAAATCGAGCTAAAACTCAATCATAACATATTTGTTTATTTAAGTACCTACATCAACCGCCAGATGAGTACGAGATGAATATTGCATATTAAATTGAAAAGGGTTACATTACACTCTGCCCTTTTTCACAAGCCCGGCCAAAGCGACTGGCCATCCCTTCACAGATTACGTAAGTAAAGTTGTCAACTTATCTCAGTTGAAAACAGAACAAATGCGTATAAACTTTCTCCTTTAGAGTCTCCCCGAGTTAAATTATATACGCTCGGGGGTGCAAAAATTGAGATGTATACCACTATAGGGACTTAGCGAATTATTGTCGTCGACCTAGATGTTCCGGCCGTTGCAAATATTATTGCCGCACCATTCATATTTCATATAGCACTGTGAATAGAATTGTGTTTTATTGAATATCGGTCGTAATATTGATATAGGGTGAAAGTTTGCTTGAGCACCTTTGTATGCGCAATATATGGGCGGATTTAAACCACGTATCTTGATTTTGTTTAAGGATAGTGATAACAAGTTTGGATATCATTAACGTCTTACTGATTTTGTGTTTGATGAGCTTCACACCTTCTGTTATACTAACACATTCCTTAATTATTCTATACTCTCAGTAAAATATTACGAAACATAACCATATTATTATTACGTACACAATTGTGGTTTGAGAATAATGAACGTATTCAATATTATACATAATTTGTGATATGAAAATGTAGACACAGAGCTAATCCTTACCACACCTACTTCGTGTATAACTTTCGTATTTTAACAATATGCAATAGACATTCCAATGATTATCTATACAATTATAGGCACCTTTTTAAGACTTTAAGAAAAAGTAGTGCTAATGGAAGATCTATTCATAACTGTAGATAACCTCTAATGTCTCGCACAACTAGTATAGCTAGTTCAGTGAAACCCACTACTGTGAATTGAAAGCCGCAACGCAACTCTATACCACTTTTTCTCTATTGTACCGACAGCATAAACATTGATTTACTTTTAGTAAAATATGAGTATGTTCCTTTTAAATTTCGATACAATAATTACATTTTAATACGATTAATTTATTGAAAATAAAATGAGCTGACAAAGAGATCTTTATTATGCATTAATCGAATTTAATATCTACTTTAAAAGTAATATATAGCAAATAGTATATTTTTATTGTCTATGATAATAATATAACGTAGATGCATGTCGCATAAAAATGCTTAAATGCAATTTAATCTAAAAAAAGGTTGTTTAACTTACAAGATCAACCAAAGAAAACCAAAAAATTTAACTAACAAAGTTTACAGTTGAAATAAAATCAGTAGGTAAACAGTTTGACTTACCTCTTCGCAGCCTCCAAGCTAATACCGGTGTATTGCTACTTAATTAGACCAACGAGTACTTTCGAAAAATACTAGTCTATAAACTCTTGAGTTTTCATCACATTTAAGTTCGACGTGAGTTGTAAAAAGAAATTTTACGGCTTTCACATCATAAAGTTTCGAATGCGATGAATTTTATATTGATCAGTCGGTCGGTTTTATCTTATGAAAGAGCAAGGGTCGTCTGAACTGCATTAGGTCACGGAAGGAATTTTTGTAGAGCCTCATTATCAGCACATTGACTTCACATCTGATTACCATCGATTTACATACGTATGTCACAAGAAACTTGATTTAACTATAATCTTGACTATTGAGAGAAAAACTAAGTTATCATAGATTATTTTAATACATGCCCATTTTGAACAGGAAAATTGCATGTAAGGAAAGAGAAAGAAATATCATTTTTAAATAATAATATGTACCAACTCCTCTTGTTTTCATAGAGCAATTCAACTCATTCACCAAAATCATCTCAAATCTCAGTAATGCAATAAAATTATTTTATATAGATTTTAAAAGGCACAACGTAACATATAAGTAGTTATATAGATGCTCAACGATGTGACAAGTAGGATGGCATGCGGTAATTCCTTACGGAATGTGTCGGGAATGCTAATATCAGAATGCAAGTAATTAGAAAATTTCATACTAATTTAATAGACGCTGCTGGCATACTATAAACAATTAAACGATATTATTCGTTCGTGGTTCGTATTTCTGCATTCACCTGAAACTGTTATGCAGTTATAATACTGCTATTTAATATTCAAATTAGTTATGGCTAATTAGAAAATTGTAAAAATGTTGTTCAGTTTTGTTGCAAAGAGAATATCACGTTCCTATTAATTAAAAAATGTTGATCACTAAATAAATTTTTATCACATCACTAAATCTCCTACTTATCAACAAAAAGTAGTCTGCTTTTTACAGCGCTGTATAATTCGATTCCTTGTAACAGTACTTGTAAACTGTTAAATGCAATTATTAGATAAAAAGTAAAGTTGTTCTGGTGTGTAACGGTAAGGGCAGGTTACACTAGATGTGCGACAGTGTCAACAACCTAATGCCTACAATTGCAGTGGACAGGTTCTTTTAAATTTACGGCAGAGTGCTTTTAGAACCAATAAAAGTAGCAACATATATTGTATTGTTGACATGTTGGATTTATATTTCTGCGGTATTGTTGCTTATTGGCATTATTTAGAAAAAGCTGTAACCAGCAGTTATTAATAAAAGCTTTAAACCATTGTCTAGATATATTTGTTATTTTTTATTCCCTTTTCGGTCCTGTTTAATTCTGTGCCCTTCATTTTTCTGTGAAAATATCTTAATAAATTCACATGAAAGCATCTCTATAATACAGATCAAATACGGATCCTGCTTGAATCAAAATTTGCAAACAATTCGTATTTCATCGACCACGGGATATATTCGTTTGTTCAATTCACAAACTTTTATGCAGTGCGCCCCACGTATAATATTGAATGTTACACTTGCATAGAGCGAACCAAATACAGCCAATAGAATAAAAGATCTGAGTAGAACTGTATTGAAACATATTTCGTGATAAAAAAGGGGATTGAAAATAACCATGTTTCCGCATGGACAAGGCGAATATTGCATTTTCACTCGGTTGATGTGTCGACTGCATGCTAAATAACTAAGCGAGCTTCGGGCGAATGTAGTGTATTGATTTGAGATATTTTCACTGATGGTAGACCGTAGACTGTTTATTGGGATTCAGGTCACTGGCCATTTGTCTAGTGCGGAGGCGAAGTAGCGAGCATTTGCGTTAAGGAGAATTTGTTAGGCTTTCCATTAATTTACCACAATATTATGTTAGTCAACATTTTTATTGTTTTTTTTTTTTTAGATAGAAGAGGTTTTATCACGGCACAGTCATGATAAACCATATGGCTCCGCGCAGACAGAGAGCGTTCTGCGCGCCCGCTGCGCTGGAACGCAGAACGCTGTATGTCTGCGCGGAGCCTAAAATAAGCAACTAAATTGGATTTTACAAAAAAAAGCTCAGGCAATTGTTTATGGTAAAAGTGAAGTAATAATCTTATCTAACATGAAATTAATTTTAATAAGTACGTACCTACGCTTTTTCCCGTCGAAAATACGGTTGGTCTTTAAAAAAATAGTATAACAATTATTACATATTCTACTTTCCCTGTTTATTTGGAATATATAAAAAAAAAATATTACCAATTCATTTATTATTTGTATTGTTTGTTACGAACAAATTTCGGTTATTTACTTAAAGCTTTTTCAGCAGTTTGTCGTCAAGCGGACAACGGAGCGAATATTTTCGTCAGCTGTCAATCCTACACGACTAGCGCCCTTTTATAAAAGCCCCTCCTTCCTGCTGAAAACAAATATAAAATACAAAATCACCGATACATGTTATTTTTATGGAAAGCATAATGGTAAATACGTTTCTGTACATCAAATTTGGAATTGATTTCCAAAAAATAAAACCACGGCGCATCAAAACAAACATTTCACTGAAACTGTTGTATGTTTTGTGATATTTTGTGTTATAATTCCAACTCAATGTTTCACAGAACACGTGGCAAAACAATTTTAGTAACCTTAACATGATACATACAAAATGTCAGCATAATAAATATAGCGAGAGATCCGCATCACTGCTGTCTGGGAGAGGAGCCAAGATATTGGCACTACCGCGTTGCCTTTCTATACATATTATACGTATTCGCTTAAATGCTTACATATTTCAGTTGTTAAACGAGGAATTAAATGAACGAAATGCATGTAGCAATTATTTCGGTGTTGGAGAGGTGTCCAAATATTATCAGTTTGAACAACTTTATTAGCGCATTGGGAGACATTTGGACACTACTTAATGACTCAACTAGAAGAAGAAATAAATGTGAGACAATGTCGTAACAATATGCTATCTCAGTTCAAATGAATTGAGATTTTAAGGTATAAGATGCCCCGATTTCTAAATAAAATTCCAGATAAATAAAAATTCCAGATGAAATGAATATTCCAGAGTGAATCGCCAGTACCATTGGATGCAGACAATCGCTACTAATTTAAGGAGAGTTGTGAACGTTTATTTCTATTAGGCGTTATTAATGTAAAATTTAATCATTTTATATTATACATGTACCTTTATTGAACCCTTCATTCTCAATATTGAGCCGAATTCATTCAAAACGGGATCACCATTACCTGTATCTTCCATTAATACTGCTATAAAAAAAGTTCTCAATTGCTTCGAATTCAAATTCTGTAATGGATTGGATCGGAAAATACAGCTCCAATCGACGGTAAACAAAATATTACGTTTTATCTTAGCTAAACATTCTGTTTATTCTGAGTAGCTATTGTTTGCGATTCATCTTTATTACCTACTTTAAGTGACTCGAGTTTCTTATGAAATTGCAAATTTATCATTTGTTTTTCTAATAATTTGTTATTCTGTAATATTGACATGATTTTAAAAGAGCAACTTTCGAGTTTCTTGCCGGTTCTTCCCCATAGATGCTGCTTTCAGAAAGTGCTTGTAAAAGAAGTCAAATGGAACAAATAAATGTTTGAGTTTGAGTTTGAATATCTTTTTAAGGGCATTTTCAAGAGACAGTTTTACATTTTAATATGGCAAATCTTATTGGGTAGTTGCGAACAATTTACTTTTATTTATCTTCATTAGGTACTGTTAAAATGTTATTTTTGTTCAACATAGATACTCTAAAACGACATAACTGATTGTGAATTGTTTTCTAAATTAATTCAGATTCCAGTTATCAATACAATAACTCTTCGAATAAGAATATTAATCTTCGCATCACAAGAAATTACTCTCCAAGCTTCATAATTTATTGACTCTTTATTAGCAGTTGATAAGATTATACGAGGATATATTTTTATCTATCCTATCAATTAATCACACAGCACACTACCTAATAATTAATATAATAGTTTGGATGTGAACTAGTATAAAGTTTTGTATGTTTACCTATGCAAATCTGCTTAATCTAATTGGTTCAAAATGTTAATGAAAAATATGTAGTTTTCCGGGTCCCATTAATTCTAATACTGATTGACTCACAACGTTAATTTAAAACCGTTAATTATAGGAGGTAAAAAGTTTCGAACTGATTTATAAGGACCTAGCGGATGCATAAATAAGCCTTAATTACTAAGCAATGCACTTGCGGAATGTGATGCTATGTCCATAAAACCTAATGATATTTGCCATAGAAAATACATGGGTTTAGTTCCAATATGATGTGTTGTCATTTTTGATGAATATAACGATAATTAAAAATTTAGTACCAAAATTATTTAGGTACATTTCAAACTGACTACGTTTCAAATCACTAACACATTATAATTCAAATATGTATTTTATTACATACAGTAGGTGAAAGTAGAAAGTTATATCCCTCTAATTGCTTAAAAGCCTTTTACAAACAAATAAACACAACAGGTAAATAATATGTATCCACTTATTAGTATCGCAAAATAAAAGACTCCGATTAAATTATTGGAGCACGTTCAAACGATTCCGGCTGTTTGCTAAAAGACGAGTTCCCTAAGTACGTGAGCGATTTACTTACTCACGACTTTTCTCGCCCGGCTTTGCCTGTCCTCCGATGTTTGTAAACAAGCACTCAGCGCCCGTAAGCGTAAACTGTTTCCGTACTAATTTCCCAGAGATGCATTAAAAGCTCTCTAGCTCCGAGCAAAGTTCGGACGTTAAATTCCAACGGCAAAATTGTTTTCTTTTGTTAACGCTATAATTACAATACTATCGAAAGTACGTTAAAAGTCGGGCTATTAATTTTTTATGAATGTTTTATGCGAGAAATTTCCTTTTGCCATGTTTTAATTTTTTATCGCGGAAAGCCAATAATAGGTTAATTAAATGGTGTTAAGCGATCCTTCTGTATTACGGATAGTCTTAAATTATAAAAAATTTTACGTATTTTTGTACTTTGTGAATTTTGTTTCACGGCCAATACCGTAGTACGGAATTTAATTAAATGAAGGGACGACACCGCGCAAGCAAAATAGAGTCTATAAAATTGTGTGGTATATAACATAGTTTAAATGAAATACTATTTTTACGTTAATTTTGTGACGTTAACAACGTTTTATATCAGTGAATATTATGATGAATATTTAGCAGCATCAAATTTCTAGTGTAATGTTACAATGGTCGCATAGATCAAGAGTATTAAACGGTTAATGAAAACATTGATTCATTATGCTTAGTCCAGTGGCGAACAAAGCCTCCTTCTATTTACTTCCTGGGCGATTACATGCCTTTGTCGAACACTGCCGTTGTATAGCTGATAACAGTCTGACAGCGATTGTGTAAGCCGCACCGTCACGTCACGTGAAAGCCTAAAAGTTAACACAAAATAATATATTATATTATCTACGATACATATAGCTATATATTAAGCTTCTTCCCAACTTATTATAGTAGCATAGCATTGCATGTTGCATGTTGTGCATTTTATTTTAAACGTAGGTATATTATTTGAAAAATGTTGCTCTACACTATACAATATGTTTTCTCGGTGAATTCAATCGTATCAATTCTCAAACAAATTCAAACTATCAATCCCACATGGACGTACAAAACAAAAGTGTCAAATAGCCCGAATAAAAATATAACTTGTACTACAATGAAACAAAAAAAAATGATAAAATTTTGCGATAAGGAATAAATCTATTCATCTCCCATTTCATTAACCAGCTTGTGTATTATTGAGAGGTATTTTCAATATATTCAATAAGAAGTATATTATAGCGAAGAACTAATAAGAAACTCATATTTATTCTTTCAAAAGTCTTACCGTTATGAGCTCTTTAGAAAGAAAAATTGTCAGATAAAATATGAAAATAATCCTCTGATAATAAATATAAACTTTTCATAAAGCGTATCCTATTTACCGTTCACTAAAAGCGGTCGCATAAAAGTTATATAATATATTTAAAATTATGTAGTACGCTTCAATTTTTAATCTTTAAATTCCGCATTTTTATGCCAAGAAGACGCCGTTAAAGTGCAGATAAAGCCGGGATTGAGTTTCATTGAGTTTTCAGCGTGTCTATAGATGCAAGAGGAATTTTGAGGCGTCTCAATATCACGCGAAGTGAACAAGACAACGTCGCCTCGCCCTCGTGGCTTCATTGCGACTCCAGTGAATTTCATTGTTATGTAATAGCGATAGTTCCTTGAATAAATATTGAAATAAGCTGAACGGCGAGACGCTTACTTACTATTTAACGGTATTTCAGCGCTGCCACAATGGGAGCAAAATTTGCTTATAGGTTCGTTTTGTGCATTGTTGATTTTTGGATATTGATTGAGTCATTGAAATAATTGTTTGGGGAAACGTTTATATCGGAAGAAATAAAATAACTTATTGCATAGAGTTTGATGTGAATATATTTCTTTGAGAATTTTCGATAAAATAATATACTTAAGCATACTCATCTTTTTTGTGTTAGTAAATTTGTGATTTCGTTAGGTTCCTTAAATTGATGATATTATGCAACTACCATAACAACCATTTAATATTTTTTATTGCTTTTCATAGAAATATTAGATGCACTATCGAATATGAGTGTTCTATAAAAATTTTCTATGAAAAATGTGTATGGTAGAGACTATGAAAAATGTATAAAAAACGACCGTCACGACTGCAGATAATGGTGTAAAGCTTCAATCAAACTGAGTGCAAATGGAAAACTACTCCAGGTCAAAACGTTGTATGTACATTAGTATGCACGTCTACCGTACCATAGATACCATTAAATATTCAATTAGTTGTGTGATGTATTTATGTCACAGATAACATAGAATTCCACATTTGATGAGTATTCTACTGCCTTATACTACCTCCTTACTGTAATGGTTAATGCGTGAGCGTATAACCAAGGGGTCCTGAGTTCGATTACCGGTGGACACGAACAAAAATATCTGGCTGGCAGGATACAGAAGGCTGATCACCTACTTGTTCCTAAAGAAAATCGATCAGGGAACTGATGTATGCAATGCATCTGCCCCATTACACAGAACTTATTACACAGAATAAAGATTTTTACAAGTAAACATAGACATACTTATACGTTATACATACAATTTACATTTTATTTTGGACGAATGTCTTACGAATATGTTGAGACAGTAATATTTTAAAGTATTACACTCGACTGTACGAATGTCTTTGTTCGCATATTCCGTCAAAGCATGCAGCAGGTCAACTTCCATTTTAAATAATAAAGAAGAACATAAAAATAATGAGATAATGTTTTAATAATGTCTTGAATAGAACTACGGCAACGTGGAATTTTTCATTAAAAATAAAATCATATTAACTCTTTTAATTAATGCTCATCTCTATTAGTAATAAAAATTAATTCATTATTTTTAATTGACTTATATTGGAACTAGATTGTAGTACCTATGATAAGATATGTTTCTCAAAATAATTATATAAATCGTAATAAGTAAACAATATTCATGTCAATACCATCCCACCAAAAACATTTTCATGTAAAATGTTGCCAAGACGAGCCCATATGACTCGCACTGTCAAAAAGTTATCAGATCTCATGTAGAGCCAAGCTTCTAACACTACACGCCCTAACTCTACAAGGCCTAACTTCACAAACTCTACACCTTAGTCAAAATATGTGGCTTGGCCATTTCGCTACATTCACATCGGCGTAAGGTGAAAAATTAATTAATTCACTGTTCATTACTTTTGTGTTATACAATAGTTCTTGTAGTAACGAACGGCCAAGCCACATATTTTGACTAAGGTGTAGAGTTTGTGAAGTTAGGCCTTGTAGAGTTAGGGCGTGTAGTGTTAGAAGCTTGGCTCTACATGAGATCTGATAACTTTTTGACAGTGCGAGTCATATGGGCTCGTCTTGGCAACATTTTACATGAAAATGTTTTTGGTGGGATTTCATTTCTTTTTGTAAGTTGTTTGTAACAAAATTTTATAAGTCGATTAAATTTTTAATTTTTTTTTAACAAGGAGTACCAATGCATATATATATCTAGGGGAACCTAGTTTTAGATAATTAGATTAGACCTCTAGCGTCATCAAAATTTAATATAAAATTACAGGTCTCATACAAACTCCCATCCCCTAGTTTAAGGGGTTGGGGGATGAAAGTTACAAGTTTTATAATTTTTTTGTTGTTTGTGTGCTAATACTAGCTTACATACAAAATTTCAGCTTTCTAGGACATTAGGAAATACCTTAAGAATTTTGATGATCATCAGTGAGTCAGTGACGAAATTAGCGTTTTTTAGATATAAATAAAATCTGAAGTATAAAAGCTAATGTAATTAAAACTTAATATTTTCAATAAGTCCGCTATTGGCAATATATCCCGAAAATTTTGTTGTGAGGGTTCAAAAAAACATCGAAGCGCTTCGAGAAAAGGTAGGTAGTGCCCGTGCGCTTCGCTTGTTCGCTTGGCTCGTCTTGGCGGGGGCACTACCGTGCCCCCAGATTGAGACAAAACTATTTGATTTATACCTTTTATTAATAAAAAATAAGGCAGTCTCATAATAAAAAATAAGCATTAAGTATATAGTCTTTTAGAGAACAAAAAATATTTCAGTAAGGTCTTATGCTTTCACATAGCATAAAGTAAGTATGGTCTTACCTCAAAGCTGCAATACCTCTTTAGACATTCATTACTAGGTAAAATGTAACTCCACGTCGAAACTTTAACAAACACGAAACACAATTTATATGAGCTACTTACATTTTTCAACAATACACTGTCCATTAGAACAACCAGCAATAAAACAGTCTAAATTTTTCGTACGTTATAATTTTTATAAACGAGTGTTTTAAAACAAAAGAGTGTTAAAATAACGGAAAATTCTCTCTTCATTTTTAGCTGCAATGGCGCTTAATGTAATAATATGATATGGGGAGTAATTTAAAAATTTTCTCTTCAAAATTTTTGCTTAAGTATTTAAAAAATTCTGTCAAAACATTTGAGGTATTTATTTTAAACTAATTGATCCACCGAATTTATTATTTATGAATTTATCAGACTACTCTGCTCCAATTATTCAGAGCGAAGAGAAATCGAGCAATAAGATTATAATCGTATTATTCTTCAGATAATCCGATTTCTCACACGCAAATAGAGATTATATAATCATCTGTGAGTAATATGATAATTTCAATGAACACCAGAAAATGAAAAAAATACAAACATCGTGTCACGTCTCGCGCGTTGTCGAGTAATTTTTACATTCATTCAAAATGATTTTCGTCGCTTGTGTGGAAAATTAAGCTTTAATGGATTCTCTTATTGAAATTAAGTGCTTTTTAACGGATTTACAGCTCACGAGAGTATTTGTACTATATAGCTAATGGTGAATAAGTGGTTGTTGTAGTGACCTTGTCTATCCTATTTGTTTATTACTAAATTTCTATAGTAGGCACCTACCTTCGAAACTTATTAGAGGTAAAGGACGTCGTTACCAATTTAATAAAGGTTAAAACTGGCTAAAATATACATTATTGATAGCGTCTAAGGTGGTCTAAGCAAAGATTATTTATCATCATAGTGTAATTCAAATTTAATAAAAATACAATAATCCCTAATAATAACAATTCTTTTCTATAAAACGGATTTAATTTAAAATGCCGTTCACGGGTCTCTTGATTTCAACTGTATCGATTACACCTTTTTGTCTTGAGCTTCTTAAGTTTATCTTATTGGCAATCGTATCCTGTTCTTTTGTTCGAAGAATCAGGTAATTCGAATAAATATTTGAAACACAGATGTAAAGTTATTATGGTATTTATGATAAAATATAGCTTAGTGCTTGCGCAATACGCTAATGAAAAAATTGTTTTGATTCACCTCACACATATTGTGTATATACACAAAACAAGCTAAACCTTGATATACCCATATTATTTTTGCCTTACAGTCATAATGGCCTCTTCCGTTTTTACAAACAATTTATTTGCTTTTTATTTTTGTCATCCGCGACTCTAACGAAACCTTCAGAAACCTGAAAGGAGACGAAGCAAAAAGTGAAAAAGAAGTTAAAAACGCTACACAAAACTATCAAGCAACATACTCCTAGATGCAGAAGGTACTACACTCACACTGTATGCAACTATTCACACCTTCGTAGAAAATATAGAATGGCTGCGATAACGGTCTGATGCACTCATGAGATGACAGGACGTTTTAGCATGTAAGAAGGTAAGAAGTAATCGGGCGTTGTTTGAATAAATTCATAAATAGATGCTGTATACTGCAAAAAGTGTTATTTTTATTTAGAGTTATTTATTGAGAGACATTAATAGCTTATGAAATTTCAGTAAATTAATAAATAAGGAACGAGAATAATGTGAGAATTAGTGATTATGACCTCAGTAACAAGTTTCATGTAGTCTGGTTTTAGTCCTAGTACGAAAGACAGGTAGGTACTACTTAGTTTTATTTACGTGGTTCTCTATTTTGTCTTGTTTATAGCAGCCTTGGGTAGTTACTGTCAACGGAGATGCTAAATAAAAATGCTGAAGTTTGCAATTTTATGGGTACGTTTTATTTTACAGAATAACTATTTATTCAGGTATGTTTATTATTAATGTATAGTAATGCTTTGCAGAATTTAATTCACAATTGCTTATAACTTATTAAGATGTGAGACTCAAAAAAACAAAAACAATTTTTCAGCATTTAAGGCTTTTGTGAAAGAAGTCTTTTTATTAATTTCAATGTTAAAGAAAGTCTAAGAAGGATAATGCATTAGCTTTGCTAAAATTATTCGTCAATTTTAAATTTATTTTCTTTTAAACAATAAGATTAAGTTTATATATTTATCACTCGCAAAACCGTGAGTTGTCTGGAATAATTAAAATAGTTACAAAGTTTGGGAAGAAACTGACCTTCGAAACACTGTTTATCACTAGTTTGAAAGTGAGATTAAATTTTATTGTATCTATTTATTCAGGAATTTATAAAGTTTTTCTTTTATTTATTCTAAGTCTTACAATCCTTTGTCTTAAAAACGTTCATTGCATCTGTCTAATAACATAAATAATATATTAATTTATGGAAATGATGAATTTCGTTGGACAAAGCAACAGTTAGACAAAACCTGGGTACATCAAGCGAAATCTCCTAATATATGCACCAAATAACACAATATAATATTACTCCCGAACTAGAAGAACACATTTAGTGCACCTAAGTCCTATATAATGATGTAATAGATAGATTCAAGTATATTGCTTTAATCCGGGAACAATCCTGCACTCGGGACTCGTACTAGGTAATTCCACATGGAGAGAACTAATAAAACAAAACTCTTCTTAGGAATCGAATCCGAGCCCCAGGCTTTTCCGACTCTGACGATTTTGATCATCGCAATTACACCGTTACATTGAAGTACCGTGTACTTTTTGGAGTTATCTGTTTCATCGGTGTCAAGGAAAGTCAGTAATCGTTTTCTATACTAGGTACTTGATTATTCTTCTTTACCCTGATTGTATTAAGGACTTCCCGGTTATTGTTCATAAATTATATTAACATGATCATTAACACCCGCGCAATTAATATGCACACGTGTGTACTAAAAAAAGATTGTATATGAATAATAAATTTACGATGTATCCTGTTACTCGGCATTGAGTAACGACACACTCCAGCTTCCGCCGCCCTCCGTATCACAACTACTTCGCATACATACGAATCCTTTTTATAGGTCATTAACCTGTGAGCATTTTGTTGATGTACGTCACTGGATGCGATACGCGTGGTTCTTGGATTGCTACAGTCGCGAATATTAGAATACATGCTGATTAGTTTGTTGCAAAGAGTATGTATTTAAAGAACAATGAACAATGTTACTAAGTCTCGTTGATTACATTGTTCGATAAGTCTAGTAGGTATAGAGTTGTTGGTGATCGATGAAAAGAATGAACGAACTTTGAATAGGTTTAATAAAACCTACCGCGATGCAACGTACTACTTCGTAACGTATGTACGTCTAGTTAGAAGCTTCATATTATAATATAAAATGTATCCTTTAAGAAAACTTGAAATGAGCTTTTGCGTGGAGATTTCAAACGAAAAATAAAAAAAACATGTAAAATTATAATATGTCAAACAACTTCATGTAAAAACATAACAAACGTATATCCAGGTACGTTAGATTCACGCAACAAACCACGACGACGAAATGAGGTAGTGCGGTGAACAAGCAGGTATAATGATCCGTACGCGTCAACTTATCTCATTAGTACCCACGTACTCGCTATTTTGTTTCCATTATTGTTATTTTGTGACCCAATGGCCAATATTATACTAACAAAGTGGGTGCGAACAGCGAAAGTGAAAGATCGCATTTTATATAATTTTTTTCTTTGTTCTGTCATATATAGCCAAATAAATGTTTGTTTCTGTAAATCAGTTGTGTTTTTATTTTATTGTTGGCTTTTTTAATTTTATATATTAATTATTATCATGCATTGTCTAAAGGATTATAAGGATCCCGTGTCGTCACAGAAAACTCCCATGGGAATGAGACGTTTTACCTCAGTAAAAATATATCAGCGTCTAGCCTCATAACTATGTCCACTTATAAAAATTATACTATAAAATCCATTGCGACCTGAAAGAAACACAAATTAGCAAACACACCTGTTTATTTAAAATAATTATAATATTAATAATTAATTAATTAAAGTACTAATTTTACCATCGTCACCATTTATATGGGAACTATATCAATAATAATCATAAAAATAAACATATTTAAATACATAAATACCAATAAGTACAACCAAGTAATAATAAAAAGAAAGCAGTCTTAATTATTAGTGTTGTAGATTGCAGATATTGTCTTACCTAAGCTAAGCTACGTTTTATGTATGCGTCCAGATAGAAATAATCTAATAAACTGCCAATGAAGCTGATTTTGTTAGAAAAATACACTAGCAATGTAAACAATAGCGGTAAGGTAATATTAAGTTATTTTTCAGTCATTAAAAACTAAAATTGTTGATAATGCTTACCTTCATTAAATCATACAAACCGTTACATCTCAATATAAAAAATTCATAGAATAATTTATTCGTAAAATCATTTTATACAAGGCTCATTGGACACAAAACTAATGAATAAACGAATGAGCCCAATGTCATACCTTTAATACCATGCAATAAGCCGTGCAACAATTTATTATAATTAATTCAGTCGTTTGATTAATTGCGTCCGGTTTCAGCGAGAAATATATCGCATCATTAGCCATTCATGAGACAAAAGCTTTTTTGGATTATGCTTTTTGCTTTATGAATGCATTGGTAGCGCGCTCCGCAGGAATCCACAGGAAACTTTATATTTTGAATGGAGATTGTATTCTTGTTGTAAATAGAGTATCGTTAAGGAATTAATGTCAATAATTGAGCAAGCATATTGTAGAGGTAGATGACGATTTTGGTAGGTTTAATAAATTTTATTTTTTAGAAAACAAAGTCATGCAACACAGCATTGAATTTAATTGAACTAATTTATAAATAATTATGGCTTTACAAGGATTTCTAGTAATTTAGTACTTTTCAAAAATAATGTATGCTAATCATCATCATCACACACCTTTTTATTTTAAAACTTGATTCTAAACTTTTATGCTCTAGCCACACGTCCAAAAAGAACTCCACATTAGATTTTTCAGATTCATGCTAGTTTAAAAAATATTTTTTGTTTCTATTTTTTGCATACACATTGTATAGAATTTTATAGAATTCACTTGGACCTTTATTAATATACTTTCGCTGGTAACTATTATTAAAGTAAATGTTTCCAGTTATACAAAATGACAGGCAAATTATAAGGGTTACGTTTTTGCCCTTTGATGTTTGCATTTATGTATTTGGGTATTTTACTCATTCACCATAAACCCAGCCTATTCAAATTAATTATGTCATGGTAGAGCAAATTTGGTGATAGACCGATTCTCATGAAATTTTCTGTGCATATTGGGTAAGTCTCAGAATCGGCCAACATCTATTTTTCATATGTACCACGGGCGAAGCCGGGGCGGACCGCTAGTAGTATTATATTATTATCTGTGGCATAGTATATGCTATGCAGAATAAGTAGTTTCTATTAGTTATTAATAGCCATTTTTTTAGTCAAATATGGCTAACAGGCGTGTTAAAATTCACATAACTATCTTTTCTTTCCCTATAATTCCTGATTCGTATTCCTTGAGAATAGCATATTATAATGATACTAGCTTTCCGCCCGCGGCTTCGCTCGCGTTTTCACAGAAAAACCCGCATAGTTTCCGTTCCCGAGGGATTTCCGGGATAAAACCTATGCTATCTCTCAAGTTGTATCGAACTGCACGTGGTGTGCGAATTTTATTATAATCGGTTAAGTGGTTTAGGAGTCCATTGAGGACAAACATTGTGACACGAGATTTATATATATTAGAGAAGATTATGTCGAGTATTCGTTTGCCATGTGGCTTGCATGTGTTAAGACTTACAAGTGCATCGTTATTTTTATTACTTTTCAATTACATTAAATGAAACACAGTGACACATAATGTATATAATCTTACGATTAAATAACGTATTGATAGAGTTCGCATTTATTCATAAAAAGAAATTTATGTGTAGATAATGAAAAAATATCAGTAGGTATATTCATAATTACTACTTTACTTAAATTATTATTGATAAGAAGTTAATATTAATTTTCATAGATAAACCGTAAAAGCACTACCCACACGTTTTCATAAAATATTAGAAAGGATGCACTTAAAATCCTGCCGCAGGTTCTTCGTATTTGTTATAAAAAATTCTTAAAAATGACGAACGTTCAATCTAAAAATATTTGCACACCTTTAAATATATTTCAACACACGTCGTTTACTATCACTTTTTTCATATGCGAAATGCCCATTTGATACCAATCTCTATACAAACAGAATAGATGTTTACAACTCCACCAAATATTTATTTTAGCAATTTTTGATAGAGTGGTTGCATCGGTAGCTTTTATTGTTTGTAAATACAAAAAGCCCTTCTTGTGACTTTTATTACGAAAAAGCGTAGATTTCTACGCTTTTTCGTAATAAAAGTCAAAATAATTTGTGTTCACTGTTTTTTATTTCTTTTAAAACCCTTTTATTAATTAACTAACGTTTGGAAAGCTAGTTGTTGTAGGTTACTTAAACGAGCATAATAAATACATTTACAAAATTCAAATCCAGTTTATATTATTTAATCACTGAATAAAATGTGCATTGAAGACTACTTAAACTGTTAGCTTATTAGATAGCTAAGTTTTAAATGAACGAAAGCACTTAGTCAAGTAGACGAACTCGAGTCTAACCTAAGAAGAAATTCCCGAACAAGAAAGTACTGAAAAAGTTTAAAACGCTCGCAAAGTAACATACATAATGGAAAAAAGTCTACTAGTTACAAAGAAAATAGATGTTATACGATCGTATATATTCTGTGGCAAGACTTCATAATGCATGGTTATGATATGTTGTATACGTTCACCCTGTGCGTTCACCTAAAAGGGATATGGGCTTAGAGTTGAAATAAACCATAAAGATGTCACATGCCTATAATTTTCATTCCATAAAGGTTGGTTTATTGCGTTTTACTGCTCTCGACAGCTTTGATGTTCTTGCGATTGCTAACCTTAATTTCAAGGGATGACATGGAATAATTATTTAGGTTTCGAAAATATATTGATTCTGTTAAGTAAATGATTTTTTGACCTACAATTATTTGATGTTCCGGGTATCATGATAATTTTATTTAAGTATCAGAAAACGTCTTGCATAAAATATACGTCATTATGTTCTACACGGTAGAGTTTTTTGAGATTTCATTCAATTTAACAGAACATATTGAAATCTATCTTAATATCTGAAATGTTTAAAGTATTTCTTTTATATTATTATCAATAAAATGAGCCTATGTCCACTATCACATTGTCATTCACAAATTCAATGCTTCTTAATTTTATTTTATCAGACCAGAATAATATTTTTTGTAAGCTTGTCGAAACAAAAATGTTATGATGATACACAGTACTCTGTGCGATAACAATGAAACGAGTTTTAAATATTAAAAGTTAATTTGTAGAGTTGTTGTTGTGACGCAAAATTCTGTAATACAAAACAACGTTCTTTTCATTCGAATGTTCTCGAGGTTTTATTAATTCGATTAAATTTATAAAACACAATTATAAATATAAATTAATGAGTTTATTGTATGTGTGTGTTGTGTAATTATTTATTATTGGTATTACAATATTATGAATGGTATAAAACAATAGCTTTCAACGATTAATTATAAAATGCATGTAAACTGAGGTATACAAAATGTAACATAAAATTATAAAGTAACGATTAGATACTGGCCAAATTGAGAACCTCCTCCTTTTTTTGAAGTCGGTTAAAAATAAAATAAAAATTAACAAAAGCTTAATGTAACCGATGGAAACCCATATTAGGCTAAAGGCATTAATAATACATCGTATTTATACGTAAGATCGTTCATTTAAAATAAACAATACACTTTGTGAGAGGTGCAAACAAACCCTTTTCGAATACGGTCAAACCCGCAAGCTTTGTTCTCTCAACAGTTATATTATGAGGGTTAAATTCAACAAATGCCCAATACCGACTAACCTAATGCCCCCCGACTCTCAGACTATGAACCATCTCCTAACAACGTTTGCAATATTAATTATACCAGCTTGCCGTTAGCTTCATATATTTAGGGTTAATTCTGTATCATATTATTCAATACGCCTGTCATTATTTAATTGAGATGCTTGCAATTATTCAGGCATAATTCATCGATAGATACGAATAATCCCTTTGCATTAATGTCGATTGTTTCAACGTCGTCGTTATAGTATTATCTATTAATATTCCCACTGCAGGAAAGCCTATAAGGATTAAGGCTGTATTATAGAGCGCTAATACGTTACGTACTACCTAGTCATCAGTAAAGTCGACATTCTCAAGATATTTGCTTCAAAGGATAGCATTAATGTTATTAATATAATATTATCTAAGAGAAGAAAACGACAAACATATTTTAACTACTGGTTACTGTAGTTCAAATAGTTCTAAATAAAATAAATATTTAATATTAAACTTCAAATACCGCAAAACTATAAAAATATGATAGCTTTGTAGAAAGCTCTGTTACGAT
This sequence comes from Colias croceus, assembly GCF_905220415.1. Classification (NCBI taxonomy): domain Eukaryota; kingdom Metazoa; phylum Arthropoda; class Insecta; order Lepidoptera; family Pieridae; genus Colias; species Colias croceus. The sequence goes on from NC_059543.1 coordinate 9,484,307, forward strand.
CACTATAACCTGTGGAATTTCCATTTTTATAATGCACGTTATTCTCGCTTATAAGCAGATTATAAGACATCGTAAAGGCTTTTATGTGAATTTAATATGAAAATTTTGGTGATAATAGGCACTTGCCAAATCATGTTATATTTATACGTCCTATGTTGGTTTATACCTATTTACTTTAATATTATTATTATGTCTACTAAACAAAAAAAATAATAATAAGCGACTTATTTCGGGGGCCCATACAGTGAGAGGGCGAGTCACCACCTGCCAACATATTTTTACTTTCTTTTAGTAGAAAGGCAGGTGCCATAGTTTCCCATAGTCCCCAGTACCAGTCCATTTAGCATCCCAATCCATAGCCCAATTATTAAATTTCCATACCCTGCAATAGTTCTACATCGGCCGCGGACTGCCTAGGGCTGTATCTCTATAGTGCAGTCATGGGCAGGCTGCGGCTGGTGTCCCACAACACATTAAAAGTCTCTAAAGGGCCTCTGCGTGTTGGATCCGTGTCCCCACGTAAGCCTTCCAAAGATCCGGGTACCGTCCTTCTGGTGGTACCCGAGTATTATGGAGTGGAGATAAGAAATAATATTTTAACCATTATACAATTTAATAATGATTTTTGCCATAATTTTAAAGTTGATTACGAAAAACCAGAGAAAATATAGATAATAATTCATATACCTTCACACCGTTATAATAAAACGCATTACTGGAAACCAAGATTTACAAGCGTTTTCAGTGCGAATGGATGTTATGACGAATCAAATTATGAGGAATCAGCTAGATAATATTGTAAATCTGTGAGCTCTCAGCCGCAATACAGTGGTAAGTATATCTCTTGAATATTATGAAGATTAAAAATACTTGGAAAAAGTATTTTCAAATGAAAATATTTCATGGTTAAGTAATTATTTACCCAAATTCCATGGAAACATGGCGCTATTTTTTATTTCATTTAAATTTGAAGCAAGTAATGCAACAACTTTAGATTATATTTTTATATTTTCAGAATCGGTGGTACTTATTTTTGTGTGATAAGTATAACTATAGTTTAGCCAATTTAATAGGCAACATTTGACGTCTATCAATTTTATCTTCGAAGAGAGGTAACCTGCTTAAAAACATCGATTATAGTGTATTAATCGATACGGATTTGAAACATTTGTCAATCGAATTTATTAATTTATGATGATTTTTATTCACAAGTAATCAATGCATTCGATTCTAGATGTCAGATTTCGATTTTAAGAGTAACGTCTCTAGTATTTAAAAAGAAAAAAGGTTTATTGACACAAAATTGTAGCGACGTCAGTTCTTCAATTCAGAAATTGTTTATTATGTTTAGGATGGTTTATCAGTAAAATGAAATCTTAAAATAACTTCTATCGGTCATTATTATTATAAATACGTAATCGTAATTGAAAAAAGTTAAGCAAATGTGCAGTTCTAACAAAACGAAATATCATGTTATTCTATGTCGTCGTTACTAGGTTACGTTGTTGAATTTTGTTGAACTGTCAAATGTTGCCTATTAAAATGGCTCTACTATAATCAAAGGCGCATTATACACCAAGTACCTATAGTTGAATAAGTTAGTTTATGCATTTGAATTTAATTAGTATGTTATTAAACAGGTAACTCTATAATCTACATACTGCTTGACTCTCGCCATTCCCAATGCAACAATCTACGAACTGACGCTTATTGGAATCTAATCGAGTGGCACCCTTCCCAAATCAATTAACTTGTCAAACAATTCTTTTATCCCAGTATTGTGTCAACTGCGCCATGAAAATCACGGCGGCTTCATCAATTTTGAGGAGTATAGGGAATATAATATTATCTGGCTATTTTGTATGGTGACACATTAATCAGTTGAGAATGATTAATGAAAGCTAGCGATCCTGATCGTTTGATGGATTAGCCCCCATATGGCTGTGCATAATTTTCTGAGTGCCACCTGGGCCTTTGTTTAGCTGGCTACAACACTAAAACTGCATTAACATAATCGGATACAACTTTTAGCGCGGTGTAATTTAACTTTTTTTAACTTTCTGTGTGATTTTTTTAAAGAATTGTTTCTAGTAAATTAATTATAATAATCTTGTAATGAAACTCATAACAAAATATGATCTACGACTTTGTTTCACTTGAAATACATTTAAAAATTATTTTTATTAATTATTTTTCTGCTATTTAATCTCTAATATTCATTGTAATTTAAATGTGTCAAATTTTACTATCTGGAAAAATACTTATTAGGTACTTTATATTTTTCCTTGTTTCTTCCCTGTTTTTCACAAGATCTGTTAACAAGAAATACGTATATTTTTGTAGCAATGTATTCAGTTGCCTCCAGTGGTTAGCTGGGATCGGCACCCTCTAAATCCGGACAAATCCTACATACCAAAGCCTTTCATTTTGAAAAAAACACAATCGCGTGAAAGTAAAGAAAAACATTTGCCTCCATACCATTATATTTTATCTACCTAGAACTTTTCTGTGAATTTTCATTTTTATTTAGGTACCCATAGGTAAGCTATTTGATATTTGTGTAGAAACTGATGGCAAAGTGTATTAAGTTAATCACGAAATAAATAAAAAGACCGACTATAAACATTAAATTCAACACGCGAAAATTATATTAAAAATTATTTATGAATAACCTTTCAAATGGTTGAAGAATTGATTTTCTTCTAATTAAATGCTTCTAATTAATGCCACTCGTGCGAGATTTCCTAACAGAGCCGTTAAATACTGCATTCGGTTGAAAAGTAAATAACGTGCACAAAACATCTCAAGTGAAGTAACTAGCTCGGAAGAACGAGAAAGCTGGTTATGATTGTACCTGCGTCATTGTTTTGTAGCTTAATGCTACGAAAAGTGGGGACTGCGCTCCGCGTCTACTATACAGTTTTCTACTATACTATTTATCAAGGTGTAGGATTGTCGGCTTCTAGCGTGGAACAATGGACTGTTGATGTTGATCTGGTTACTTATGTATGGTAATCAGCGAAAACTTTTGTGTATATTATTCAATGAGCATAAGTGGTAACTAGTTAAATAAAGAAAAGGAATAACAACATAATATTATGATATTACTAGTTAATCACCCGCGGCTTCGCCTGCTTTATCTAAAACCTAACAAATTATACATACTAAAACCTTCCTCTTGAATCACTCTGTCTATTAAACAAAACGCATCAAAATTCGTTGCGTATTTTTAAATAAAGGGACATAGGGACAGAAAAAGCGACTTTGTTTTATACTATGTAGTGATGATATCACGCAGGATAAAAGTTACTGAAGCTTTCTACAGTATTTTTTTTTTGTATTATATTGTAGGTATTATTATTATCATGCATACGCAATATTGCGTATTGCAATATAGTAATTAACGTAATTAAGTTTGGTAACAACCAGCATTTAACTTACTTATAACATTGTTAGGAATTAATAATTTATAAACATATTGCCTTACATATTGATAAGTACATCCTATTAAGATTATAGCTTCATGTCCGCTCAATTCTTTATGCTATGTTAAACCCGTTTATGGATAAGACAATAAATGAATGGACATTCGAGCTCGTCTTATTCCTCTATCATATTTTGGATCGGATTCGTACCTCAAACGTACATGGGTCTGCTAAATATTATCCGTATCTTCTATTTGAAAGCCGTAGTAAAACAAAACATCCATACTTAGTAGGTACAAAGGCGTTACAATTGCGAGCATTGCGCGACAAAAGCTTTGAGCGTTGCGAAGCTACAATTTCTATTATAAACACGATGGTTTTCTAGCGAGCACTAAAAGTGACCGAGTTTCTTCATGCATACTCAAAATAAAATTGTACCAGTTAACAATTTCTCAATTTACTTTTCTGTTTCAATCATTTCCACTTTGCTGGCGAAAACAAATTAAATACGATTTTTATATCAAACATTTTCGTGTTTCGCTTCCTATCTTTTTTCATAATTTCCGATGTTAGAATTTATATAAATTAAAAAGCTGTCATTTGAATATCTTTCAATCTTACAAATCTGTAAAATTGAATGCAGAGCGTATTGGACGATTATTTATTCGATAAATTAATCCAATAAACATATAAAATGAGATATTAACATATTTTATAATTCATTTACGCTGTCCATGTCCATGTATTTTCTAATTTCACATGCTATTACCGCTTAATACAATACTGAGCATTGACATTTGACCTATTTGAAATACCTGACTTCATGTCCAGGTGTCCATGTGCAGTCATAATTAAACTAAGTAATGGATAGCTCGGCTACGTATGTTTGTTTTTACATTGAACACGTGGATTCGAGTGTCTATATGTGCTGAACAGCGCAAAGGCGCCTGGGTTAATTAAATGTCTAACAAGCGTTTGTAACTTTGTAGTTATCGAGTGTTCATTAAAGATACAGGCTTATGAGCTAACCGACGTAGGGCAAATGAATAGCCGTATTACCTTTTGCATAAACATTGCCCTTAACATTATAATTGAAACATAAACAAGGAAACATAACTGACGTGTTGTTTTGTTTTGCTAAGTTTGGTTATATGCGGTTCATATTACAATTTCTATATCAGGCTTTGTCTAATTATCAACACATATAAAATTATAAATGCTGATGCATATGTTATTTTATTTGTATTAAACATTATCTAGTCATAAACAAAACTAAAACTTTCTATCAATCAAAATAATTACGTATTTTTTTATGTTTATCAGAAACAATATGAGCTTACAATTATTAAATTAAATTATTCATAAATGACTTCTGCCGGGATGTCGTTCTTTTCTGACATGCTCCGCACAAATTTGATTGCCACTCTTGCAAAATTTTTCACTACGCAGTTCATAAAAATGTAAAATAAGAACAACAAGAATATAATATTTCAGGTAGCTATGTACCGCAAAATTATTTATAAAACCTATTTTGTGTAAGTAAATGTATTTTTAAAATAACATCATTAATTAGAAAAAAATAGCTACTTAATAACAACAAATCTAACGCGTAACATGTACCTACGTTTCTTCTTTATCTCTTACCTTGGGCAGTCTGGAAGAGATCGCTAGTAAGCGATAAGGCCGCCTTATGTACCGACCTTTTGATGTACCTTTGTATAATTGTAAATATTACTTGGTGTGGTATATTAAATTGATAAATAAATAAATAAATAAATCTAGGTATGTTTAACACACTACATAAAGATTTTAACAAAAAAGTCGTAGTCTTTCTACATGATATTGTTTGTGTCATTATTGCAACGTGGCTAGCAGAATATTCGTTTTTATGCCAAAGGTATTGGATGGAGTCCTCTAGGAATAAACGTGGTCGAAATAGCGAGATATTTGCTTAAAAATTCATGTTCCATAAATATATTTGAACCTATTGCGTCGTAGGTTATATCACCTTAATATTATATCTAATTTATATTTTCAATAAGGGTATGTTTATTTTATTAAATAAAACTACTTACCTTTGATGCCATCTACTTATTTATTTAGAACCCAGCCAAGGAATGGAATGCTTCTAAAATTAAGTAAAATTTTATGAAGTGAAATAATTATTTTAAAATTAATATTTTATGTACAAATTGGGTCAAAGCATAATAAAATCAGTCTCAGAAGCCTAGTGAAAATTTAAAGCAAATTATAATGTTCAATACTGATCAATAATTAATTCGGGAAACAGAGACTTATATTTTACTAGCTGCTCCGCGAGGTTTCACCTGCGTGGCTCCACCCCTGTTGTTCGTAGCGTGATGATATAATATAGCCTATAATTTTTCAAATCGGACCAGTAGTTCCCGAGATTAGCGCGTTCAAACAAACAAACAAACAAACAAACTCTTCAGCTTTATAATATTAGTATAGATATGTAGTCCTCATTTTAATATATTCTACAATCTTATATTACTCTATAATATCTTTTTCAGCCTTTGGACACCGTGGCCGGCCACATAGTACTGTATATTCCAATATGACTGCTATCCAGCAGCCCGTATTTACTTCCCACAACTTTCATCAAGTCCTCATCTGCATCGTCCCAACAATCTTCACCAATATATATATTTAGAAACAAATCTACCATTAATTATTCTTGCTGATTATGGGTAGTGCAATTCTTAATGCATTATATTAAAACCTGATTCAATCAAGCGTTCATTTGCAAAAAAATGTGATACTTTTCCGAACTCGTCGGAACATTTTCCAAATGGAAGTCCTGCGAATGATAACGTATTGATTGAGTGCAAGTTTCTTCGGCAGTAACTTAAAGTTGCTCGTACTTATTTAATAAAACGGCTACGGCTAGTTTTGTTGCATTCTCGTTTGGAAACTTTTGATTACTTTCGATATCGTCCTGCACTTTATTTTCATTTCACTTCATCCATCTCATTTCTGTTGACTATTCTCCTCTGCAAATTAAAATAGGTTCTGTTCATCGTGACCGCTGAAGTTTAACGAACGCAGCATTCTGTTAAATTAAAAATTGTTCTAGCCATTAACCACTTGCGTTTGTGGATTTATGTTTCAGAGATGTGTGCATTGGAAGAAGTTATCAAGAGAACGTCGAATTATTATTGTACGAACTCTAGACAAGATTATAAAGTTTCGTTTTACAAAGGAGGCTTGTGAAGCGTCGTTTGTTTAAATGTTGGATGCAGGATTAAGTTATACCTTATTTTATTACAAAGATTTGTCATTGTTGAAATTGTTTATGTCTTCTTAGTGATCTTCGGGTTCGTTTTCTACGTTAACTTGCTTTTTTAGGAGTAAAAGACCGGATTATGGAAATTTCTAGTTCAAACTTAATTTATTGTTATGAAAACTTAATTATACGAAAAGTTAGGTTTTGTTAACTGTTAATTTTTAATGAATATTAATGTTTCTGATAAATCTGAAAATTTGTTTGAACTTTTGAACCAATTTTGTCGTTTTATGATCGGGAATAATATACACATACAGTTACCGTTTTTATTCAGTTCCACACATATAGAGAGATTTAACTTTGACCAGAAAATATATTTTAGCTTTTAATGAAGAAGTATATTCACTAATTACAAATCTTCTACCTTTTCAATGGTTTTTAAAAGGAAGATTTCGTTCACTGAGTTGTAGTGACTAAAATTACAATGTTAGATGAATAATTATATCAAGTAAACTAAAACGTTACTTACTTACTTACTAGAGTGGCGCAGGGACCCAAAGTGAGTCTTGGCTTCCGACAATAAGAGCCTCCATTTGACTCTATCGTGCGCCATCTCTTGCCAGTTTTCAATCTGGAGGGTGCGCAGGTCTTTTAAAACATTACATTATTAGATTATTTTTAAACCTTCTTCAGTTCTTATCAAGTTATCGTAACATCAAAATTTACTGCGATCTTTATTCAACATTTATCTAACACAAAATGTTTTTCCTTGTTTATCTAAATTAGTGAATTTAAAAGTTACCTTTTATCCACTGCTATTAAAAGCTTAGTGCTTTTTTAATTGAGGGATAAATTATTTATCTAATGAGCTAAATGTTTTTATAAGCCATGTTTAATTGACGTCTAAATGCATGTGTACCTATTATAGAAAAAAATTTAAATGGTTTACATGAATATTAATATATTTTTGTGTTATTTTTATTTAAAGCACATAGAAAAACAGATTATTATTATAACTGAAGTTTCCTGAAAAATGTCGCTAGCTGACTGAGTCGAATAATATGTCGAACATATTATTCGACTCAGTCAGCTAGCTAGCTAGCAGCTATAGGTACTACGTACTACTTCTAGTGTATTTCTGTTTATTATGATTATTTTGTTGTACTTTAAGATTCCAATTTATTTTTTTCATTATAATTACCCTAAAAAAGTATAAAAATATAACATTCATGTGAAGAGCTCAATCATCATATTATCATTTTTCAACATTACCATACTCTATGTAATAAAAAATTAACTAATTCATGAATTTCTCTATCGTAGTGGAACAAAAAGTAATAGTTGGTAATATATTTATATATTTATATGCCGTACAGTATTGGCTCTACCTACATCAATACAAATAAACATTTGATCCCTTTTGAATTAAAAGACTTAAATATACTTACATTTATTTCGGGCATTTGTGCAAAAATTGTTGGTCCTCCTGGGACAGATCCTAATTAAATTGATAAAAATAAGTTCGTCAAAACATATTTACGTCGCAAGGCCATCGGTGATTAGAATCACATTTTCTAAATAACGTTTTTATTCAAAATAGAACAGATAAAAAGGGTTAAAGGGTACAAATTTTTTCCCATTTATAAAGTAAAAAAAGATCTCTTTACATTTGGAACGTTTTTTGATACATTTTGAAGAGACGATTTCAAAGCGAATCTCTAAATATTTTATTACTTTGATTAGCATATTTTATGAACTCGCAACTCAGTAGACTAGAAAATTTCCTCTTTTCATGCATATTTGACGCTTTAATGTGATTGAAAATTCAATATCATACAGTTTAAACTGTGTCGCTTTACATTGCATGTTTTACTTTAGTTTAGTTCGTGTATTGAATATTAATTAGATGCGTTGAAGCTACTCTAAAATATTGAAAATATTTCATTATTAAAACCTATAGGTACCAATTAATATAGTGTGTACGAAAGCCTATAGTGAGTATTGATATGAAATAAAGGATTTAATAAAATATAAAAATAAGTATATGAGTACTTAACTGAAAAATATTTTTTTTCATTCACTACAAAATCGTTATAAATTAATGAGAATTCAAAGATAAATTAAATACAAAACAATCATTAAGTAAATAAATACTATAACATTAGCGTTTAGTGATTAATAGCACATAGATGAAGTACATTAATTTGTGGACGTCGCAATCATTACTATAATAGTGTACCTACATGTCGGTCATATTACAGTTTCAATACATATAATATTATGGCATTGGTTTGAGGTCTGCGGTCAGCCACAGGTTATCCGAGAGAATACAAGTCTAGTGTTAAATAGGAAATAGCTTACGTCACGGTAGACACGTATCAACATATGAAAATGTATATAGTCTGTGCCCGCTACATGCGTCTGACTCACGTCTGACTAATGTATTTATGATTCAGACTATACACAGACAGACAAGCTACAACTTTCTTTCAGATATTGAGCATGATATTGTATACCAAAAAGTGCACTCAGAACATACAAGACTTGAGATTATCCTTGTTCCTCCAAAGCGTCAAAGAACACTGTAGACTAACTTGAAAGTATATTTTATCCAATTCCTTCTTCCAACTAAAAGTGAGAACCTTTAATAATGTCTATTTAAGAAATATAAAATCCCTTTATACTCGCACTTTCCAACGCCATGTCAGGCAAGTCCGTGTCGATATCCACTTGAATCGACATCAAATAGACTGAAGAGGTTTTGAATTTCATCACCTCAGCGAACTGTTATTGGATTCTTAGGAAGCGACTACAAGAAATAAAAACCTTTTAAAGCATTGTATAGTCTCTTTTGTCAGAGCTTCTGTTTTATGCAGGGCAAAGTTCACTTCGTTATTTATTTCACAAAGGTACGTACTTCCTATTAAACGGATTGTTTCCAACTGAAGCATTCCTTTTGTCCCAAATTATGCCCTTAAAATGCCTGATTGTGAAGATAGTAAGTAACAGAATAGAAGTTATATAACAGTAACCAATTACCTAACAACATAATTAATTTCTTCACATTGTTTCTATTCTTGTGAAGAAAAGAGAAGATAAACTTGATATTTTATTTCTCTTGTTTGGTTATGCAAACAGCAAATAACTTGCAGCAAATACTCCGTCTGAATTTGCCAGGTAAACCAGTGACATATTTGGCATTTTTTCAAGTGAAACTCCTGAACAACATCATTCGACATTTTTCAAATGAAAATACAGATGTGTGTGCATTATTATTATCATTGCCTCGTATAACGAGTATAAATCACAATGAGAAAGCGTATTTGTTAAATGCGACTTACATTAGACTCATACAGTTGGGACATTAACGACATGTTGTTATCCTCAGTTTTTCTTCGAGTTGGTAGGTAGTTGTTTTTCCGCAGCGTACCGTCGCGGTCGGACTAAGTGCGATTTATATTAATGTCGTCATATTTTCGCGTTGGTTAGCCGCATTTTCATATTAAACGATGTCCGGGCATCCACCATAATGCGAGCGCCTCACCTTCGTCATTTGTTTGCGAGCTGATTAAATTTAAATGGCTAACGTGGCTTTCGGTTAAATTAATTTAGCAATTTAAAGCCTACCTATTTACGAGTATATTACATTGGTAATGGGCAATGGCGTGTGTGTTTATGGTAAATTAGTTTGCTTAGATAGGTTAAGCAAAATCATGTTTTGTAATGACTAGAAACTTTGGCCTAAATTTGTTTCTATTAATAAAAATATACATAACAATAGTAACTCTACAATCTGAAACACAACATCCTTTAATAGAACTTTTGGTTTATCTTCCAAACCATAACATAAGAAATATAAAATTTCACAAAATGACAACGTAAATAATTTCAGCCATCAAAGTAGCCCTCATGAAAACCGGGAAAAGTTTATTAATGTTTCGTAGCAATATAAAAGGCATTCATGTTGGTACAATGGATTGAAATCCTTAAGAAGTCGCTCAAAAGGAAGAATGGGAATTCTGAATGCATAAGCACTTTTCAAATTTCCGCCAAATGCCACGCGTGATTCCTGCAATATCTGTACCTCTCATGAAAATTATATTTTTGAATGAATTAAATATATAATGTCACTCGATAAATATAATTTTACGTTTGATAATAAAATATCCAATTATTATTTAAATGGCACGCAATATATTTTATTGCATTAAACATGCAGCGACATAGTTAAATTGTTAACATAATATCGATATATTATCGCCAATGATAATACTGTCAAAGTTGGAAAAAGTTATCGTCATATTAGATTTTGAAACATGTTTTTGCGGTTTTGTACTAACGACGTCAATGATGGTTGATATAAATTAATTATTGCAACATGGCGATTAAACTTGAGTTTCAATTTAATCTTAATGACAGCAGTTTTCTTTAGATATTACAGAAAAAGGTGTAGAATTTTTAAATAAGATTTAATTTAGAGCAGACCCCTTAAATGGCTATTAAGATTTAAGCATTACTTCAAACGGCCAGTCTCCACTTCTGAAACCTTAAAACGCTTAGCTTTTTTTCCTTATTTTGTCAAATGAATTACTTGTTAGTGAAGTGACTCAAAATCAAAATGAAATTGCTTACAATCGGCTATTTAGAAAAGAATCGAAAACAAAATTATACGCAACGTCAATTAAATGAGTGGTTTATTGTATATTAATGGGGGTTAATAATAAAAATTGAAATGAACAATTGCCGACCCGAATTCCGAGAATTCGATTACGCTATTCTATTACTTCTCTCCAGTTTTCTTTTGCTTTCCCTCTGATTGGTAGCTCGTATACAAATTAATTAATTTGGTTTTTCTTTGTAATTTCTTACATTATGCGATGATATTTCCCTTCATTAAATTAATCGAAAGTCAAACTGGAAAATACGTAACATTTAATTTATACACTAATTGATCTTGATTGTAATAAATTGATGTATCATTTTGATGAATTTATGATGATATATTTAAAAGCCCAAACGAAAAATTTTATAAAGTATAGTGTACAGAGTGACAACAAAAAGTTATTTATCCATTTAAAGCTTTGTATATGAAATAGTTTACAAATTTCAATATTAAGTTCATAGTAACAACGCAAGACATATATTCTACTGTAAACTTAAACAAAATTTGTTACAAGCCACTGATTTAATTATACGTAGGTACGTGTACAAGAACTAAAGTTAGTTTTCTCGTCAAATGCTCAAGAGAATTAACAACAACATTGATTTTGTATGCAAGCTTCAAACTAGCACCAGTTAGTGTTGTAAATTAATTTATCTTTCGAACCTGCTCATAAATTATGACAAGACCTAATTAAATATTTATTTTTATTGTTTTTGTAGTATCTACGCGAGGCGATTTATTCCTGTGGTACTTTTTTATGTCAGAGCAAGCAAAGGGTGAGGCTAGACTTACCTATAATTGATTTGAATCTTATTTCCAGTAATTTCACTTGCTTATTACCAATAGTATCTCTTTATCAATACTACATGTATTATTTACTTAAAGCATGGAGAGGCAAAGTATTAAGTATTAAGTAAGAGTATTTTTTGGTCAAACGGTTAAATTCTATTTCTGTTTACACCGAAAAAGTGAGATTTTATCTCAATTAATTAAAATTGTTTTTCTTAGAGAGTATAACTTTGAACAATTATTAAAATATACTTTCATATTTAAAAAATAAATTTATTCACTGAACTAAATCATTAATAACAGTGATATTAAGACATCGTATTTTTTCAATCAAGATTAAAAAAAATCTCGTTTTCTCTCAAACATAGAGACCACAAAATATACAGATATAGAATTAACTGATTGTTAATGATTCAGTCTTCTAATTAATTATAATATCATTTGATATTGTACAATAAAGTCATTTCATGTATAATATTACTGATTCATTTGAAATGTGAAAATGAAGTCATAAAATTTCATCATGTTAATAATAAATATTGAATGTTGCTTTCAAATCTGATTTCATACGATTAACATAATAATGACCTATAGTTGAAATATTTCCAACATATTTATGACTAGCTGTTGGCCGCAGCTTGGCTTGCGTTGAAAAGAAAAATTTTCATGGTATAAGTTTCCATCCCCTATTTTACCCCTTTAGGGATGAATTTTCTAAAATCCTTTCCTAGGGGACTCCTACGTTATGACATCTACCTACATGCCAAATTTCAGCCCGATACGTCCAGTGGTTTGGGCTGTGCGTTGATAGATCACTATATCAGTCACCTTTGAGTTTTATATATATAGATATAATATATAGATATACAAAGATAGTTTCATTACGTTTACATTTTCCTTTATTTAGATATTAAAATATTACACGAGAGAGACGTATTCGTGAAAGATAATGAAAAAACTTCTAGGTGGTAATATTTACATTTTACATACTTATTAGAAGCATATTATGAATCACAATTATTTTTCAATTATAGCTATCGGTTTCTAGTAATTAATATCAGCTCCTCAGAATCATTAGATAATGAGAGTTCTTCATAAAATACCATTTAAACAATTATTAAGCAACTAGCTTCCGCCCGCGACTCCGTCCGCGCGGATGTCGGTCTTTGCGTGGATGGTTTATTTCTCCATTTTGAGTAACTCGGACAATGACATCTTAAAAATATCTATTGGACCCAAATACAGCTAGGTCTATAATAATACGCAACGTGTGTTCGCGGTACCTACTACAGAACAACGTCTATGGATAACTGAAAAATTGAGATTAATTTTTTTTCTACGTATTTTTCCAGGATAAAAAGTATCCTATTTTACGCCCAGGATAATAAGGTATAATTATACCAAGTTTCATCGAAATCGAACCGGTAGTTTTCACGTGATGTCTTCACATACAGACAGACAGACAGACAGACAGACAAAAATTTTTTTAATCACATATTTGGGTTTGGTATCGATCCAGTAACACCCCCTGCTAGTTATTTTTTCAATATTTTCAATGTACAGAATTGACCCTTCTACAGATTTATTATATGTATAGATATTATCTATGCCAAAGCGGTCACTAAAATCCCCAAGGATATTGTGTAACTCAAAGTCAAGTTAAAGGTAAAAGTTATTGGTTATGTACCCAAATTCTTTGCAACTATCTCAATAATTTATATGAAAGTTTGCACGTTTATTATTAGGGATTTTATTGTTGGGATTTTAATTCTAATGTGGGGTTTCAAAATCCTCTCAGTACAATGTTTGCAAGCAATCTTGCAAAGCAAGATCTGACTGCCTGTTGTATATTATACCAAGATGAAAACACCGTAAAGAAACTAACGTACAAGAGAAATTCTAGTATGACAATAATATTAACGTAATTGCTACTTAAAATCATTAAGCAACAGCTCTTCAGAGGTAAACAAGGAAGCTGCAAGTAAACACAATTTGATACTTTCTTGTTTTTCATTTTACGCGAATGGGGTTAGTAAATAGGATTAAAAAATAATTCCGCCCGTGACCACGCTCACTATAAGAAGCTTGAAACATCTATATAATACCAATGAATAAAAATAAACAGCTATTTTAACAAAATGTATGTGTAAAAATAAATTCAAGTAGAGTCGGTGCCTTAAATAAGTAAAACGTTTTACTTCAAACACCGACTTTGTTTTGACGTGTTTTATACTTTTTAATTTTTAATAATATATGAACCTCATCATTTCTGTTGTAACATAAAACCTCCTCTACTTTTCAATTAATCAGTTATAAGTTATAAATCATTTGAGGAGCATTTAATTCGAAACACCTACCTAAAGTCGGTCTACAAGTTGTATGTCGTCGTGTGGACAGCATAATTCATTTAACTGGTAGGTCGGGTGCAGGACACGAGGGCTTACTGTCACGATCCCGCCTGCCTGTGACATCTCAAACATCCCATTTAAATGTAAAAGGGTCCTCTGTTTTAAGGGTTTTAATTTGGAAAGAGATAATCAAATTATCGCAGAGAAATCTTACTTTGAATTAAATAGAAAACAGGGTTATCCCGCTATTATAACGCACTTAAGAGCTGAATATATTTGACTTATATTTGGTATACATGGTTTAAACCGATCCGTATACATGGTTTAAACCGATCCTTTTTGTATGATAGAGCAAGTGAATACAATATATTAAATACCTGTGATATTTATAACTAAGTTCGGGATAAGTTTAATTAGATTATATTTAATTAGTTTAGAAATGAAAATAGCATATAACAATTATGTTAATTATAAATGGATGAAACTGTATAACAAAATGAAAAAGTTGTATACGTGATATATAAAATACGTGATGCCTTTTCGCTTGATTAATTATGACTTTATAAAAGGAAAAACAATTATACCCGTCCCAAAATATCAAGTTACATTTAATTCCACGCTACCTGCAACTTTATTTTAAATAGAAAGTTTTTATAAAGAAGGATATCATTTTCATCACGTAAATTAAAATTATGACATGAAAATACGAGACGGCGAGTGAAGGGAAATTTCAGAGTCCGTTGAGAAACATTCGCCCTTTAATTTACACGTACAAATCTCTGCATCTAACTTTACCATTAATTAGGGTTCCTTTGCGAGAGTATTTAAGTTATTTGTTTCTCGCTAGCTGTCAGATTATTTAGAGTTGGTTAACTACGGCAAAGCATTTAAGCAAAGTTTGGACTTAAATTACGGTTATTAAAAAAGAAAATAATGCCTGTTTTGTATAAATTCTTGCGAAATATTATTTTAAGTTTAACTCAACATTGTTTAGATCATAAAATATATTATTTTTTCACTTTGAATAAATTACTTATTTATAGACGCTACTTCGTATATTTTATGTTATATTGTGT
Organism: Colias croceus; assembly: GCF_905220415.1. NCBI lineage: Eukaryota > Metazoa > Arthropoda > Insecta > Lepidoptera > Pieridae > Colias > Colias croceus. Next base: position 9,499,855 of record NC_059543.1, read on the forward strand.
TATTGTATTGTAAACATTTACAAATAAATATATGACTATAATAAACTCTTCTTTTTGTTATATTGTACTTGACAATTAAGCGGTATTTGGAAGGGATAAAACTCCACTAGTGCTAATAATAGTAGGTATTTAACTAAGCGGATTTAGGAGGAAAGAAAAGTAAATAAGAAAACGACCTTGCGTAATCTGTTTGAGTGTTTATCGTCGCTAACCATCATTAACTCAAGAGGATATTTTTGTAAATTGTATTGATCTTATCTATACTAATATTATAAAGCTGAAGAGTTTGTTTGAACGCGCTAATCTTTTAGTTAGTCCGATTTGAAAAATTCTTTCGGTGTAAGGTAACCCATTTATCGAGTAAGACTATAGGCAGATAGGCTATATAATTATAATCACGCTAAGACTAACTGAAGCGGAGCCACGTGGGTGAATCTGCTAGCTAGGTGCATATATTATACCTAGGTACATACTAGCTAGATACCTGATATTAATATTATTATTTTTTTATTTTCACATCTCAAATTGTAGTATTTTTTGAATTTTTCGCTAACATTTGAGAGACACTCGAAACTAAATGGAAAACAATTAAAACTTAACTATATCAACGACGAGAGACAGTGTTCAAATAAACATTGTTGAATAACCTATGCAAATTTATAGAATAACAAACGAGGTCCATAAAGCTAATCTAATAAATTCATTAATAATACCTTTTTGCAATAACACTTAGCGGAATAATCGCAAAGCGGTGCCATTACTACATTAATATTTTAGTCCATTTGTAGCTCGCTATGAGCAAGTAAATTAGGGATTGTTCTGTGGCTGTGTAATGCTGTAATGGCTTATGTGTTCACTGCGCTCCGACCAAGGTTTGTCAGTAATACAAATTTACGACTTGTTACCCACCAAATTGAACGTTGTCAATTGACCAACGTGTAATGAACCACAGATGGCTCATTCAAATCAAATATTTCGGTAAGTATGTATAATCTGTCTTTTGCCATTTTGCGTCGGTATAATATAATTTTCGTTGTAGGTAATTATTATTTGGTTTTTACTTTTTATTTTATATGTAAAATAATACAAAAAAGGTAAAGTTTAATTTCAAATTGACAACAAACATTCTCTTCTAGGAAAATTATAAGTGAAAAAGTTAAACCGTCAAAAGTATTGCGTATTTGTCCATTAAAGGCCGGCAAAGCACCTGTAACACTCCTTGTGTTACAAGTGTTTATGGGCGGTGGTGACCACTTAACATCAGGTGGCCCACCTGCTCCTTTGCTTGCTCTGACATAAAAAAAAAAAGAAAAGTCAAAACATTATTAATATACAAAATTGTATACAAATCAAGAATAATAACTCCAACTTCTATAAAAGTCAACAATTTAATTAATAACTGATGTTACTGGCTATTTTGGTTCCATGTAACTTTTAACCAATACAAATTAACTTAGGTTTAAGTATATATTTTAGTTTCGTTGTGAACTGGTGTATAAAATAGTTCGGTCCTATACAAAACAATTCAAATAACTTCAAAAGGGTGATTCAACCCTATTTTCCTTATGCGTACCGTTTCTCTTTGAGTACTAATGGCAAATATATAATATAATAATAATATGTTCACTTAGAATTGACCACAGCGATTTCTTTTATAAGCTTTTTTTATACAACTTCAGTTATACCTGGTAAAAACTTAACGTGGGTTTTATTAAAAATATTTTATTTACAAAAAAATAATAAAACATTTATTTTGCAAAGTTCATACGAAAACATTTATAAATGTAACTGCCTGCGGCTACATTTGACTTCTACCTTGAACATTTTCAAACTTCATATAAAATTATAATGAAACTGCTTCAGGATATGAAATTCGTAAAAAAAAATAACGCTTACAAGAGTGATATTGTGATAATGCTTTTAAATTGACTATAAAAGACATTCTCCTTAAAAAAATACGTTCGTAAGAAACTGTAGATATTTATTAAAAAGCCTATTAACGATACTGTAAAAGATAATTAATGTGTCTATAATAGGCAAAGATAGTGAAGAGATTTAGTGACGTTGTTAGACCGTGTGACCCCATTAATATAGATGCTGAAACGTCCATTGCTTTTAATAGTTAAAAGGAATTAGGCATAACACCCGGTTAAGCACACGCCTAGTTATAGCATACCTCCTCAGATAATCCGCACAAAGGGACAACAAATTAATAATTTACCGAGGTGTGAAATTGTCTACATTGTATGAGGGAATTTATTTATGTTTTTTTGTACACTAGGGAAATCTTCAGTGATGGCAAATGGGCTGGTGGATGATAAGTGATCACCGTCGCCTATCCACTGGAAACGTGACAAATGAATCCCTCACTCGAAATGAAAGAATAAGAAATATATTCGAATGCTAAATGACCTATCATTTAAGACTAAGAAAAGTACCGCTTAATAAGGATCTAACTTTTGAGGACAATTTCGCAGACCTATTTGTTCTACAATATCATTATTACGTCACAAATTGTTTAATATATTCTCTGCAATAATCCTAAACAGCGAACACAAACTCTATGAGTAAATAGAACTCGATTCATAACTTTGAAAGCTGTAACTTATGAATGTGGTGTGTTCTTGACGTCGTCAATCCACGTAACTTTATTAGTTGCTATTTGTCAATGCTATTGTGCAAGTTTAAAGAGGTCGGATTTGTATATCATACATTATACGCGGAGGTCAAAGTTAACGCCTTGTTATATTTTTGTTGTGGAGTTGTTATATTGCTCGTATTTTACGAGGATACTATTTTTAGAGGGATTATTCAAGATTAGAGATGGTTCGGCAAAACAAAAGAAGGCTCTACATAAAATATAAACTTACGCCATAATATTCAAATAACAAGAGATTTCATAATCAATCTAAATTAGATATTAAACAAAAAATATGAATAGGTAGTTTTTTAAAGACTAATCCAGCCATCATAAAAGACAAATTACCTTTATTATAGCACCCTTAAGAATTGGATAAGGGGCATAAACAGCATTGTATTGTTTCGCATGAATGAGCGTGAACGAAATCTTAACCCTTGTACTTTCTCTTTCTATTTGTAACTCCCGTTCAATCCACAATTAGCTTCAAGATCCACAATACATTGGAAACTAATTATTGCTGAACGCGCTACGGTCGATTGACTTAGCTACGAAGCGTGCACAGCTACATTAAGGATGAATACAAAGTCACAAGTATTCTGTCAATGTACATATACATTTATACGTATAAGACTAGTACAGTATTATATTATTATATCTTTGCTTTTACTTTATTAACGTTTAAATTTTGAAGTGAATCTTCTTGCACATACGCTCTTTTTTTGTTAGTTCTCCTTTATTAGATGATTTTATGTGCATCTAGCACATAAAATCCTGTAGGTATTTATTTACATGTGAATCATTTACACGTACATGTACAAATATAACTAAATATCAATTAACTACGCCGAACAAATGTTTATAAGTTTACATAATATTTATTCATAGATTAATTAATTGTAAATTGGTTTCGTTGTTAAAATGTATGCTTTTAATTAATTTTAAACAATTGGATTACAAAAAAATTATGTTTTTTTTTATTGTATAAGCTGAGATGTGGCCTAAGATGGAGCGCGCTTCCCTAGATGGTACCTGTTCACTCTTTTATTGAAGACCTCCAAAGAGACTTTGAGTTTATTTTAATTATAACTTGTAAGTTATAGTTAAAAGGTATGGTTCATTTTTTAATAAGAATAAGAAATATAAAGCAAGACACGTCATAAAATTTCCGTAGCAGTAGTGTTGTAGAAATATCAGTATACCCAGTACCCACACATAAATTGTATAAATAAACATTTCTGTCTCTATTGGTTATGATTGATATTCCCTGAAACTCCTTTTAAACAATTCACTTGATTCCCATAAGGGATCGCTTAACCTTAAATTGTTAGAGAAATTGCTACCTCCGAGTACGGCGAAGAACAAAGCAGTTTTTTGTAAACAAACTGCGATGGGAGCTGGTAATGAATGTGGCGTAACAAAGCGCCGAATGCAGGCCTCATTAGCTATTCACTCGTTGTACCTGCCTTAAAAATCATTTACAAAAGTCTTGATGAATGCTAGACCCCGTATTTCAGTCGCCGACACTCGCCATACAAAATTATAATACGAATTATTTGCGGTTTAAATATTATGCAAGGATACAGCATTGTGCGATTAAAACGCTTTGTGAAACGACTCAGTAGAATAGTATCGAATTTGATGGTATTTAATGTACAAACATAATCCATAATCAATGTTTAATTGTAAGTGTTTTTTTTTCTAAAATGTAACATTTTACACAATCATTTTAGGTACATATACACAATAAAGGTATACATAAGAAGAACACCAATAACTTAGTATAGATACGTAACTATACATCGTTATGATTTAACAATACTACAAATTTACATACCTAGATGTCCCATTGCACTTCAAATAATCAACAAACAAGCAAAATAAACAAGGAAAACGTTGCGCCTTAGTTGCGCCATACAACAAAGAGTCAAAATAATTTATTACTTATAATATTATATTCTCGCGTTATTGTTTAATTAACTGCGAATATTACACACGGAGCGTGCACCTTTAATATGTAGAACTGAAGTTAGCTAGCGTGTTATATCAATACACTAGCTTTCCGCCAGCGGCCGTGTCAAAGAAAAGTGCGCATAGTTCCCGTTTCTGTGGGATTTCCGGGATAAACCTATCCTATGTCCATTATTAGGTCTCAAGCTATCTCTGTGCCTAATTTGAAGTAAATCCATTCAGTACCTTTTAAGTTTAGAATGGACTTGCATACAAAAAACAGACGTAAACAGGCAAAAATTCTAAAAACTATATTTTTGCCTTCGATATCGATAGATCACGCCCCAAGTATTCTTTGAAAAAAATCAATGTACAGTTTTGACTTTCCAGCGTTTTCATTATACTTACCTATAGATTTAGTCGGTTCAGCTAGCGCAAAATTCGGGAAGATTTAAAGCCGTACATACAATCAAAATTCAGCACTTAGTGAATTATACGAGTTCCATCGCAAACCTCTGTTATCTGACGTTTACCACACCACGCTCTCGTGTGATGGGTGACTGATTTATGCAACGGCGTAAACAGAAGGAATGTTTGTTTAAATAACAATAGTTTTTTGAAATGCTAGGAAAGTGACCGGCGACTATATAAAAATGTGTATCTATTAAATGTTGTTTATAAATTCGTAGTCACTAATATTACTCAAAACACAAGTTAAGGTCACCTTCATAATAAACGGTTAAGTAATTTTAAAGCTCCATAATATTTCTTTGCAGAAAATAATACCCATAGAGTGACAAGCTTGTAGCCTCATTCTTATTCTATTTGACGCGCGCAAGGTGAAACCATGGTGAGACATAATGAAAATTTATACTCAATAAAAAATCCACGTTCATCCTTCATAAAGTAGAAAAAGCATCATAAAAGCGGTAATTAAGACTCCCAATTTTATTAATTCCCATTGTTTGGTTAATTGTTCCTTGAAGCGGGATTAATTAAGATAAATTATGATTCAAACGAGGATTATTGTCCCAATGGAGCACGTAACAGACGAGCTCAAATACGATTAAAACATCTTCAGAATTATAAACTTTTTATACTTGGGTTTTAATTGTTTTACAAATACTTATGGAACACTGATTTCTTCGTTTGCCTAATTGCTTCTTCTGTTTAATATGTTAAAATATAAAAAAATACGCACTAATTTTTTACATAGTAATATAGCTCTACATTAGAGAGATATTTGTAAGACAAGGCAATGATTAGTTTATATTCGGTATATTTACCGCACAATAAGATGCAAATGCTAAAATAAAAGAGGTAACCTGTTGTAGCGTGGATACAATATATGCGACCGTGTATATCGCGGCGGTAGGCGCAGCACGAGCGTGCCCGTACGCAGGTCACGCGAATGTTTATACACGGCCGATACGCTACTTGTGTGACTATGCACACTGAGTGAACGCCTTCGTAGCTGGTTCACGTCCACTCCCGACGCTTCTGCTAGCGTCCGTGGAAAACGCGGTGTGCCGTCACAGCCCGTATGTAGACGCGAGGGATTTATTCCGCGAGCGAAGCACGCGGGCTTCGCTATAATAACGTAGCGAAATAAAAGTCAGCGTTACTTCTTTTCAATGTAGAGCTTTCAAGGGCTGGTGAGATCTTCAATTCCGTGCGTAGAGAGCGTTGTGTTCCGTTGACTGCGAGAGCTTGACTGAGCTTTACTTCACTTGACTCATTTTACCTACGCTCGACGGAGGGGTTACCAAAGTAAAGTTTTACCGCACGGAGAGCCGGTGCTCTCCGATCAAATCGTACGATACGTGTACTATCTACCAGCCCTTTTCTTGCTCGTAACTTTATTCATTTCCAACATATAATAATACAAACACTATTTTCTTAAAAATAGCCAAAAATACGTTTACAATGAAATACGATTCGTCATATAAAATAATTACAAACATACACAAATTCGAAGGTTACTACTAAACTTGCACATAACTTGTACCACACTTTTACAATATTGAAATTAACTTCAAATTCTCTTTATCTTACTCGTAAGAAATTATCAAAATTAACATATAACAAAATTCTCTATTACGAAGTATAATTCACATTTCCATAATATTTACTCGTTATTAAATAAACTGGTTCTAAAAGCGCATGCATAGCACAATGCTCACACATGTAATGTAGCCTCATATGCTGCGCTAACGTAATATTTCGTAAAGATTTTACAAAACACAACTACGTATTAATGCAAAATATTAACAATATTTTAAGTTTACAATAACAACGTCATCACCGTAATATGTGAGAAGTTTCCATAATGAACTATATAATACCAACAAAATCAACAATTCTACACTATAGCGAGATAACGACTACGTAATACTCGTTCGTCATTGGTTACCGTACTTACTGACTTGCTCGTATTGAGCACTGTGCGGTCTTATCCGTCTTACACACTAAATTATTTTCCTAAACATACTTGTATTACAACGACGTTACGTCGATCGCTAACATCCTCCCCCTCGTGCATAGCACTAACCTCTGTGATTAGCGATCGATGATATTCCACTCAAGTTGTTGTAGATTGTTATCCCATCAGGATCAAATTTTCTATATTTCCAATTCCCATGTTGTTTGGGGGGCCAGTGTACTCGACGATTAATAATTTCACCATAGTGAACATTCGGCTTTTGTTTCATATTATATTGAGAGGGCACTCTTTGTCTAAATGCCTTTGTAGGAGACATGTTAGAACAATTACCGTAACTTTTATATCGGCCCTTTCTCGTCACATGTTCATATTTTCTATTAATTAATTTCATATTGCAAGTATTATTATGCGTTGTAAGTGCATAATCTTTCACTTGTAGGCCTCGTGTTATTTTTAAGCTTTGCTTTATAAAATTAGGCTTTACATTGCCTGGATTTGCATAGAAACAGGTATTCACAACATTTACTGACCTCGTGTTATTTCTATCAATTCCATGAAGCACCCAACCTAGCGCTGTTCGTGATGCCACCGGTTGTCCTGTTCTTCCTTTTCGTATTTGTTTAGACTCCATGAGTCTCCAATTATCTTGCCCGATTAGTAACAAAGGCGCTTTAGCCTCGTAATAAAGTTGTTCAGCAAACTCACGTAGATGGCGATACTGTTCGATACGTTCTTTGATAAGAAACTGCGGGGCTAGTTTTAAATTGTCCACTGTACACACTTGGTTTATTTGTCGCACTTTGTCACTATGTACACCTTTTAATTTTAAGTTCAACACTATAGATTGACTATTTACAATGTTTTTTCCACCCACTGTTTGTAACACAAGTTCTGTTTTTACACCACTAGCGCCAATACGATTTGCTACTGATGAGTCTAGCAACGTCACTGTAGACCCTTCGTCTAATAAAGCCATGATCTTTTCAGAGCCCTTTGGCCCAAAAACTTGTACTTCAACCATTTTCAAGTAAGCTCGTGACATATTTGTTGCACACACGTTATTTACTGCATTCGTTATTGGTTCGCAAGTCACATTATCGCTGTCTCGCTCTTGCACGGCGTAATCTACATGCAAAAGCGAGTGATGCCACCGTTTACATTTTTTACAAGGTGGTTTTCTACAATTTTCCTTTCTATGTTTTCCTTTTAAACAATTGAAGCACACACGATTCTTTTTTACCACATCCCAACGTTCATGTGTGGATAATTTCATAAATTGTGGGCACTCACTTAACACGTGGTCTTTCTTGCAGTGAAGGCACGTGTCCTTACTTTCACTGACACTATAATTTGCCGTATGTTCATTCGTAACATTGTTTCCTTCACTATAATACACATTCTTCCGATTTGTTCTCCAATTGTTTGTTTCACCAAGACTCACATGAGATCCACATCTATCTGCTTCCCGATTCAACCACTGTGAAACACGTGTTATATCGGACACACTATGTTCTTCGTCGCCGATGTAGTCATACCACCGATATAGAAACGATTGTGGTAGTTTTTCTAGTATTAGTTTCACAATGTGTGGCGCAAGCAAGTACTCGGGTCGCTTAAGGCCCTTAATAGCAGCTACACTATTATTAATTTGGCTCGCAAACATACATACGTCCCGTGGATCATCGGTTATTCTTCTCAATGCTTGTAGTTTGTCTAACTCAGCTAGAACCAAAGCGTCTGTTCTACCGTAGCGGCGTCTGAGCGAGTCGATGACGTCATTCGGCTTAGCGGCTGAATAAAGCAAGCTTTTTATTGCTTCACGTGCACGACCCTTTATTGCTCTGCGTAATCGCGCCATGTTTTGTACATCATTAAACAATGGGGCTGTATTCTCATAAACTGTTTTGAATGCAATCCATTCATCACTACTGCCGACAAAGAACGGCAATTCGTGCATATAATTTGGTTGCGACGCCGCGGCCGCCGTGTTATTTTTTGTGCATATAACTTCTTTTAATGCATCCGCCAATGTTTGCACTTCGATGAATTTTGATGTAACATTTTCATTTTTTATGTCAAGCGAACATAAGTTGGCAGCGCGCTCTCCATCCAATACCGCTGTCTTTTTCGTATTTTCACAGCACTCCGTCGTAAATTCGTTATCATCAATCGTAGAGTCATCAATTTCTTCATCGCATTGTGCAATTTCCAATCTAACACGCGATAGACGTGCAGCTGCTTGTGCTACTTCATATTCCCGCTGTAGCACTTCCTGCTCAGCTTCCAAACGTCGTCTTCGTGCAGCTGACTCTGTGGAGCGTACGGACCTCGCTTTTTCACTTATCGCCCTGTAATAGCGCGCAGAGGTCTCTTCCTTGTTCTCGGCAGTCTGTTGTATATTCAATGTGTCTGTCGTCATAGCAATATTAGTCGGCGTTTGTAAGGACCGACTGTCATCTTCTTTGCTTGACATCTGACGACCTTGTGGAGTATTCTTCTGCGATCTCGTAATTGGCATTTTCACGCGTTTTCCTTTTCAATCGAAGGACCATAAAATACAGTATCTGGCCTGTATTTAACCAAATTGTAATGCAGAATCCGGCTCGAAGGACCAAAAATGTTGTAGCGTGGATACAATATATGCGACCGTGTATATCGCGGCGGTAGGCGCAGCACGAGCGTGCCCGTACGCAGGTCACGCGAATGTTTATACACGGCCGATACGCTACTTGTGTGACTATGCACACTGAGTGAACGCCTTCGTAGCTGGTTCACGTCCACTCCCGACGCTTCTGCTAGCGTCCGTGGAAAACGCGGTGTGCCGTCACAGCCCGTATGTAGACGCGAGGGATTTATTCCGCGAGCGAAGCACGCGGGCTTCGCTATAATAACGTAGCGAAATAAAAGTCAGCGTTACTTCTTTTCAATGTAGAGCTTTCAAGGGCTGGTGAGATCTTCAATTCCGTGCGTAGAGAGCGTTGTGTTCCGTTGACTGCGAGAGCTTGACTGAGCTTTACTTCACTTGACTCATTTTACCTACGCTCGACGGAGGGGTTACCAAAGTAAAGTTTTACCGCACGGAGAGCCGGTGCTCTCCGATCAAATCGTACGATACGTGTACTATCTACCAGCCCTTTTCTTGCTCGTAACTTTATTCATTTCCAACATATAATAATACAAACACTATTTTCTTAAAAATAGCCAAAAATACGTTTACAATGAAATACGATTCGTCATATAAAATAATTACAAACATACACAAATTCGAAGGTTACTACTAAACTTGCACATAACTTGTACCACACTTTTACAATATTGAAATTAACTTCAAATTCTCTTTATCTTACTCGTAAGAAATTATCAAAATTAACATATAACAAAATTCTCTATTACGAAGTATAATTCACATTTCCATAATATTTACTCGTTATTAAATAAACTGGTTCTAAAAGCGCATGCATAGCACAATGCTCACACATGTAATGTAGCCTCATATGCTGCGCTAACGTAATATTTCGTAAAGATTTTACAAAACACAACTACGTATTAATGCAAAATATTAACAATATTTTAAGTTTACAATAACAACGTCATCACCGTAATATGTGAGAAGTTTCCATAATGAACTATATAATACCAACTTGTACATAGTCATAACAAATTGTATCCAAAAATACCAAAAAATAAATTAACAAGCTAAAATACCATTAATAGTCTAACTTACAATTAATATACATGCGATTATAATTATGCTAATCTATATCGACTATAACATAATAATCTATTTACAAACATAATGCTTCATGACTGTTAAAGTGAGAACTACTGTGCAACTATTCGGTATTTATTGTTCGTAACATTTTACAAATACGGCAACAAGAAATAAGCGGTGAAAGTCCTAAATAAGGCATTATTCATTATTTCTTGTCATCTTTAATCTTTACAATTTCCAAATATTACTGCTTTATTTATTTTAATAATTTTACAATTAATGTACCCAGATAACAAAGCTACATAACAATATTATACTTATCGACAATAATGTATCCTTAACCAAATTATTTATTTATCGATACGATATCAAACGATTAATTTACTATTACAAATAAACTACAATTTAATAATTTCAAAAACGTACTATTTAAACAAAATAAACAAAATTAACAATTCTACACTATAGCGAGATAACGACTACGTAATACTCGTTCGTCATTGGTTACCGTACTTACTGACTTGCTCGTATTGAGCACTGTGCGGTCTTATCCGTCTTACACACTAAATTATTTTCCTAAACATACTTGTATTACAACGACGTTACGTCGATCGCTAACATAACCATTTTTTTTTAGTTTTGAATCTGCTATGAACAACGGAATTTATAGTAAATAAAGAGCTAACTATATATTTATTATAACAAAAGTATGAAGCAATATAAAAGGAAATAAAATCACAGAGAATTTCAGCACTAGGGAATTATAATATGACCTATCCATCGCACAGAAGGAAACTAGAAATATTTTTCCCATAATTTTCAACAATTCTTGGCGCCATTGCCAAAAACATATTGATGCAAATAACACAAACGTGACATCATCTCATTAATTCGACAGCGACAACATGGAATATATTTATCTAATATACAAGTACTGATACATAAAGAAGATATGTTTATTAGAGTATTGAAGTAAGGACATTCTGCAGTATTGCAAAAATGTATAGTCGTATCAAGATCATAAAAACAGATAGTGTTAGGTCGAACATCTTCGGCCCTATGCAAATGTAACGATAACACGTTTTAAGGGCCAATAAACTGTTACCTACTCTCTTTTACGACATGATAAGTATATTGCCAGTTTTATGTCCGTTTCTGACTTTTTTGACCGAATTGTTGACATAGAATATTATGTTTTGTTACAGATTTGCAGCGCGCGAGGACATCGTTAAGGTAACACATAAAGCCAGCACTTCGCACATCAAAAAAAATACGCATTAAACTCTCATTGACATTGTTCATTGAAGTCATAAATGTATTCAGTTTTGTAGATGCTGAATGAACAAACATAAAGTATATGCTCTCTATAATGCGGAATGTGGATTAAAAATATAAATCTTATAACTGATGATTATAGTTATAAGTATATATATAAGTTATAATTATAATAGTAGAATATTTTTAATAGAAACTTTCTATTTTCTTTTATTTTGTTATCCGAAAAGCTGAAGAAAAAACGGCGGCAACAGATACATTCACTGGAAACAAGGGATCTTAGACAAACACGTCTTTCTCGACCGTTATATTCTTAACTTATATTTATATCTTTATCTAATTCGTGCCCACGTATTAAATAATCGAATGTATCTGAATTACTTCTTCTAATTTTTTTGGAATATAAAGCTTTAGGTAATTCGTTATTTGACGACGCGGTTGGCGCAGTGGTAAAGTAACTGCCTACTGAGCCGACGGTCCCGGGTTCGATCCCCGGTCAGGGCAAATATTTGTGTGATGAACTCAATTATTTGTTCTTGGGTCTGGGTGTTATTATCTATATATGTATTTATTAAATATTATATTTATCGTCGCCTAGTACCCACAACACAAGCCTTAATTGAGCTTACTGTGGGACTAGGTCGATTTGTGTAATAATGTCCTATAATATTTATTTATTTATTTATTTATTATTTATTTATTTATTTAGTCTACTGCTTGATACTTTTCTGTTGCGTTTACTTATTAATTATTATACGATTTTGTAAATTTCCGGCAACTTCATTTGAATACCTTTTACGGTAAAGGGCAGCAAGCATCTGAACATGAAATATATTACATTTATAGAGTTTATATCTACCTTAGCATTTACATAATTCAAACATTTCTAAAAGTGTATATTCTAAAAAAATCTTTCAGAAGTCATCCGTTTTCACCCTGCATTCCCAAAGTTGACTTAAACAAACAGGGAAAAAGGAAAACAAATAATTAAATAGCCGTTTAATATTTCAGCAGAGCATTGCGGTATTCATTTACAGACATTTTTAACTCCAAGGGCCTAATTTGCAGAATAGGCTCGAACTCAACCAACTCCGAAATACTGTTTATTAATGATATATTGATTAATATAAGACAAGTAAAATCACCCGACAAATATCTTATGAAGCTTTTCAAAGATTCTTGAAACAAATAAACAAACTCTAACATTTAAACATAATAATATACATAGATTAATCGAATCCAATAAGGAATTTCTTTCTAAAGGCTTATTTATTGAAATTGTGATAAATGGCGTTGTTAAACGTGGGATAATATTTTTAATGCTACAGCGCTTTCGCTCCCCCAATAAATTATCGATATTCCTACTTAATATACAAAATTTATGATTATTTATTGGAATTTATTAGTTTCCATTAGCTATAAACACTTCGCTTGTTTTTTAGCTTTTAGCATTCTTTATAGTACCTATTTCTGAATACTATAAAGATTACTGTATTTTTTAATGAATTGGAAAACAATTTTAATTGTTATAAATAATCAATTCAATTTTAATCTACACTCCAAAACGATATTAAACCCTCTATCTCGCTAAACAAACGTTTCTGTTTTATATTATGATTTCAATTACGATTTAGTATTCGAGATAGTAAGTTAAGATTGTCTTAATGAAATCTAGTGTCGACAGTGTTGTAAAGACAAGCTCCAATATTACGAATTTCGGTTGAGTGAAGTCTTTTAATTAAAGAGGGTGAAATTTGACATTGCCAAATGTGGGTGGATCTCCCCATCAATGTCTGCTTGACTACTGATTGTTGAAGCTAAGCTTGTTAGCAACACTGGCCCTACAAGGTACTTGTACCTTCAGGGGGTCCCATAAGCAAGACAGAACTTATTGAAAATGCTCCGCGTCAGAATAACGCCGCTTTAATTTTAATTATTCTTGAAGCCTTGTCAACTTATTCTAAATAATACCAGCTTTTGTTCCGGTAATTAAGTCGACGTAAGGGAAAACAATGAGGTATTCAATGTCGTCATTAACAATTACTTTTATGTCATCAAGTGGGTTTGGGAATGCGTCTTGCGGAATATCGAGATCTTTTTACAGTAGGTATTTTTTACTGCATTTATAATAATTACTTATTAATTTAATGTGTCGTTACTTCATAAAGTATATTCCATACCTTTTTTTCTTATATTCATCGTTATAAATAAGGTATAGAAAGCTACTACGATTGTAAATAACGTATATATTTATATTATTTCGTTGTTGTCAGTTAGAAATTCACAGGAAGCCA